>NC_064623.1:219829575-220132605 GCF_023898315.1 Schistocerca nitens
ATATTTAATACTCTTTCGCAATCAGTCGACTCTTAATTTACCATCTAAACTATGCTAAACTTGTCTTTCTGAAATAAGTACGTAATGAAAGAAAATGCTCAAAATTTTTCTATGGCTTTCCACATTTCACTACCGTAAATTAGTAACTTAACATTGCTACTAATAATTGGGTGAGGTTTTATTTGTACTTCGTGTTTCGAAGTAGTTTGTAGTGCTGTATTGTAATGTTGCACCCAATTTATCTTGTTTCGTGTTTTTCATATTACCGAAAGGTCCCAGAGGTTGCTGTAGGGGTTTGTCCTTACATTCAAAAGTGCAACGGTTCGTCTTTAACTTCAAAAGTTTAAGGATTCTTATATAACTCTCACTCTAGGTGACTTCAGTGGCTGTGACGTCACTGAAGGAGCCGTTATTATGCCTGAATTTGTAACGTCCTTAAGACTTTTATGTGACACTTCCGCGTAACAGGTAAAAATCCACAATGGGAGGCACACAGTTTATACACTGCTGTAGTTGTACTCAGTAATTTAATGCGTTTAGGGTCATATCTGAGATATGCAGCGTCGCAGGTTCATCTTCTGTGTCGCCGTTTACAGGCGATGACACCTTTCATCTGCTCTCTATTCGTGCTTTGAGTTCTTTAATCCACGGTAGAAGCAGTTCGTCGTTCGCAGGTGTGTCCGTTGCGTCTCGTAGGCGTCTTGTGTAGAAGTTTGCCGTGTTTCGTCTCCAAAGGACCTTCTCAGCACTGTACGTTACAAGTTCCTTCCGTATTTGTGGTTTGTACGGGCTTTTGTTGAAGTCTCGAGAACATACCTTCACCGAAGAGTCAAGCAGTATATTGCTCCTTCCTACGTATATCTCGCGAAGAGACCATGAGGATAAAAAATCAGAGAGATTAGAGCCCACACAGAGGCATACCGACAGTCCTTCTTTCCACGAACAATACGAGACTGGAATAGAAGGGAGAACCGATAGAGGTACTCCAGGTACCCTCCGCCACACACCGTCAGGTGGCTTTCGGAGTATGGATATAAATGTAGATGTTGTTGTGTTCCACCTACTAGTCAGTGGTTGACTTGCACTCGCCTCGTCTCTGTCTGCATTCACGAATCATTTCCGCCATTTGGTGTCTTCATTTATCGTCCTCGAGATGAGTTGTGTTTAGTTTACAGTCCCTTTTCCTCCTGGCAGCTTTCTTCTTTCTACACGCAGTTTGCACAGCGTGGCAAAACTCTGTGACGAAATTATTCAAGAAAAGAGTTCTGTTTGCGTAACGTGTTGTGACAATGCGCTATTAGGACGCACAAAGTCCGGTACCGGGAACCGAACCCGAGCCTCCTTTCTTTGTAATGTAATAAGCTTTCATTTACAAATTAACATTGTTGCATATGGGTCTCTACATCAGGCGCCTCGTTGGTGCGCCCACGCTGACAGGTCTTTATCGGCGACGAAGACTGGAATTTGCACTCCAGTACCGCACTGGACGTCGGCTGATTGGCGACAGGCGGTCTTTGCAGAAGAATCACTTTTTATGCTATATCGAACAGATGGACGTTGGCGTGTTCGGAGTGAGACACCTGAAAGCAAACACCCTGCAACAACTGTCGGGAGGGTACAGGCTGGAGGAGGGAGCATCACGATCTGGGGAATGTTTGCGTGGCATTCTCTGAATGATCTCGTCATCTGGAAGGCATAATGCATCAGTACAGGTATGCGTATGTCCTCGGGGACCATGTCGCTCCTACGTGCGGTCGACGCGATGGCATCTACCAGCAGGACAATGCAACGAGTCAACACAGTTCACAGTGCACGTGCGTGGTTCAGAGACCACCAGGATGAGTTTACCGCACTGCCCTGGCCACCAAACTCGTCGGATTTAAACCCAGTCGACAATCTGTGGGACCACCTCGATCGGGCCGTACGCTCCGTGGATCCTCAACCGAGAAATCCAGCGCAGCTGGCCACAGCGTGGGCTTGGCGAGGCTCCTCAGCCCTGTTGTACCCTCCAGAGCGTCACTGACTCTCGCAGCGGTTTGGACACCTGGTCGCATTAATGTAACTGGTGAGTGTAGTTGTTTCAATGTTAAAATTCTGCTTTTCCTCCCTTTATGATACATACTATACTAATATAAAAAGAAATTATGCATTGTATCCGTAAAATTTTTGCTTATTTGCTGTCACATAACTAATTTTACAGTGTGACTAGTATTGAACTATATGAAAAATAAAACGTAAATTAATTACAAACTACGACGTGCACACACTTTATTCCACATGTAAACATCACTACAGATTTTCAGATTAAGTTGTGCATGTTCAATATAACTGCCTTCATTGGCGACGACGTGGCGCAGACGAATAGCAAAATTCTGTTCGACCCGCTGAAGTATTGCTCATTGATGCTGTCGATGTTGTTGTTGTTGTGGTCTTCAGTCCTGAGACTGGTTTGATGCAGCTCTCCATGCTACTCTATCCTGTGCAAGCCTCTTCACCTCCCAGTACCTACTGCAACCTACATCCTTCTGAATCTGCTTAGTGTATTGATCTCTTGGTCTCCCTCTACGATTTTTACCCTCCACGCTGCCCTCCAATGCTCAATTTGTGATCCCTTGATGCCTCAAAACATGTCCTACCAACCGATCCCTTCTTCTAGTCAAGTTGTGCAACAAACGTCTCTTCTCCCCAATACTATTCAATACCTCCTCATTAGTTATGTGATCTACCCATCTAATCTTCAGCATTCTTCTGTAGCACCACATTTCGAAAGCTTCTATTCTCTTCTTCTCCAAACTAGTTATCGTCCATGTTTCACTTCCATACATGGCTACGCTCCATACAATGACTTTCAGAAAAGACTTCCTGACACTTAAATCTATACTCGATGTTAACAAATTTCTCTTCTTCAGAAATGCTTTCCTTGCCACTGCCAGTCTATATTTTATATCCTCTCTACTTCGACCATCATCAGTTATTTTGCTCCCTAAATAGCAAAACTCCTTCACTACTTTAAGTGTCTCATTTCCTAATCTAATTCCGTCAGCATCACCCGACTTAATTCGACTACATTCCATTATCCTCGTTTTGCTTTTGTTGATGTTCATCTTATATCCTCCTTTCAAGACACTGTCCATTCCGTTCAACTGCTCTTCCAAGTCCTTTGCTGTCTCTGACAGAATTACAATGTCATCGGCGAACCTTAAAGTTTTTACTACTTCTCCATGAATTTTAATACCTACTCCGAATTTTTCTTTTGTTTCCTTTACTGCTTGCTCAATATACAGATTGAATAACATCGGGGAGAGGCTACAACCCTGTCTCACTCCTTTCCCAACCACTGCTTCCCTTTCATGCCCCTCGACTCTTATAACTGACATCTGGTTTCTGTACAAATTGTAAATAGCCTTTCGCTCCTTGTATTTTACCCCTGCCACCTTCAGAATTTGAAAGAGAGTATTCCAGTTAACGTTGTCAAAAGCTTTCTCTAAGTCTACAAATGCTAGAAACGTAGGTTTGGCTTTTCTTAATCTTTCTTCTAAGATAAGTCGTAAGGTTAGTATTGCCTCACGTGTTCCAACATTTCTACGGAATCCAAACTGATCTTCCCCGAGGTCCGCTTCTACCAGTTTTTCCATTCGTCTATAAAGAATTCGCATTAGTATTTTGCAGCTGTGACTTATTAAACTGATAGTTCGGTAATTTTCACATCTGTCAACACCTGCTTTCTTTGGGATTGGAATTATTATATTCTTCTTGAAGTCTGTGGGTATTTCGCCTGTCTCATACATCTTGCTCACCAGATGGTAGAGTTTTGTCATGACTGGCTCTCCCAAGGCCATCAGTAGTTCTAATGGAATGTTGTCTACTCCCGGGACCTTGTTTCGACTCAGGTCTTTCAGTGGTTTGTCAAACTCTTCACGCAGTATCTTATTTCCCTTTTCATCTTCATCTACATCCTCTTCCATTTCCATAATATTGTCCTCAAGTACATCGCTCTTGTATAAACCCTCTATATACTCCTTCCACCTTTCTGCCTTCCCTTCTTTGCTTAGAACTGGGTTGCCATCTGAGCTCATGATATTCATACAAGTGGTTCTCTTCTCTCCAAAGGTCTCTTTAATTTTCCTGTAGGCAGTATCTATCTTACCCCTAGTGAGACAAGCCTCTACATCCTTACATTTGTCCTCTAGCCATCCCTGCTTAGCCATTTTGAACTTCCTGTCGAACCCATTTTTGAGACGTTTGTATTCCATTTTGCCTCCTTCATTTACTGCATTTTTATATTTTCTCCTTTCATGGCTGTTTTCAGCTCGGCAGTGGTTTTGTGATTATTGCTGTACACCTTGTCTTTAGCATAGCTCACAGAAAGAATTCGCACCTGTTCAGCGATCCGGGGAATAGAGCGGCCAATTGAGGTCCGTGCCAGTGGCCTCTGGGAACCCCAGAGCCAGAACGTGCTTTCCAGAGGGCTCCTCCACCACATCAAAAACTCGGCTGTTTCGATGAGCTCGAGCTCCGTCTCGCCCGAACCACATCTTGTCGAAATCAGGGCTACTTTGGGAGAAAATAATGGGGAGAAAATCATTTCCCAAAACCTTCACATACCATTCGGTAGTCACCGTGCCATCCAGTAAAATCGCACCGATTATTCTGTGACTGGACATTGCGCACCACACACTCACCTGTTGGGGGTGAAGAGACTTCTCGATCGCGAAATGCGCTAATTTTGCTTATTGACCAACCCGTCCAAATGAAAGTGGCCTTCGTCGCTAAACCAAATCCTACATGCATACTAATTCCCATCATGCCCCGCGGCCAACCGTGCAGTTTGAACGTCCGAACGCAAACCCTTCAGAGGTTATGACAACTTTATTTCATATAGTTCGGTAATTGTCACCCAATATGGTGCACACTCTTTACTTTTAAAGTGCATCCTAAAAATGGTTCAAATGGCTCTGAGCACTATGGGAATTAACTTCTGAGGTCATCAGTCCCCTAGAACTTAGAACTACTTAAACCTAACTAACCTAAGGACATCACACACATCCATGTCCAAGACAGGATTCGAACCTGCGACCGTAGGGGTCGCGTGGTTCCAGACTGTAGCGAGGCCAGACAAACGTGTGGTTCCTCAAGAGGGGCAGCAGCCTTTTCAGTAGTTGCAGGGGCAACAGTCTGGATGATTGACTGATCTCGTCTTGTAACATTAACCAAAACAGCCTTGCTGTGCTGGTACTGCGAACGGTTGAAATCAAGGGGAAACTACAGCCGTAATTTTTCCCGAGGGCATACAGCTCTACTTTATGGTTAATGATGATGGCGTACTCTTGGGTAAAATATTCCGGAGGTAAAATAGTCCCCCATTCGGATCTCTGGGCGGAGACTACTCAAGAGGACGTTGTTATCAGGAGAAAGAAAACTGGCGTTCTACAGATCGGAGCGTGGAATGTCAGATCCCTTAATCGGGCAGGTAGGCTAGAAGATTTAAAAAGGGAAATGGATAGGTTAAAGTTAGATATAGTGGGAATTAGTGACGTTCGGTGGCAGGAGGAACAAGACTTTTGGTCAGGCGAATACAGGGTTATAAATACAAAGTCAAATAGGGGTAATGCAGGAGTAGCTTTAGTAATGAATAAAAAAATATGATTGTGGGTAAGCTACTACAAACAGCATAGTGAACGCATTATTGTGGCCAAGATAGACACGAAGCCCACGTCTACTACAGTAGTACAAGTTTATATGCCAACTAGCTCTGCAGATGACGAAGAAATTGAATAAATGTATGATGAGATAAAAGAAATTATTCAGATAGTGAAGGGAGACGAAAATTTAATAGTAATGGGTGCCTGGAATTCGGTAGTAGGAATAGGGAGAGAAGGAAACGTAATAGGTGAATATGGATTGGGGCTAAGAAATGAGAGAGGAAGCCGCCTGGTAGAATTTTGCACAGAGCACAACTTAATCATAGCTAACGCCTCGTTCAAGAATCATAAAAGAAGGTTGTATACATGGAAGAAGCCGGGAGATATTGACAGGTTTCAGATAAAGTATATAATGGGAAGACAGAGATTTAGGAACCAGATTTTAAATTTTAAGACATTTCCAGGGGCAGATGTGGACTCTGACCACAATCTATTGGTCATGAACTGCAGATTAAAACTGGAGAAACTGCAAAAAGGTGGGAATTTAAGGAGATGGGACCTGGATAAACTGAAAGAACCAGAGGTTGTACAGAGTTTCAGGGAGAGCATAAGAGAACAATTGACAGGAATGGGGGAATGAAATACAGCAGAAGAAGAATGGGTAGCTTTGAGGAATGAAGTAGTGAAGGCAGCAGAGAATCAAGTAGGTAAAAAGACGAGGGCTAGTAGAAATCCTTGGGTAACAGAAGAAATATTGAATTTAATTGATGAAAGGAGAAAATATAAAAATGCAGTAAATGAAGCAGGCAAAATGGAATACAAACGTCTCAAAAATGAGTTCGACAGGAAATTCAAAATGGCTAAGCGGGGATGGCTAGATGGACAAATGTAAGGATGTAGAGGCTTGTCTCACTAGGGGTAAGATAGATACTGCCTACAGGAAAATTAAAGAGACCTTTGGAGAGAAGAGAACCACTTGTATGAATATCAAGAGCTCAGATGGCAACCCAGTTCTAAACAAAGAAGGGAAGGCAGAAAGGTGGAAGGAGTATATAGAGGGTTTATACAAGAGCGATGTAGTTGAGGACAATATTATGGAAATGGAAGAGGATGTAGATGAAGATGAAAAGGGAAATAAGGTACTGCGTGAAGAGTTTGATAGAGCACTGAAAGACCTGAGTCGAAACAAGGCCCCGGGAGTAGACAACATTCCATTAGAACTACTGATGGCCTTGGGAGAGCCAGTCATGACAAAACTCTACCATCTGGTGAGCAAGATGTATGAGACAGATGAAATACCCTCAGACTTCAAGAAGAAAATAATAATTCCAATCCCAAAGAAAGCATGCATTGAGAGATGTGAAAATTACCGAACTATCAGTTTAATAAGTCATGGCTGCAAAATACTAACGCGGATTCTTTACAGACGAATGGAAAAACTGGTAGAAGCGGACCTCGGGGAAGATCAGTTTGGATTCCGTAGAAATGTTGGAACACGTGAGGCAATACTAACCTTACGACTTATCTTAGAAGCTATATTAAGAAAAGGCAAACCTACGTCTCTAGCATAGCTTTTGACAATGTTGACTGGAATACTCTCTTTCAAAGTCTGAAGGTGGCAGGGGTAAAATACAAGGAGTGAAAGGCTATTTACAATTTGTACAGAAACCAGATGGCAGTTATGAGAGTGGAGGGACATGAAAGGGAAACAGTGGTGGGGAAGGTAGTGAGGCAGGGTTGTAGCCTCTCCCCGATGTTGTTCAAGTTGTATATTGAGCAAGCAGTAAAGGAAACAATAGAAAAATTCGGAGTAGGTATTAAAATCCATGGAGAAGAAATAAAAACTTTAAGGTTCGCCGATGACATTGTAATTCTGTGAGAGACAGCAAAGGACTTGGAAGAGCAGTTGAACGGAATGGACAGTGTCTTGAAAGGAGGATATAAGATAAACATCAACAAAAGCAAAAGAAGGATAGTGGAATGTAGTCGAATTAAGTCGGGTGATGCTGAGGGAATTAGATTAGGAAATGAGATACTTAAAGTAGTAGAGGAGTTTTGCTATTTGGGGAGGAAAATAACTGATGATGGTCGAAGTAGAGAGGATATAAAATGTAGACTGGCAATGGCAAGGAAAGCTTTTGTGAAGAAGCGAAATTTGTTAACATCGAGTATAGATTTAAGTGTCAGGAAGTCGTTTCTGAAAGTATTTGTGTGGAGTGTAGCCACGTATGGAAGTGAAGTGGAACATGGACAATAAATAGTTTGGACAAGAAGAGAATGAAAGCTTTCGAAATGTGGTGCTATAGAAGAATGCTGAAGATTAGATGGGTAGATCACATAACTAATGAGGAGGTATTTAATAGAATAGGGGAGAAGAGGAGCTTGTGGCACAACTTGACAAGAAGAAGGGACAGGTTGGTAGGACATGTTCTGAGGCATCAAGGGATCACAAATTTAGCATTGGGGGGCAGCGTGGAGGGAAAAAATCGTAAAGGGAGACCAAGAGATGAATACACTTAGCAGATTCAGAAGGATGTAGGTTGCAGTAAGTACTGGGAGATGAAGAAGCTCGCACAGGATAGAGTAGCCTGGAGAGCTGCATCAAACCCGTCTCAGGACTGAAGACAACAACAACAACAACAACAAGTTATGTTACTTATGCTTAAACCCACTGTTCGCCAAGTAAGTTATAAATGAAACTTTCACATAATGTTGTAAACAACACAAATGTTAATATGTCAACAAGTTTACAGTAAAAAATAAAAAATAGAATCCACTGACGATAGCACAAAAGTGCTGAAACATGTATGGGTGAAACAAAAGAAAAAAGGTGTCTTGCATAAGGCAGAACTTCGCATCCCATTTTCTTAGCAAGCACAGAGACAACAAGAAGAACTGCACCACAAGATTGTTATTTCTGCACCAAGCCAGGTATTTCCACACTAAGCCAGGTATTTCCATCCTAGCTCTTCAACAAATATCAGAACACAACCGTCAGACTTCATAAAACCATACTCAACATTAAGTTCAATAAACTATGTTTGGCTTATAAAATAGTACCTAACTATGTAACAATAATTGTAAACAACATGTCACCAGCAGCACAGCAGACAAAACGTAAGGCAGAAATGATGTGGATAAAGCAAGAAAGCCGGTCTTTCTATTCCAAAAAACAGACTCTGAATATTGAATTATACAGATTGCATATAGAACCAGCTAATCACATAACATATCCACCATTTTTGATGAACTAATGTACAGGGTTAGAACATACACAGATACCATAATAGGCAGAAAACAGTCAATCCAACAAAAGAAACTCACCAAAATGATAAATCACACAAACATCCACCAATACTACAAACACACCTTTCACAAAAGAGTGATTATTCTAAGAAACATAAAATTATCTGAACAAGAAAGCAGCCTACTTGAAAAGGGTCCCAAACATAACATTAACACAGTGGTGTCACACAGGACAGTAGAAAATATCATAACATAAACTGAAAACATCATAAAGCAACAAGAAAAACTAAACACACCTGAATTCAATGCAAACCTAACAAGATAACTAGTTGCTGAGGAAATAAGAAACATAATCAAAGAGATCAAAACCACCATTAAAAAAACACTAGGACCCCTGAAAGCCGGCCAGTGTGGCCGAGCGGTTCTAGGCGCGTCAGCCTGGAACCGCGCGACCGCTACGGTCGCAGGTTCGAATCCTGCCTCTGGCATGGATGTGTCTGACGTCCTTTTGGTTAGTTAGGTTTAAGTAGTTCTAAGTTCTAGGGGACTGATGACCTCAGAAGTTAAGTCCCATAGTGCTCAGAGCCATTTGAACCATTTGACTCCTGAAGAAAAAGCCTACAGAAAACTACAGAAAAAATTAACACAAGAAAATGCCATCATCACAAAATCTGACAAAGGTAATTCAATAGTACTCATAAACAAACAGGAATACATTCACAAAACATTAGAATTCATCCGAAGCAACAACATCATAGAATTAATAAGTGACCCAACAAACTGATACCAAAGTAAGTTACAGAAAACCCTGAGAAACATAGAAACAATTTTCTCAGAAACGCAGATTAAAAAAATGATACAGAAAAATCCCAAGGCCCCCACCCTAAAATCATTGCCTAACGTTCACAAACCCAGAATATCCATATGTCCATTAATAAACTTCACCAAAGCACCAACATACCACTTAGCCAAACACACACACACTCTGCTACAGACAATATACAATTACACTGACAACAGAAGTCTAAAGAACTCAGGTGGCTTAATAGAAAAAATAAGAAATGAAAACATACCAAACACAGCAACATTGGTTTCATTTGATATAATTTCAATGTACACACACATCCCAACAGAAGAAACCATCAACATCATAGAAAGAAACCTCCAACTGCAAGGAAACATACCCACAACAAACATACAAGAAATATTAGCCATACTCAGGTTCATCACAGAACAAAATTACTTCACATTCAACAACAGATTTTACTCTCAACATGGGATCCCCAATCACTGGCCTCCTAGTTGTCATTTTCCTCAATCAGATAGAAAAACAAATCTTTGACAAAATAGTAATACCAAAACTGTACAAAATAATGTATTGGTACAGATATGTAGATGACATAATTTGCTTAATAGATGAACCACTGTCTCGCATAAAAGAACTTCATGATAACATAAACTCCATCCACCCACAAATACAATTCACCATTGAAACACAAACAGATGAAAAACTTAATTTCTTAGATCTCACTATACACAAGAGAAACAACAAACATGTATTGACAATCTACAGAAAACCCACAATCACCAGCACCATTATTCATAACCAATCCAATCACCCCATAACTCACAAAGAAGCCAGCTTTAGATATTTACTTCACAGGCTGAACAAAATACCCATGAACAAGCATGACTACACACAAGAACTGAACACGATAAAACAAATTGCATAGGAGACTGGATATGACGCAAAGAGAGTAGACAAAATAAACCACAAAATACAAAAACAAACAGCACATAACCATGAAACACACACACATACAAACACAACTCATCACACAACAAATCAGCAGGCAGTAAGCAACAAACGGCACATAATGACTTACACGAACAAAGTCACATACAGGGTGGGTAATATACTAAAGAAACAAGGACTCAACATAGCATACAGAACCAACAACACAATGCAGAGCAGACTCGGAAGTAATACCACCAACACTGACAAATACAGCCAGTCCGTCATCTACCAACTTACTTGCAACTGCTGTCAATCTGTATATGTGGGCCAAACATGTAGGACCTTCAGAACCAGATATAATGAACACCTCAGAGCACTGAAAAGCAATAGCACACACTCAACTTTTGCAGACTACCTGGTAGCACACAACCACCACCAAACAAACATTCAAACTGACCTTCACGTCCTAAAAACTAGCAGCAGCCTATACCAAAAATTAACTATAGAAGAAAACTACCACATCCAAAAATCAATAGCCCAAGGAAAGAAAGTACTCAATGAATAGACATCACTGTGGAACAAAACCCTCTTCGCCATTATAGAAGAATTATACAAGTAACACACACACACACACACACACACACACACACACACACACACACACACACACACACACAACAAATCCTCTCTCTCTCTCTCTCTTTTTCTTTCTCTCCTTCTTTCTGTCTCTCCCTCTCTTTCAGCCCCAATACTCGACACACACATCACACACACTGAAACCCACACAAACCACACACCACTAAAGCCAAATACAATTCAAACTCGCGCGCCTCACCCAGCAGAACACGCTACGAAACAAATGAACGCCACACAGCCACAACAACACGTAATGGCAGCGAAAACGCCGCATATGTTTTGAGTAATCGGAAAAAGTGCGTTGCCACGCGAACACAGGCAAAGAGGTAAGCCTATTTACTTCGCCAACAACACAGGAGAACGCACCACAACTTCAAAACTGTAAGTTACAGAATGAAAACGTGATACAGTCTTATTTCCGTTCGTAAATGCATAACAAACAGAAAATAAATTACGTTTTGCTGTTTGCAGATGACATGTTGTATATTGTGTAGCAGAACAGCTACCAAAATAAATGGACAATAACATCATGTAAGGTATGTTACTTTTCGCCAATTAAGTTATAAATGCAACTTTCTCGTAATGTTGTAAACAACATAAGTGTTAATATGTTAACAACAAATTTACAGTTAAAAATAAAAAATAGAACCCACTGACGATAACACAAAAGTGCTGAAACATGTGTGGGTGAAGCAAAAGAAAAACGGTGTCTTGCATAAGGCGGAACTTCGCATTCCATTTCCTAGGCAGGCACAGAGACAACAAGAAGAACTGCACCACAAGATGATTATATATATATATATATATATATATATATATATATATATATATATATATATATATATGACAATACCGTCAAACTTTATTCAATTCAAAGATATACAGGGTGATTCAAAAATAATACCACAACTTTAAAAATGTGTATTTAATGAAAGAAACATAATATAACCTTCTGTTATACATCATTACAAAGAGTATTTAAAAAGGTTTTTTTTCACTCAAAAACAAGTTCAGAGATGTTCAATATGGCCCCCTCCAGACACACGAGCAATATCAACCCGATACTCCAACTCGTTCCACACTCTCTGTAGCATATCAGGCGTAACAGTTTGGATAGCTGCTGTTATTCCTCGTTTCAAATCATCATTGGTGGCTGGGAGAGGTGGCCGAAACACGATATCCTTAACATACCCCCATAAGAAAAAATCGCAGGGGGTAAGATCAGGGCTTCTTGGAGGCCAGTGATGAAGTGCTCTGTCACGGGCTGCCTGGCGGCCGATCCATCGCCTCGGGTAGTTGACGTTCAGGTTTCATAACTAACCTTTTTCGTAGGACTCTCCATACAGTTGATTGTGGAATTTGCAGCTCTCTGCTAGCTCTGCGAGTCGATTTTCCTGGGCTGCGAATAAATGCTTGCTGGATGGGTGCTACATTTTCATCACTCGTTCTCGGCCGTCCAGAACTTTTCCCTTTGCACAAATACCCATTCTCTGTAAACTGTTTATACCAACGTTTAATACACCACCTATCAGGAGGTTTAACACCATACTTCGTTCGAAATGCACGCTGAACAACTGTCGTCGATTCACTTCTGCCGTACTGAATAACACAAAAAGCTTTCTGTTGAGCGGTCGCCATCTTAGCATCAACTGACGCTGACGCCTAGTCAACAGCGCCTCAAGCGAACAAATGTACAACTAAATGAAACTTTATAGCTCCCTTAATTCGCCGACAGATAGTGCTTAGCTGTGCCTTTTGTCGTTGCAGAGTTTTAAATTCCTAAAGTTGTGGTATTCTTTTTGAATCACCCTGTATAGTAGATTTAAGTTAAGTTTTAGAATTCATTACATTTCGTTTTCTGTTTTCCATTTTCATAGTTATTATTTTTATTGCATTACTGTGTTGAGTTCGTTTATTTCATTTCTAAACCCTTTCCCGTTTGTATTGAAATTTTGTCGAATTTTTGTCTTTCTGTTTCATGATAATGGACTTGACGGTTCCTAATTATGAGTTTTTTGGCAACGATAAATGTGGACAATGATTTTCTAATGTATTAAAAAAACACAAGGAAATAGAATTGACAGTTGATTATTTGCTTATTATTGCTTTGCTGTAAGAAGGGTGATTTTGCTTTTGCTTTTGATTTCACTTTAAGTATTCCCATCGAGGGCATTGGTGTAGCACCGAACACAAAACAAACACTGCACTCGGCACTGAAGGAGAACTTCACAGAAGCACTTTGACGGTTTTCCTGGGGTGGCTGGTAGGTGTGGCGAGGGCGCTGGCGAGGGCGAGGGCGAGGGCGAGGGGGGGGGGGGGGCGATGGGCGGGGGCGGCCGCCCTCCCTCAGCTGGGCTCCTTCCGCGGCGGTCGGGCTGGTCGTGACCGCAGGGGGGGGGGGGGGGGGGCGGCTGGCGCGGCTCTTTTGTAGCCCGCTTCTATGGCGATCCTCAGGAAATTCGCGAATTCTGCTTTGTATCTTTTGAATCTTATGGCTTTATTGTTTCCTTCCCATGAATACGAGAGGTATTCCGTGACATCTTCCTGGTTTTGTTCTATTATTGCATACACTGTTCGACCTAGGATCCAAGTGGTGCTTTGTTTCTTTGGTTAGGGGAAAGGTTTTATGTCCGGTGCGGTTAATAGTTCGATGTTTACCCTTTGTTGTGTACTTCTGTTTATCAGTGCCAGCATCGCTTTGCATGTCTCCCGTATTTGTTTCTTTTCTCCGCATCGAAAGCGATGTTCCAGGGTATCGTTTTCATTACAGGTCTGACATTCTCCTGATGGTCTGAGGTGAATTGCTGCTAACCTTTCATTTGTGGGTACAGTGTTGTTTATTGCTTTGTACCACGTCGCTTTGACGTTCGTATTAAGTTTGCTTTCGTGCAGGTTCAGTCACACTTGTCTCCAGTTGTGCGCGGGTTTCTTTGCTTCAATCTTGTTCCGTTTCTCTTCCCCTCTCAGTTCCGCGTAGAGCTTTTTGGTCGTCCTCGTTCTTGGGTCCCCTGCTGTGTCTAGTAGGTATCCTTTCTGGATGAAGTATTGTCTCAGGTATTTTAATTCGTAGGGTACTGCTGATACGTCTACTGGTGTTTCTTCTGAGGCGGGTCGACGCCTGTTTATCAGGGCGGCTGTGAGGTGGTTTGGGTTCTTCTCTGTAATACTGATCACACGTTGTATTAGCAGTGCGGCGCATTTACTCTGTACGTCGACCAGGCCTACTGCTCCTTCGTGGATGCCTAGCGTGTACGTGGAGCGCTGCACTTTGAAAATTTCTCGACGCCTGAGGAGGTAATGTATTGCACATGGAGGTAAAAATAAGAGGAGTTGTCATGACGTCACAAACTTGAAGCCGACCCAAATGAAGATCCCCCATGTTGGCTACGCCAAAACATTCGCTCTGGTGGTTTGATTCCATGTAGTCGTGATGTGTTTTGATAAAAAATGCCGGCTTGCGTCGCTTAAGGGTGTACTAATCGTTCTGATTGTAGTCTAAAGTTTAAACAAATCACATTTCATTGGTAACTGGACTTATTTAAGTGCTGTTTTCTTATATATACTTGAAATTCTGATGCACTGTAAAGTTTTACAGTATGGTTTTATTTCTGTGATTTCACTTTACATTTCCAATCAATCCAACGCGAAGAGCTCTCTGGAGATGAACAACACACTTGGTTTTCATTGTATGGTTATTCCCAAGTAACTGAAAAGTCCTGGTAAGAAATATCCTGGATTTGGGGACTAACGTTTTAAAATGAGATAACTTAATATAAAAGTAATGTAACTACATGTAGTTGATTAAATCTTCAGTAAAATGTGTGGAACAGCTGTTACAGTGGTTAAATTATGAGTACTTATAGGGTTACATATTTGTTAAAGCAAAGTTCCCTACCTAAGTCCAGGCTATTGAGATCATTACATTAATCGCTGTGCTGTCGTGTCACCCTGTAAACTGCTGTTATCTGCCATACTGAACGTCACCTGGTAGCTACAGTTTAGAAACAAAGCAGATGTGTAAACTACAATGGACCTGACAATCTTAAATTCCGTTCTTTTCCTTCGTAATTTAACGAACCTTTCACTTCGTTTACATGACAGCTGGCTTGTTTATATCATCCATGAATACATCTGTGGGACACCAAAGGAAACAACGTATATTTCTTGCAAACTTGAACATTTAAAATTTGCATTTCACTAGAAAATGCAACGAATGCCAATCGGTGCCTTTGAACTATCAACCGTTGCTTTTGCAGTTCTGGCTTTATCAATTCTCGACACAAACACAATGAAAGTGAATAGAAATGGTTTACGAAAGCACGCTTTTCATAGCACATACTTCTCTTCTCGCTTATTCGAAGTGTATAAACAAAGAGGAATTACAATACTGAGGCCAGAAGAGTCATATTTTCGTGTCGTATTACTGTATCGAATACGCACTTAAGAGCAGAAAAACGTTTGAAGTTGCGTTCCTTATGCTGTGTTGTCACTAAAAAGTGTAACATTTACTATATAAAATAAATATCGCGTGCACACGACAGAAATAACGAACAAGAAGCAATTGTAATCACTCGTCTGCTTATGTTTCGGGGGATCCAAGATGGCGGCAGGCACCTCCAACTGGCTTCAAAACAACGTACAGCGTACTGTAGCGCCATCTTCCCTTGTTCTACCTCCATGGTGTTGCACCTTCAACGGACCTTGCTATTTCCTCTGGCGGGTAGGACACTTGCGCTAGGAACCAAACTCTGGACAGGAGTTGCTCGTTGATGAGCCTCGCCTTCTGGAACAGGTCCAGCTCTCTATTGCCAGGCAGTTTCAGCTCTAGGCACTTGTGTGTTTCGACAACCTTGTACCAGGTATACTTTCGTCTTGCATCTTTTTGTTGCCAATCGGTAGTAGGGCAGTTTTGTTCTTGTTTATTTTAGCTCGTGCTGCTTGCGCGAAAGTTTGAAGGACTTTTACTTTGTTGAGGGTCTTCTCTGTCTGCCACGAAGAAACCAACGTCGTCAGCGTACACTTTGCATTTCAGTGTGGCACCAAGCAACGTGATTCCTGTTATGGTGTCGTCTAACTTTCTTAGCAGCGGGTCCAGAGCAATGGCGAACAAACTCATCGAGAGGGGGCATCCGCCACTTAGCTGGTTTTGGCGTGTGTTCACCCCAACTAATTGACTAACAGGTCAACAGAGAGTGCAAAATTGCCGCAATATCGGATAACGCGAAAAAGTAATATGGCCCTGTGACTCCTGAGTGAACTGCGTTGGCAGTGTTGACATTAATTTATTCAGAATTGATCACTTTTAATTAAAAAGGGGTGCACATTGATGTTATATTCAGCTATTGAATACCAGATGCAAATGTTGAACATAAAATTAATTAAGAAAGTGACTTGGGATTTCAACTACTTGATTGAAAACAGATGCAGTCGATTAGCACAAGCCGGCCGGAGTGGCCGTGCGGTTCTGGGCGCTACAGTCTGGAGCCGAGCGACCGCTACGGTCGCAGGTTCGAGCCCTGCCTCGGTCATGGATGTGTGTGATGTCCTTAGGTTAGTTAGCTTTAATTACTTCTAAGTTCTAGGCGACTGATGACCTCAGAAGTTAAGTCGCATAGTGCTCAGAGCCATTAGATTAGCACAAATTTATTTTAACTCCCGACCTTCAATCATCTCATTACAAGACTCTATCAGGCAGTGGTAATAAATTGCGTTTGCATGGAGTAAAGCACGAAAACTCAAAAGTAATTCCTTTCAATTGACCCTGTCGTAATGCGAAGTGCGAGAAGAATTCTATAGTACACGGCCCATGAAACCCTCGTGGAAACTTTGCCGACGTGATCCAAAAAATTAATCATTGGCTGGAGCTGGCGCAATATCACCGAATACAGCGTGGCGGAGCGGCGTCGTTGTGTGGACGTCGGCCGACCTCGTGCTGCTGCAAGGCTGCGCTCATCTATTCACTCCTAGCTATCTTGCTCAGTACATAGCTGAAGCAAAACTTCCTATCTCCAAGCTCAATCGTTCCATTTGCTAAGTCCTAAACTTCAGAGATGCTCACTCTTTCTCAGGCAAGCTGAGCAAAGAACGCCACGTCCGCACTGTAGGCAAGCTGGGAACGGAAGACCTCTACCGAGACTTCTCACAGTCCACTCTTCACCTCGGTTTCCCCTCCAGCAAACTCACGCCAATCGCAGCGCAAGTCGCGTTAATTATGCGTCGCTTCCCAGTGCCGACCAGTGTCTGCTGTGGGAAGTGAACAAATTCCCACAAAATTTCCCTTCCTCTCAACTTCTGCTATTTAGTTCTGCCCAGGCCACCCATCAAGGTTAGCATCTGCACAAAACACCATTTTTTCCGGAATTCTGACTCCCAGAAGAGTACTTCAAATTCCTCGGTCCTACCTTCCCATCAGAGGCCAGCGTATTTCATTCTGTCACTCTTCACCTGATTTACTTCAGACTCTGCATACCGTGAATTCAGCGTGAAGTTGCTATAGTCACGAACACGCATATGTTTGCCTCTGTTGACTGCTCCACCATAGCTTTGCGCAGCTTTCTCGCATGTTTCGCCGAAAATGGGATGACGGACATTTATCAACAGGCGTACAAGTTCTCCGTCTGCTTCCCGGTACACCAGCATGGAGTCGGGGTCAACCACTCACTCACTGTCACTCACCTTAAGGCAGCTGGAGGCCGCGCCCCGTTACCGCTTTCTCAGAGCTTGAGCTGCCCTAAGCTGCCTATTGTCTCTTCCCTTCGCCGTTCCCCAGCCGGCCACGGTCACCTCTAAATACTTCCCTTGGGTAAACTAGCGTCCAGTAAATCGACTCGTTTCCACAAAGTTTTCATGTCGTGTGAATTACTTTAAAACCATCACCCGACATTAATTATTCCAATACGTCCATACTATACCCTCTACAAGATGATTGTGCCTTGTCAGTTATTTTGTTCAGCCCTACTGTTCGCTCAACGTGAGTTCGGTGATCTTTAATGACTTCATGTAAGGGGCATAGTTCTTGCCATCTTACATACTCATCTCTGTATTTGGATGACTTTCGTATTTCGGCCGTTTACCGACGCCTGTGATGTGGCACTCCTAAGGATGCTCTTAATGATTTTAATGAATGGTTCGGCGTGGCCGTATTTTTCCATCGTTTTGAATAGGAAATCGTGGCCTACGCGGTCGAACGCTTTATGGAAGTCTATCGGTACTATCGCAGCTTCTGATTTATGTACTGGTGAAATGCTGACGCAGTCTCTGTATTCGCCTATGGCCTCGAATATTCTCCTCCCCGGTACGGCACGTGTCTGGTGAGGGCTTAATATTTTAGCCGTGACTGTTTTTACTTTGCCCGCCACGCATCGCGCAACTATTTTATAATCTGCGTTTAGCAGCGTGATGGGGCGGTAATCTTCCACTTTCCGGGGCGCATCTTGCTTCGGGATTAGTATTATGTTTCCCATTGTGAAGTCTTCTGGCAGTTTCTCTCCCTGTATTATATCGTTGACGACTTCGGTGATCGTATCGCCGATTACGTCCCAGTGTTGGATGTAGAATTCGGTTGGAATTCCGTCCATTCCTGGGGCTCTCTCAGCCGCACTGCATTTCACAATGTTGTCTACGTTGTCTTTCTCCATGTTTGCCACCAGCTCCGCCTTTTCTGTGTCTGTCAGGACGTCCAGCAAGTCGTGGAGCAGAGTGTCTGTTGCTGCTTCGCTCGCTTCTTCTCGCTTGAAGAGTTGGCTGAAATACTAGTGTACAAGCTTCAGTATCTCTGCTTCTGTGGTGGTTCCGTCTTCTTTCTGCAGGTGTTTGATCTGTTTTTGTTGTCTCCTTCGGATTATTATGTGTATGTGGTCAAATGTGACCGGTTCTTGTTCTACTGGCCATAAGGGCTGGCTGCTTCTTTTTATCGCTTCAGTTTGTTGTTTCTGCATGTTTACTAGTTTTGTTTTTATGCGCCTTAATTTTGCATATTTTGAGTCACAATAGGAAACTATAACACTTCTATCTGTGATGTGGAGAATAAATAAGTGCAATTCATATCCGTGAGCATGAACAACGGTTGAACATATGGCACAACAAATCAGAAACGGAAGAATTTCGTTCCCACGAATATTTCGGTGTGCGATAAGTTGCTAATTCGCTTCACGTCATAACTACTTCCTGGCAGATTAAAACTGTGTGCCGGACCGAGACTCGAACTCGGGACCTTTGCCTTTCGCGGGCAAGTGTTCTGCCAACTGCCAGGAAGTTTGATATCAGCGCACACTCCACAGCAGAGTGAAAATGTCATTCTGGAAAGATCCCCTAGGCTGTGGCTAAGCCATGTCTCCGCAATATCCTTTCTATCAGGAGTGCTAGTTCTGCAAGGTTCGCAGGAGAGCTTCTGTAAAGTTTGGAAGGTAGGAGACGAGGTACTGGCAGAAGTAAAGCTGTGAGCACGGGACGTGAAGTTTTAATCTGCCAGGAACTTTCATATCAGCGCACACTCCGCTGCAGAGTGAAAGTCTCATTCTGGATACAAATTAGATGCTTTTCAGGACACCTCCACTTTGGCTAACTAGGAAGCTATTTTGCAGTTCCGCGGCAGTGTAATTTATTAAAAGCCTCGGCAATGCGATCAGATGCAGTAGAAAATATAAAATGCAGCGGTGGCTATTCCTTCTTGTCTTGTCGATGAACGAGATGTAGCGATTCCCTCAAAGGAGCGACACATCTTTGTATTTATTTTTCTAAAGCTTTATGCCGAGTTCATTCGAGGTAGTGACTGCACATTACGAACATACGTATTAATAACGAAAACTTGATAAATGTTCTA
Organism: Schistocerca nitens; assembly: GCF_023898315.1. NCBI lineage: Eukaryota > Metazoa > Arthropoda > Insecta > Orthoptera > Acrididae > Schistocerca > Schistocerca nitens. Next base: position 219,849,659 of record NC_064623.1, read on the forward strand.
CAATTTATAGAGTAAAATTTTTCCGGTACCGGGAATCGAACCCGAGCCTCATGGGTTAGAGCCAGGTATCCTAGCCACTTTTTTTTTTAATCTCGTTTTGTTCGTTTTTTTCGTTGAATCTGATCGGAGCGGATGTCCTAAGACACCCTTTTAAGTTCGTTGTTGATCTATTAACTCAGTTTTTTTTTTTTTATTACAGAGGGCAGCTAACCCTCTGACCGAACACGCTGAGCTACCGTGCCGGCTTTCCACTAGACCATACCGGATAGATGTAGGCTACTGTACTGAAGTCATCTCACTCGCTGACTGTACATCAACAAACATGGCAAGAGTGGCGAGCGATGTTGAGAGGGATACGGTCACTGCCTGGCAGCATCCCACAGTCCGTGCACCGCAGAGGATTTGCCGGCGAGACGGAGGCCCTTTGGCGCACCGCCAGCTGCCATAATGTTAGCAGCGCACGCTCAGGCGGGCGTCCCAGGTTTACACTAACTGCCGAATGGATCCTTAAGTTATTTTACTGCGACGATCTGTTTCTTTTGAGCGACCATTATAGGCGATTTTTAGTTTCTTCTCAATTTTTACACACTGTTCCGCAACTTTTCTAATATCCTTTTTGATATTCCATCTCTACTAAATCTTTTTTCTGCGTCGAAAACCAACTGTACCGAGAATTTCCTATCTGAAAACTTTTCTCGGTTGCATTTCTTCCTTTGACTGCCGTTCACCTTCTTCTTTTACTTGTTATCACTGAGGTACTCGAAGTTTTTTTGTATATAGAAACGCACTGATTTCCTTTTGTTGAACTTGCGTCAGTTGTGCGACTGGATTCTTGATTTCCTGTCACAAATCATCGAGTAAAACAGAAGTTATATCTGGCTTCCCCAGGGAAGTGTTATAGGCCCTCTGCTGTTTTTGATGTATATAAACGATTTAGCAAACAATCTGAACAGCCCTCTTTGATTGTTTGCGGATGATGTTGTTACTTACCGCCTAATAAAGTCATCAGAAGATCAAAACCAGCTGGAAAATAACTTAGACGCGGTATCTGTACGGTGCGAAAAGTGGCAGTTGTCTCTGAATAAGTCATAGACATGAGTACCATAAGAAATCTGTTAAATTTCGGTTACATGATAAATCACCCAAAGTACAGGCTGTCAGTTCGTATGTAGTAATGCGTGAAAATTTCATTATTACTTCTTGATTTCCAGGCATATATGATCGTTAATGAATCAGTTATATTCTGAGCAATTAATTGCCTTCTTTGTCTTGCTGTATCGGTTGTCTTTGCAACGTTCAAGCTAATGAACCTAAAATTGCCTCTTCAGTTTATGTTACTTCCGTCTGCCTCCTTATGCTCAGTCTTAGCTCCTTCTCCAATTTCAAAGAAAAGACTTACTTTTCGCTAGTACACAAGCATGATATGTGGTTGTTTACTAACTATAAATCATTATATAACTTATTTCTGGCAATCAAAAGTCACCGTTTAGTATGTAACTCGGTTAGGGATGCATTTATGGATAATATGTCTTCACGAGTCATAATACTTCCATTTTCGCATTATTGTCCAACACTTTTCGGAGCTACAAGTCAATTTCTAAAGACTGTATAATGGCCGTACCACCTTCTTCAGTTCTTCGTCTGGCAGTAACAGAACGACGCAGTTGTTAGGAGGAAGGGGGAAATGGGAGAGATAATGGAGAAATAAAAATAAAGTAATTTGCCGTGCATCACATAATATTCATCTTCCACAACGGTGGAAAACTTCCACATATGCATTTACATTTTGAACGACATGACTTGTTTTTAATGGTACTACATGACTGAAATGATGCATACTTAAACTGATTCACAGTATGTGGTGGAGTACTTAATTTCCTATTATTTCCCTTTACACAGATTGACGAAATGAAGTAAGGAATAACATGAAGAGTATCAGTTAACAATTTTAGTTTTACATTCTTACGTAGTCAAGAGGAGATATGACATGCTTATAACCATAAACAGTGACTTAAAATACTCGTTATAGTTCACTGTTTCTATTGCCAAGTGTATAGTTTACACTTGATGAGATTGTAACACAGTAATAAGTTCATTTTATTTTAGTTATGCGTTGAAATAAAATAAAACTAACTGTAAAGTGACAGTGAGTATAGTGTACGAGCTGGTAGTTAGTAGGAGAGAGGAAGAGGGATGAAAAGAGTGTGTGTGTGTGTGTGTGTGTGTGTGTGTGTGTGTGTGTGTGTGTGTGTGTGTGTGAGAGATAGAGAGAGAGAGAGAGAGAGAGAGAGAGAGAGAGAGAGAGGAAAAAGGGTGAGGGGGGGGGGGCGAGAGAACACAGAAGATGGAATGAGATTTACTTAATTATATATCAAAGAACACATGCTGCCAGACATATGTGTTTTTAAAAGTAAAAACAAGAATTTCTTATATTCAAAGCGGTTTAGAGGGCAGTGCTGGCACCTTGAAACCTATAATGCCATTGAGGGAAGGGCGACTGTTGATTGAAACATGTATTTTCCAACAGACATGCAGGTAGGTAAATGCCTCGGACAATATGCTATTCAGACAGAACTACACATCATTTTGATCTGTAACGAAGTTGTGCCGTGTGAGATATTATACATATTCCCTTTATAAAGGATGGGGCCCTTCCACACCCATACCAACGTGATGACCAAACCAAAAGCCGGCCGGAGTGGCCAAGCGGTTCTAGGCGCTACATTCTGGAACCGCGCGACCGCTACGGTGTGTGTGATGTCCTTACGTTAGTTAGGTTTAAGTAGTTCTAACAAGGGAACCTCCCCATCGCACCCCCCTCAGATTTAGTTATAAGTTGGCACAGTGGATAGGCCTTGAAAAACTAAACACAGATCAATCGAGAAAACAGGAAGAAGTTGTGTGGAACTATGAAAAAATAAGCAAAATATACAAACTGAGTAGTCTATGTGCAAGATAGGCAACATCAAGGAGAATGTGAGCTCAGGAGCGCCGTGGTCCCGTGGTTAACGTGAGCAGCTGCGGAATGAGAGGTCCTTGGTTCAAGTCTTCTCTCGGGTGAAAAGTTTATTTTCTTTATTTTTGCAAAGTTATGATCTGTCCCTTCGTTCATTGACGTCTCTGTTCACTGTAATAAGTTTAGTGTCTGTGTTTTGCGACCGCACCGCAAAACTGTGCGATTAGTAGACGAAAGGACGTGCCTCTCCAATGGGAACCGAAAACATTTGATCGCAAGGTCATAGGTCAACCAATTCCTCCACAGGAAAACACGTCTGATATATTCTATACAACACTGGTGACGGCATGTGCGTCACATGACAGGAATATGTTGTCAACCCACCTAACTTGTACACTTGGCGAATGGGCAAAAAGATTCTTCTTCCTTGGCCGATTTAGGTTTTCTTGTGGATGTGATAATCACTCCCAAAAACGTGATGAAAACATAAGCGTTTATCACATAAACTGAAAAAAAAAAGGTTATAATTTTCAGTTAAGGGAAGGCTTGAACCAAGGACCTCTCGCTCCGCAGTGGCTCAGGTTAACCACAGGACCACGGCACTCCTGAACTTAGCTTGTTCCTTGTTGTTGCCTATGTTAGGCATGGACTACTCAGTTTGTATATTTTGCTTATTTTTTCATAGTTCCACACAACTTCTTCCTGTTTTCTCGATTGATCTGTGTTCAGTTTTACAAGACCTATTCACTGTGCCAACTTATAACTAAATCTGAGGGGGGTGCGATGGGGAGGTTCCCTTGTAAGTTCTAGGGGACTGATGACCGCAGCAGTTGAGTCCCATAGTGCTCAGAGCCATTTGATTTTTTAACCAAACCAGAAGTTCTACTGTCACTTCCGTATAAGATGTTAGTTTTTGAATCTGGAGTCACAGGATGCGGGCAGTGATGTTATCCGTGCGTCTGGGTAAGATTACTCATTTACATGGTCCATCAGGAGATAGAAAGTGGACGAAAGCTATCGAAAGTTAGCGGTTGTAAGGGACAGGAAGAAAAGTGCCAAGGCAAGAGCCAAGGGAGAAAAAACCTCTGCGACAGTAGTAGCGTCTTGCTAGCTGCGACAGTGCATGCAAGGTGCGGTAATGTTAGTGTGAGGTATCGTGCATCGTTACCTATGTTGCTGCGTGTTCGTCATAGCTGGGTCACTCAGGGTGCTGCAGCTGGGCTCGTGTGGATTCTCCTGGGCCTGCTGCAGTGGCTTCGTCCCTGTAACAAAGGAATTCAGTGCGGCAACGCGTGCGTTGCCATTGTCGTTACGCCCTCTACTGCGCTGTGTCGTCAGTGACATGGCACAGCTTCTTCAGGCTGGTGCAGAATGGCGGCAGCCCGCCGCCATTCGGCGTCGTTCTCTGCTGGACGGCGCAGCTCTGCCGCATCTGAGCCTCGAGCAGCTCCGCTTGATCGGCGAGCTACGCCGCATCAGCGTCGGAGAAATGCACGCCGTTCGCTCGCGCTTGCGCGATGATGGCTGCCTCTTTGACTTGTCGGTCTCTTGCGGGGGCCGCCCCCACGGCGGTCTGCGTCACCTTTCACCTTTGCACCTTTAACCTGCGGTGCTGCTGTGGCAGGCACGCGAACGTCCTTCTGTGAGGCCGCAGGAGTGTTCGCAGGGGTTCGAACCCCTTCTGCTGCACGGAGGCCTCGGGCGATGACTGCACGCAGTTGCCTCGAGGCCTCTTCCTTCTCTGCAGCGAAGGCAGCCCTCTCCGCCGCCGTGACGGCTTTGAGGGCTGCAGTGGCCTCCTTCACGGCGGTGCCGAGTTCGAGGCCACAGTTCGTCTCGGGAGCGCGAGCTGCATGCCGACTTCCCGCCTCCGGGCGGTCGTCCCAACTCCTGGCAGGTGGGGGTGGAGCTGCTACTGCGCTGTCCCTCAGCGGCGCCGGGCTGATCTGCGCCCTACGTCGTTTCCGACGTCGTCTTCTCTTCTCCTGCTGCGTCGGCGCGGCCGCGGCCGCCTCGCCGCCTTCGGCACGGCTGCAGCTCGAGAAAGCCGGGCAGCGGCGCCAGCTGGCGACGTGCGAGCCACCACCCCGGACGCAAGTCGGCAGGACGTTGCTGCCGCGGTCGCAGGCGCGCCTGTCGTGCTCGCCGGAGCACTCGACGCACCGCGCCGCGTTGGGGCAGTACTTCGCGACGTGGCCCTCGCCCTGCCACCTGAAGCGCTGGGGATGGGGGTCCGTGGAGGTCGGGAGAGCCTCCGTCGTAACCGGGAAGCCCAACAACTTCCGCAAACAGAAGATGTCGCTCTCGCCGTCGGCCGTTTGCACCGTCACGCCATAGATTGGCGCCCTCTTCTTGTTGGTCCGGTTGTGGAACCTTGCGGTTGCATTACCGAACCCGGCTCGCAGCATCCCTTCCCGGATCGCTGCCTCATCACAGCACCGAGGTAACCCCCTCAAGCCGTCGGCACACGGACCGTGCTGTCGAACGTTAACGTTGAGCGTGCCAAGTTCTACGTGCTGCTGAACGCTCAGGAACGATGCGACTTTCACATACGGTACGTGGGACCAACGTGGTACACGCGATCACAACGCACTCCAGCGGCATTTGAGGGATCTTTCTAGTTCGCAAATCACACTATTTACTCAACGGGCGCGCCTAAAATTCCCACGTTAGCTCTGTTAAAACGCACATTTCCTCCATCGTCCACGAAAATTAAAGTACCATGTTCAATCAGTAAGGACACAGGCTTATTAAACTTCCATTACAAACAGTGCGGTACAAATTTTTAATACTTCTCCGCATAAGATAAACATTATTTCATCATTCCCACTGTTGGGTTGGCAGAAGAGCCAACACCGTGTTACTAGAGGAGGCCGAAATGCACGCGTTTTAGCTCACGCAGGCTGGCGTGAGGAGGGAAGAACTATACTGACGTGAGGTCTGGAACATGACAAGGAATTAGAATTCAGAAAGCGGACGTAATTATTTTGATACTTAACTTTAATCCATTAACGGTGAACGTCGCTCTTGACGGTACTCTATTCACAATATTATCTGTTCAGAATAGTAACTCAATATGGCGCCTAGCTAGGTCGTAGCAAATGACGTAGCTGAAGGCTATACTAAACTGTCGTCTCTGCAAATGAGAGCGTCTGTAGTCAGTGAACCATCGCTAGCAAAGTCGGCTGTACAACTGGGTGGAGTGCTAGGAAGTCTCTCTAGACCTGGCGTGTGGCGGCGCTCTGTCTGTAATCACTGATAGTCGCGACACGCGGGTCCGACGTATACTAACGGACCGCGGCCGATTTAAAGGCTACCACCTAGCGAGTTTGGTGTCTGGCGGTGACACCACACCCACATTTTAGTAAAACCCCAAGGTCAGTCTTACTTGATCACTGTTCCTACCCAGTAGCAGAATCTTTGCAAGATGTGAATTACGAAGCGTAAAAGCGTAAAAAAAAGGTGAACATATATTTACATAACGTCAACTATTATAGTATATACACTCCTGGAAATGGAAAAAAGAACACATTGACACCGGTGTGTCAGACCCACCATACTTGCTCCGGACACTGCGAGAGGGCTTTACAAGCAATGATCACACGCACGGCACAGCGGACACACCAGGAACCGCAGTGTTGGCCGTCGAATGGCGCTAGCTGCGCAGCATTTGTGCACAGCCGCCGTCAGTGTCAGCCAGTTTGCCATGGCATACGGAGCTCCATCGCAGTCTTTAACACTGGTAGCATGCCGCGACAGCGTGGACGTGAACCGTATGTGCAGTTGACGGACTTTGAGCGAGGGCGTATAGTGGGCATGCGGGAGGCCGGGTGGACGTACCGCCGAATTGCTCAACACGTGGGGCGTGAGGTCTCCACAGTACATCAATGTTGTCGCCAGTGGTCGGCGGAAGGTGCACGTGCCCGTCGACCTGGGACCGGACCGCAGCGACGCACGGATGCACGCCAAGACCGTAGGATCCTACGCAGTGCCGTAGGGGACCGCACCGCCACTTCCCAGCAAATTAGGGACACTGTTGCTCCTGGGGTATCGGCGAGGGCCATTCGCAACCGTCTCCATGAAGCTGGGCTACGGTCCCGCACACCGTTAGGCGGTCTTCCGCTCACGCCCCAACATCGTGCAGCCCGCCTCCAGTGGTGTCGCGACAGGCGTGAATGGAGGGACGAATGGAGACGTGTCGTCTTCAGCGATGAGAGTCGCTTCTGCCTTGGTGCCAATGATGGTCGTATGCGTGTTTGGCGCCGTGCAGGTGAGCGCCACAATCAGGACTGCATACGACCGAGGCACACAGGGCCAACACCCGGCATCATGGTGTGGGGAGCGATCTCCTACACTGGCCGTACACCACTGGTGATCGTCGAGGGGACACTGAATAGTGCACGGTACATCCAAACCGTCATCGAACCCATCGTTCTACCATTCCTAGACCGGCAAGGGAACTTGCTGTTCCAACAGGACAATGCACGTCCGCATGTACCCCGTGCCACCCAACGTGCTCTAGATGGTGTAAGTCAACTACCCTGGCCAGCAAGATCTCCGGATCTGTCCCCCCTTGGGCATGTTTGGGACTGGATGAAGCGTCGTCTCACGCGGTCTGCACGTCCAGCACGAACGCTGGTCCAACTGAGGCGCCAGGTGGAAATGGCATGGCAAGCCGTTCCACAGGACTACATCCAGCATCTCTACGATCGTTTCCATGGGAGATTAGCAGCCTGCATTGCTGCGAAAGGTGGATATACACTGTACTAGTGCCGACATTGTGCATGCTCTGTTGCCTGTGTCTATGTGCCTGTGGTTCTGTCAGTGTGATCATGTGATGTATCTGACCCCAGGAATGTGTCAATAAAGTTTCCCCTTCCTGGGACAATGAATTCACGGTGTTCTTATTTCAATTTCCAGGAGTGTACTTATATTAAACTAGTAATAAAGTACCAGAACCTAATAAAAACGCGAATGTTAGGAAAAAAATTGGGAGTGTCAATAAGCGAACCACTGCCCTAATAAACAATTTTATAGAAGATAGAGACGCTACTCATTACGCTAAACCAACACTACATCTCTTGCACCAAATCATACCTTGTTAGGACTTTCTGAAAGCCTTATTCGTAAATATTTTCCGAATTGAAATTTAATTACAACAAATTGTACCAAGAACAATGCGTTTTGAGTGGATCTTCAGTGTGTCGCTGACTTCAAATAGCCTACTCTCATAATTCGCAAGTTACAATAATTCTTTTGCCACGAATATGATGTTTCTCAGTATGTTATTGGAACGAATCACACAGTTAACAACGGGTTTTCCAGTGATTCTCAATTTGCTGGTGCTCAGAAACGGCATATATACATATAGACTTGAAATGAATGCCTATATGGCGTCTCACAACTCTGTTCTGAACGAAGACGGCGTGCGTGTGACGTAGGTGGCGTTGTGCCATCTCATTGGTCAACGCTCAGACGCACGCTCAGAATATCTGACATGCCAGATATTACTCTGCACGTTCGGTAAGACTCCCGAACGTGCTGTTCCACGCTATGACGTCAGAAACTCGGCACGCTCAACGTTCGGATGTACGGTCCGTGTGCCGACGGCTTTAGGAGTTACGGTATATTGATAATTTTTACTTATGGACCGTCTGACAGCAACTGAATAAAACACAATTTCAGTGCCATACGCGTTTCGCCTTTATTTTCTGCAAGGCATCATCAGTGGCAGGTTGCGTGGACAATTTCTTACATATTACGCTCCTGTTGCATTTTTGGTGTTGTTGTTCTTCTTATGAACGCCAATTTGCGGTTTTTTCCACACTCCACATCACTATGCACTGAACGCTTGTTTTAATGCAGTGTTTAGGAGTGCCTCGGTCGTCTTCTTCCTTCCAGCTGAAGGTGCCATCTCACGCGCTGGCGGCGCGTCGACAATGTGGTCGGCCACTGCGACCTTGATCGCCCTTTGGTCAGCCACGTTTGCAGCTCGAACGCAGATCAGCGAGTCTGTATCGACAGACTCGTAGACCACCTCTTTCTTGGCGCAATTCGTCATAATGTCGAACAGCGTTTGCACTTGACGTACAAAGGGGGGACAGACTGCGACTCGTCTTCTCGGGACTTCCTTGCTCGGTCGGCAGACTCAGTGAGTTGCACAACCGAAGGACCCTTCGTAGCAGCAGGTTTCCTCTGCGCGACTTCTTTACCGTGCTGCAGGGCGCAGAACACGACAATCTGCAGGCGTTGTGAAAGCAACACACGATATTTTGCTTCACGCGGCGCCCCCAGCACAGAAACCTCTTCACGAGCTCACAACGGCCGAGTGAGCGTAGCTCGCAGCGGCATCGATGCGCACACCTCGCTAGCTCAGGCCGCGCTGCCCACATATTCCCAAAGAAGAAATGGAAGACTGTTGGGCTGAAGGTGTGATTGATCTACAAAACATGAAGAAAAGAGCAGGTGACGAATTTATAAAAAATCACATTACTGTATTCTTACCTTCAATATCAGAACGCTTCCAAGGTATGTCAAGGCAAGTTTCACTCGCTTGAACGTGATGTCTTATATACCAAATCCAACACACTGTTTCGAATACCATCGCTTCGGCACGCCAGTTGTGTAAGGGAAAATCGTCTTGCTGTATGCGTGGTAAGGTCGCCCAGAACTGTATGTTTGTCACTCTCCTGTGAAGTGCGTTAATTGGTTTGAGGATCACACTCTCTGGAGTAGAAACTACAGCCCATACTTTGAAGAAAGCAAGGTACAGGAGCAACAAGGAACAAATCGTACATCATATGGCGGTGCAAAAAAGATCCATAAAGCAGCGCAGCCTCCCGTTGTTACTATTCGTTTGCTTCAAGTCTCAAGAAGCCATTCAGAAAACCGATGCCGCTACATAAAACGTTAATACAGCAGCGCTGCCATTCGTACCTGTACTTGTAAGTTCTGCTCCAACAGTACCGTTACTACGAAGCCAATACCTCCCCCCAGAACATCAAAACATGTCGCGATTGCTGACGTTGTAGAGCATCCAGCACTTCAGCAGGCAGACTCCAGTATACAGATGAGCGCTGGTGTTGCCACTGCCACCAATAATCCTCCGAAGTCTCCTCTGACTATAACAAACCTACAGGAAACATTCATCATCCGAAGAAGACAGCTCATAAATCGTCAGACCAGGCAGATCTCATTCTGTCTGATAGTTCTAATGATTCCGAAGCAGAAACAATGGAATACAAAGCCTGCCTGACGCAACCGTATATCCCCACGACTAAGCCTCCAACCGTCGCCGGATCCCCACGCCGCTGGAGAGATTGTGTGAAAGGAAAAAAATCACCACTAAAATTGATTACATACTGTATTTGAACACGAATGGGATCAGAACGCATATGGAGGAATCATGCGAAACTTTCAAACAGTATCTAAGGATATCTTCTTAGACGTATATTATTTCGATGAGGGAAACAGGAAAATTTCCCAACTCGTGAAACTGTGTAAGAAAGGCCTTGAAGCGAATGGTCAACCTTCGTCTGGTCTCGATATTAGAGACCAGGCAGCTCCTTAGCCACCATGAATATGGGTTCAGGAGATGTCAGTCCACTGTCAACAACCTGACCCTCCTAGAGATTTATTTCAATGTGGGAGACAGGAAAACTTCCCAACTCGTGAAACTGTGTAAGAAATGCCTTGAAGCGAATGGTCAACCTTCATCTGATCTAGATATTAGAGCAGGCAGCTCCTCAGCCACTCTCGGTATGGATTCAAGAGACGTCAGTCCATTGTCAACAACCTGACTCCTAGCGATGGCTGTCTACAAGGCACAAGTGCAATAGATTCCGAGATGCTCACTTTATAGAAAACCTCCGCCGACCATCCTCATACTGGGAGACTTCCACGCCCATAACGTATTATTTTTGTTGTAAGTGAACACGCAACCACATTTACCTGTGTTTCAATTCTAGCTTTTCCTCCTGCATTACTTGTTTTTTAGTTGTGTTTTAGAACAACTGACCATATTTACACTTTTTTAAACGATGTGAGGTGATGTGATTGTGCGGGTGACAGCGAGTGAGATGGGGGGAGAATGAGAAATTTTATGTCAGATTGACTCTATCTTGTTTTACAACATTTCATACTTTTTAACCACATTCATTTTTACTGATTTTCGTAAGGGCGCTGATAATCTCGTCAATGAGCACCACTAACCACAAATACTTCTGTATAAAGCTGTGTATATTCAAAAACAATAACTTTAAAAAACCCACTTGGAAGCCACATGTTAACATGTTTGGGCAATAAACAAAACAAGAACTGTGTTCTTTGAAGGAAGTTGGTTGGTTGATTAATTTGGACGAGGGGACCGAACAGCGAGGTCATCAGTTCCGTAGGATGCGGGGTTGATGGGGAAGGAAATCATGGTTTCTTTGAAGCCTGAAGGGATTTAGGGAAATCACGGAAAACCTAAATCATGATGGCTGGACGCGGGTTTGAACCATCGTTGTCCCGAATCCGAGTCCAGTGTGCTAAACACTGCGCCATCTCGCTCGGTTGAAAGAAGGCAGGCCCTGTTTATATCATGATTATTTTCTACATGCGGGGAAACAGAGCTTTAAATATGCCATTATAGTAGACTAGGCATATCGTCATGAACACAAATGAACATCGAGGAGGTATACTCTGAGCAGCGGACGAAATAAGCGAAGAGTTACTCGACCACTCCATCTGACCATCAGCGGTCTGATGCAGCACGTAACGATTCAGCGCCAGGGAGACCGCTCGGGCGAAAGTCGTTCAAACCCAGCGCCATTCCCAGATCTTCAGGACCAAACACTCTGGAATAAAAACCATCTCCCCAGCTGGGAATCGAACTCGGGTGTCCCGCGTGACAGACGGGGTTACTAACCATTATACTACCGAGGATTGCGTAAATGTGCAATGTGCAGCTGTACAGTATTAATTTTTCGTAGTTATTATGGACAATAATATAAATTTTTAAATTGTTTTGTGTACTGTTCACAGTTTTGAAATCTCAGGCACGAATCCAGATAACGATTCTGCGGGGAGGGGGCGTCTCGGTTTTTTTATCTTCCTTCCCTCTGCCCTTCCAGATATAACATGTTGTCACCGCCACTTAACAACGTGTTTACATCGTTGCTTAGTTCATCACCATAGCACAACGTCAGTTAAATTGCGTTTCAGGCAAATAAATAATTTGAAAAGCAGTCGTCTTTAAGTTCGAGAAATGCTTGTCTCATGCTGTTGATTTAAGAACTATAGTAGCAAAGAACTCGCACGTCTTTGACGATGTCATAATTTACAAAAGGTAAAAACTAACTTAGCACTATGGTTGTGAACACAGGTCTGCACACTACAAGTACGTGAACACCTAAAAGGAGGGATGCTGTTTCTTTCCGCCTATCTTCGAGACATTTTGTCTTTCTGTTCTTATTTCTTAGTGTCTCATGCCTTACTCCATTCCTCAGGTTTGCCGGTTCCACATGTGGACTCATGAGCCGTGTCAGTAGTGGCAGAACAGTTCAGGCAAATCCTGGTGAGGGTTTCGCATAAATTTTCTCCTCAGTTCATAGTAGTATAGGAAGATCTCAACGCCCCAACTATAGACTGGGAAATTCAAGTGATTATGGTATGTACGCGGGGCGTTCTGTAAGTAGTGCAAGACATTTTTTTCTGAGCTGATTTCGGATAAAAAAAAAAAAGAGGATGCTGTTGTAGGAGATTGTGGAATGTTCCCGCTTCGGCCTCTGTAATTTCATGAAGTTCCCACACGTGGCAGCGCTTATACGAGGGGGGACCCAAAAGAAACCGGACTCCTAGGGCGCTGCCACTCGTAGACGTAGTGCAGGGTTCTCACGCTAGACGGTGTTAGTAGGGACCTTCATGAAACAGCTGTGCAGACGGCGTCAGTGTAGAACTGAACGTGCAAGTGTGGTATTGTGTTCCTCTGACTGTTGGCAGGTTACCTCTGCAATGTCGGTGTGGCAACTTTAAAAGAACAAAGTGTGTGAGTGAAAGTTTGTTTCCTGCTTAAAAAAACTGCAACGGAGAATACCAAATGCTTCAAGAAGCTTTCCAGGTGAACACTATGAGCCGCACACAGGTTTTCGAGTGGTTTGGGCGGTTTAAACGTGGTGAGATGTGTGTTGAAGACCAAGCTCGTTATGGACGCCCTTCAATATCGTGAAATGAGGAGAACATTGTAACTGTCCGCCAAAAGATCGACCAAAGTTCAGTAGAGACAGGAATCAGTCGGAGCTCGTGCCAGCGGATTTTGAGTGAGGATTTGCACATGAGATGTGTCGCTTCTAAATTTGTTCCGCGCCTTCTCATACAGGAGCAAAAAACCATTCGCATGAATGTGTGTCAGGACTTGAAAACAGAGGTTGCACGTGATCAAAACTTCTCGAACAAAGTCCTTACAGGGGATGAGAGTTGGTGTTACGGGTATGACCCAGAAACCAAGCCAGTGGAGGACTCCCAACTCTCCCAGACCAAAAAAAGCAAGGCAAGTGGGGTCAAATGTGAAGACGATGACCATTGTCTTTTTTGATGTTCGTGGAATTGTGCATCGGGAATTCGTACCCCCTGGCCAGACTGTTAACCAGCACTTTTACTTGGATGTTTTAAGGCGTCTGCGTGAGGATGTGAGGAGGAAACGCCCGGAACTTTGGCGGTCAGGTGACTGGTTTCTGCATCACGACAACGACCCAGCACACACGGCCTTACGAGTGACCCACTATTTGGCATCTCAGAGGTGGTCTGTCGTTCCCCACGCTCCGTATTCGCCGGACCTAGCCCCGTGCGACTTTTTCCTGTTTCCACGAATGAAAAAAACGCTAAAAGGGGAGCGTTATGACGATGTTGAGGCGGTAAAAACAGCTTCGCAAAGGGCATTGGACAATATCAAACTTGAAGAGTTCCAAACATGCTTCCAACAGTGGGAAAAGAGACTTGAGAAGCACATCGCATGTAATGGAGAGTATTTTTATGGTGACTGAAGTAATCTTGTAAAAAGTTTCATCAATAAATTTTTTATGACAACACTCCGGTTTCTTTTGGGTCCCCCCTCGTACGTTGCCTTCAATGTGGCATCTGTAATAGAGGTGCGTTCGTAGCAAGAAGTGACATTGAGTTTCTTTTGGCGTAAAACCGGAGCATCGCAGATATTCACGGGCGCTTGCAGATTACCTACGGGGACCTCGCAGTGAACAAAGGCACAGTACGTTGTCGGCCGAGGCGCCTGCCGTCGTCACGGCACGGTCACACAGACCTGTCCGATCTCCCGCGTACCGCGCGGCCGCACGCAGCTGTGACTGCTGCGATGTCGGAACGTGCGGACACTCTCGTCCGAGGTGATCGACGGATCACAATCAAACACACTGCTGCACAACTGGACGTCTCTATTGGTAGTGCTGGCACACTCGTGCACCAGTTGGGCTGCCCAAAGGTGTGTGCCCACTACGTTCGTCGCCGGCTAACTGAAGACCACAACGGACAACGAAGGACCATCTGTGCGGAATTGCTTGCGCGTTACTAGGCCCGTCGTGGCAACTTTTCCTCTTACTTCGTCACAGGCGATGAAGCACCGATTCGTCACTTCGAACCGTAAGCAAAAAGGCAATCCACGAAGTGGCGCCACAGCAGCTCACCTCCGAACAAAAAGTTCAGAGTCATTCCGGCAGCCATAAAAACCACGGCGATGGTCTTCTGGGACTCTGAAGCGGTCGTTCTGTTTGATGTCCTCTGTCGCGATGCAACGATCAACTATGAAGTATACTGCGCTACTCTCAGGAAATTGAAGAAACAACTTCTCCTTCTCCATGACGACGCATGACCTCATACAAGTCTGCGCACCTGAGAGGAGATCACAAGCTCGACTATTCTTCCTCATCCACCGTACAACCTGGACCTCGCACCTTCCGACTTTCATCTGTTTGGCCCAATGAAGGATGAACTCCACAGGTAGCGGTACGTGTACGATGGGGGGGGGGGGGGTGGTTACTCATGCTGCAAGACGGCGGCTCCGACGTCGACCAGTAGAGTGGTACCATGTGCACATACTGTCCTTCCCAGTGAAGTGGCGTAAGCCCGTCGCGTTCAATAGAAATTATGTTGGAAAATAGAACTTTGTAGCCAAAAGAGTGGTGGATAATGTGGTCTGCTGGAATCCTGAAGAAAACGAAACTGCTTACAGAAAAAAAGAAAAATCTGTTGCTTTATTTTCTGAACGCCCCTTGCTGTAGACAGAAAATCCTGTGAAATTGTGCCAAATGCGTTACCAAAAAATTATATTCAGCAGTAGAAACAAGAGTATCTTCCGTTGAGATTAGCGTCGTTGATCTGGTGCTTACAAACAGAGCTGAACTTCTGGACTCACTTGGACACAACGGGGAATTAGTGATCGTAAGGCCGCTATGCCGTCACCGACTGCGGGCGGTAATAGGGATGTAAAGAAGGGCAAGATGATTTTGTGGTTAATAAGTGCAACAGGAAACAGATTTCATATTTCCAGAACAATACACGTTAAACATCCATTTGTGGGATTAAAAATGATTGTCAGTCGAAGTTCAAAAGAATTGTCCTTGTATTTATTTAGCGCATGGCATTACGTGTAAATAGGAATACAAACGTAACATAGAGAAGCTGCACAACATAGTGGGAGAATCAACAATTTTCACATCTGTATAAACGGAAAACGAGTTACAGTGAAGAGCCAAAGAAAGTGGCACACCTGCTCACTATCTTCTAGATCCCCCGTGAGCACGCAGAAATGCTGCAACACGACGTGGCATGGTCTCGACTAATGTCTGAAGTAGTGCTGGAGGGAATTGAGACCATGAATCCTGCAGGCCTGTCCATAAATCCGTAAGAGTACGAGAGAGTGGATATCTCTTCTGAACAGCACGTTGGAAGGCATCCCAGATATTCTCAATACTGTTCACGTCTGGGGAGTTTGGTGGTCAGCGGAAGTCAGAAAAGCATTACTGGAGCCACTCTGTAGCAGTTTTGGACGTTTGGGGTGTCACATTGTCCTACTGAATTTTCCCAAGTCCGTTGGAATGCGCAATGGACACGAATGGATGGATGTGATCAGACATGATGCTTAGGTATGTGTCACCCGCCAGAGACGTATCTAGACATATCAGGGGTTCCATATCACACACCTCACCATTACATAGCCTCCACCACCTTGATCAGTCCCCTGATGACATGCAGGGTTCATGGATCCATGAGGTTGTCTCCATAGGCGTACACGTCCATCCGCTCGATACAATTTGAAACGAGACTCGTTCGACCAGGCAACATGTTTCCAGCCATCAACAGTCCAATGTCGCTGTTGACAGGCAAAGATTAGGCGTAAAGCTTTGTGTCGTGCAGTCACCAAGGGTACACGAGTGGGCCTTCGGCTCCGAAAGCCTATATCGATAATGTTTCATTGATTGATACACACGCTGACACTTGTTGATGCCCCAGTCTTGACATCTGCAGCAATTTGCGGAAGGGTTGTATTTTTGTCACGGTGAACAATTCTCTTCAGTCGTCGTTAGTCTCGTTCTTGGAAGATCTTTTTCCAGCCGCAGAGATGTTGGAGATTTGGTGTTTCACCGAATTCCAGATACTCACGGTACTACCTGTGAGATGCTGTGTCCCATCGCTCCTGCGCCAGCTATAACGCCACGTTCAAACTCACTTAAATGTTGATAACCTGCCATTGTATCAGCAGTAACCGATCTAAAAGCTCAGCCAGACACTTGTCTTACGTAGGCGTTGCCGACCGCAGCATCGTATTTTGCCTGTTCACATATCTCTGTATTTGGATACGCGTGCCTATACAAGTTTCTTTGGCGCTTCGGTGTATGTCAGTGTGAAGATGCTCATTCCGTTCTAGCGCCGATGCAGACAGCTCCAGGAAGTCTCTCTGGTCTCCCTTATAGGAGCCCAAAAAACATTCAGTCTGAAGAAGCTAGGTGCACTGTTTGGTGTGCCACAGTCACAGTGCTTGGATGTCATTTTTCCCCTTTCGAACAGATACTCTGCGTGATTGCCATGGCCGGTACACACCTAGTTTAGTGCCGCCCACTGTCCACTGTCTACTGCCTTTGGCTTAATTCAGTTCTTGGAGTGGTGATGTTTTGCACGGGAATCATTGTTGTAGCGGTTCGCTTGTTGTTTCCTTTTATTTATTTATTTTAGTATCCAAGTCACGTGTGCATTGATCTCTTCCTTTGTAAGCGTCGTTTATAAGTTGTTCAGCCAGACGTAACAATGGCTGTCGGGAATTCAAATGGTTCAAATGGTTCTGAGCACTATGGGACTAAACTTCTGAGGTCATCAGTCCCGTAGAACTTAGAACTAGTTAAACCTAACTAACCTAAGGACATCACACACATCCATGCCCGAGGCAGGATTCGAACCTGCGACCGTAGCGGTCACACAGTTCCTGACTCTAGCGCCTAGAACCGCTTGGCCACTCCGGCCGGCTGTCGGGAATTCAGACGAATGCGTTTAGTTGTAGGATATCTCCAGCGACAGGGAGATCTGCATTGTTCACAATTTTTCTAAATTCGCTTAGAGGAGCCCCGTTTCTACGCATCACGGAGGTAACAAGTTACACAACACTGGAAGCCAACACACGGTTGTGGATATAAAGGTCCAGGAGACCGATCTCATGGTGTTCTTCAGTTGTTTATCAACAACCTTGAAATGACGACTGTTGGTCCATACAAGGTCACAATATTCAACCATCGAGAATACTAGAGCTGCAACACTTCAGTGTTGCAGCAATTTCTCCCCAAATAGTTCCACGGAGTTCCTGAACTACGTTATTTCGAATTGATATGTTTACTGCGGCATTGTGAAGGTGTGTTCTGTACGTAAGACTGTGGTCAGGTGTCATTTCTAGATATTTGGGATGTTTGTTATGATTCAGACTAACTCCTCCAAGTTGCACACTTGTTCTTAGAATTGCCAGATCATTATTAAGATGAAATGTCGAGACCTCGTGTTAGATGGATTATGTTCAAGTCTCATTGTGATGAAGTACGTATGCAGTAGCTACAGTAAGATCGTTGTTGAGAACAACTTCTGTGGGTGGCTACAGTAAATTTGCCTCTGGTGGACAACAACAAATAACAAAACTTGTGTCCCTCTGTTTCTGTGAAATCGGCTGTATAACGGAGGTTGAAAGTGAGCGGTGTAAGAAGGACCATTGTGGTAGTCCCTTATAGATAATCCTGGTGTTGCTCATACTTCAACCAGTATGACCTGATAAAATCTGTTACTGAACATCTTCTCTATTATGCGTGCCATTTTTTGGCAGGATATGACTTTTAGCAGCTTGTAGATGACCCCGTGGCTCCACGTCGTGTCAGACGCTGATGTGAGGTCCAGGACGTTTACAGGTTTAAAACCGGCTACTATATAAGATGTTAATGCCGGCACCAGGTCTCAGCAACCGCAGCCCGGTCTGAATCCTCCTTGTTCTGGTGGGAAGCGTTCTGTGATGGCATCCGAGATTCTGTTACGTCAGAGACATTCGAAAAGCTTATACATACAGCTGAGCAGCGCTATTGGTCTACAGCTATGTGGTTGATTTTTTTTTTTTTTTTAGATATGTTCATTTGCCATTATAATAGAGAAGATATGTACCCGATACGTTATCTCCGGCACGAGCAAGGAGAACGATCTGGAAATGTTCGACTGTATCGGAAAATTTCTTCTTAGTGTTCTTAAATCTCGTTTTACGCTGTGTCGCATGTTAGCTTTCATGAGGCAGTCTGGATGTTTCCACAATTGTATCTGCAGCCTGGCCTTGTCTAATAAGACAGGAGACTTTTTCTGACTGCAGTGAAATCGACAAGTTTATGTACGGCTTCATTGTTTCCGGCCTGCTCGGAGGACTTCATTTCTTCAACCGTCTCTGTCCATCGTTGTCTTCTAGAAGCATC
Source organism: Schistocerca nitens (assembly GCF_023898315.1). Taxonomy (NCBI): domain Eukaryota; kingdom Metazoa; phylum Arthropoda; class Insecta; order Orthoptera; family Acrididae; genus Schistocerca; species Schistocerca nitens. Next base: position 219,868,586 of record NC_064623.1, read on the forward strand.
GAAAGTAAGCAGAAGGTGGTCAGTAATTTCTAGGTCATCACTTCTTGCATAATCTTCATAAAGTTGTTATGCAAGCATTATACACTGAAGCGTCAAAGGAACTTGTATAGGCATGCATACTCAAATACAGACATATGTAAAGGGGCTGAATACCGCGCTACGCTCGGCAACGCCTATATAAGACGTCAAGTGTCTGGCGGAGTTGTTAGATCGGTTATTGCTGATACATGGCAGGTTGTCAAGATTTAAGTGAGTTCGAGTGTGGCGCTATAGTCGGCGTACGAGCGTTGAGACACAGCATCTCCAAGGTATCGATGAATTGGGGATTTTCCCGTACGACCATTTCACGAGTGTACCGTGAATATCAGTAATCCCGTAAAACATCAAATCTCCGACGCCTCTGCGGCCGGAGAAAGATGCTGCAAGAACGAGACCAACGACGACTGGCGAGAATCGTTCAACGTTACAGAAGTGCAACCCTTCCGCAAATTGCTGCAGATTTCATTGTTGGGCCAAGAGCAAGTATCAGCGTGCGAACTATTCAACGAAACATCATCGATATGGGCTTTCCGAGCCAAGGCCTACTCGTGTACCCTTGATGACTGACGGACACAAAGCTTGACGCCTCGCCTGGGCCTGTCAACACCGACACTGGACTGTTGATGACTTGAAACTGGTCTGTCGAGTTTCGTTTCAAATTGTATCAAGCCGGATGGACGTGTACGGGTGTTGAGACAACCTCATGAATCCATGGACACTGCATGTCAGCAAGGCACTGTCCACGCTGGTGGAGACCCTGTAATGGTGTAGGGCGTGTGCAGTTGGAGTGATATGGGACCCCTGATACGTCTAGATGCGACTCTGACAGGTGACACGTACGTAAGCATCCTGTCTGATCAGCTGCATCCATTGATGTCCATTCTGTATTGGGCAACGCTCTTCTGAGTTTAAGCACTCCCCCTGGCCACCAAACTTCCCAGACATGAACATTATTGAGCATATTTGAGATGCCTTGCAACGTGCTGTTCAGAAGAGATCTCCACCGCCTTGTACTCCTACGGATTTATGGACAGCCGTGTAAGATACAAGGTGTCATTTCCCTCCAGCAGTACTTCAGACATTAGTCGAGTCCATACCACTCGTGTTCATGGAGTTGCGCGCACTCACGGTGGCCCTACACGATATTAGGCAGTTGTACGAGTTTCATTGGCTCTTCAGTATAGATACAATGTGAAGCAAATGTTGTTGTTGTTGTGGTCTTCAGTCCTGAGACTGGTTTGATGCAGCTCTCCATGCTACTCTATCCTGTGCAAGCTCCTTCATCTCCCAGTACCTACTGCAGCCTACATCCTCCTGAATCTGCTTAGTGTATCCATCTCTTGGTCTCCCTCTACGATTTTTACCCTCCACGCAGCCCTCCAATGCTAAATTTGTGATCCCTTGATGCCTCATAACATGTCCTACCAACCGATCCCTTCTTCTAGTCAAGTTGTGCCACAAACTCCTCTTCTCCCCAATCCTATTCAATACCTCCTCATTAGTTACATGATCTACCCACCTAATCTTCAGCATTCTTCTGTAGCACCACATTTCGAAAGCTTCTATTTTCTTCTTGTCCAAACTATTTATCGTCCATGTTTCACTTCCATACATGGCTACACTCCATACAAATCCTTTCAGAAATGACTTCCTGACATTTAAATCTATATTCGATGTCTACATTTTATATCCTCTCTACTTCGACCATCATCAGTTATTTTGCTCCCCAAATAACAAAACTCCTTTACTACTTTAAGTGTCTCATTACCTAATCTCATTCCCTCAGCATCACCCGATTTAATTCGACTGCAGTCCGTTATCCTCGTTTTGCTTTTGTTGATGTTCATCTTATATCCTCCTTTCAAGACACTGTCCATTCCGTTCAACTGCTCTTCCAAGTCCTTTGACGTCTCTGACAGAGTTACAATGTCATCGGCGAACCTCAAAGTTTTTATTTCTTCTCCCTGGATTTTAATACCAACTCCAAATTTTTCTTTTGTTCCCTTTACTAATTGCTCAATATACAGATTGGATAACATCGGGGAGAGGCTACAACCCTGTCTCACTCCCTTCCCAACCACTGCTTCCCTTTCATGCCCCTCGACTCTTATAACTGCCATCTGCTTTCTGTACAAATTGTAAATACCTTTCGCTCCCTGTATTTTATTCCTGCCACCTTTAAAATTTGAAACAGAGTATTCCAGTCAACATTGTCAAAATCTTTCTCTAAATCTACAAATGCCAGAAACGTAGGTTTGCCTTTCCTTAATCTTTCTTCTAAGATAAGTCGTAGGGTCAGTTTTGCCTCACGTGTTCCAACATTTCTACGGAATCCAAACTGATCTTCCCCGAGGTCGGCTTCTACAAGTTTTTCCATTCGTCTGTAAAGAATTCGCGTTAGTATTTTGCAGCTGTGACTTATTATACTGATAGTTCGGTAATTTTCACATCTGTCAACACCTGCTTTCTTTGGGTTTGGAATTATTATATTCTTCTTGAAGTCTGGCGGTATTTTGCCTGTCTCATACATCTTGCTCACCAGATGGTAGAGTTTTGTCAGGACTGGCTCTCCGAATGTCGTCAATAGTTCTAATGGAATGTTGTCTACTCCCGGGGCCTTGTTTCGACTCAGGTCTTTCAGTGCTCTGTCAAACTCTTCACGCAGTATCGTATCTCCAATTTCATCTTCATTTACATCCTCTTCCATTTCCATAATATTGTCCTCAAGTACATCGCCCTTGTATAGACCCTCTGTATACTCCTTCCACCTTTCTGCTTTCCCTTCTGTGCTTCGAACTGGGTTTCCATCTGAGCTCTTGATATTCATACAAATGGCTCTCTTTTCTCCAAAGGTCTCTTTAATTTTCTTGTAGGCAGTATCTATATTACCTGTAGTGAGATAAGCCTCTACATCCTTACATTTGTCCTCTAGCTATGCCTGCTTAGCCATTTTGCACTTCCTGTCGCTCTCATTTTTGAGACGTTTGTATTCCTTTTTGCCTCCTTCATTTACTGCATTTTTAAATTTTCTCCTTTCATAAATTAAATTCAATATTTCTTCTGTTACCCAAGGATTTCTACTAGCCCTCGTCTTTTTACCTACTTGATCCTCTGCTGCCTTCACTACTTCATCCCTCAGAGCTACCCATTCTTCTTCTACTGTATTTCTTTGCCCCATTCCTGTCAATTGTTCCCTTATGCTCTCCCTGAATCTCTGTACAACCTCTGGTTTAGTCAGTTTATCCAGGTCCCATCTCCTTAAATTCCCACCTTTTTGCAGTTTCTTCAGTTTTAATCTACAGTTCATAACCAATAGATTGTGGTCAGAGTCCACATCTGCCCCTGTAAATGTCTTAAAATTTAAAACCTGGTTCCTAAATCTATGTCGTACTATTATATAATCTATCTGATACCTTTTAGTATCTCCAGGATTCTTCCATGTATACAACCTTCTTTTATGATTCTTGAACCAAGTGTTAGCTATGATTAAGTTATACTCTGTGCAAAATTCTACCAGACGGCTTCCTCTTTCATTTCTTACCCCCAATCCATATTCACCTACTATGTTTCCTTCTCTCCCTTTTCCTACTGACGAATTCCAGTCACCCATGACTATTAAATTTTCGTCTCCCTTCACTACCTGAATAATTTCTTTTATCTCATCATACATTTCTTCAATTTCTTCGTCATCTGCAGAGCTAGTTGACATATAAACTTGTACTACTGTAGTAGGAATGGGCTTCGTGTCTATCTTGGCCACAATAATACGTTCACTACGCTGTTTGTAGTAGCTTACCCGCACTCCTATTTTTTAATTCATTATTAAACCTACTCCTGCATTACCCCTATTTGATTTTGTATTTATAACCCTGTATTCACCTGACCAGAAGTCTTATTCCTCCTCCCACCGAACGTCACTAATGCCCACTATATCTAACTTAAACTATCCATTCCCCTTTTCAAATTTTCTAACTTGCCTGCCCGATTAAGGGATCTCACATTCCACGCTTCGATCCGTAGAACGCCAGTTTTCTTTCTCCTGATAACGACGTCCTCTTGAGTAGTCGCCGCCCGGAGATCCGAATGGGGGACTATTTTACCTCCGGAATATTTTACCCAAGAGGACGCCATCATCATTTAACCATACAGTAAAGCTGCATGCCCTCGGGAAAAATTACGGCTGTAGTTTCCCCTTGCTTTCAGCCGTTCGCAGTTCCAGCACAGCAAGGCTGTTTTGGTTAGTGTTACAAGGCCAGATCAGTCAATCATCCAGACTGCTGCCCCTGCAACTACTGAAAAGGCTGCTGCCCCTCTTCAGGAACCACATGTTTGTCTGGCGTCTCAACAGATACCCCTCCATTGTGGTTGCACCTACGGTGCGGCTATCTGTATCGTTGAGGCACGCAAGCCTCCCCACCAACGGCAAGGTCCATGGTTCATTGGGGGGGGGGGATGAAGCAAATAGAGCCACATAATAATAGTTCTATATAGTCCGAATATAAGCGCTAAATACTATCAGACCAAGAATTAGCGACTTCGACGGCGTTGTTCGCGTCGAAGAACAGGTCCTCCACCGTGCAGGAAACTGGGCACTGAGGGAGAGTCGTACAGGTGCTTGATGGTTTGTTCGGCTCAACATTCGCATAAAGTTGATGGGGAAGATAGTTCCATTTGGTCATATTATCCTTTGTTTTACTCGCACCACTTCTTATTCTGTTGAGGGATCTCCACTTAGTCACATGGATGCTAGAAACGTCATGGTACATCAGCTGGTAACCGTTTCATATGCTGAACTACCATTTACTGATTTTTCACGCAGACAACTGTAGCAAAAACGAGTTTATTTACGAAAAAAAGGAAGGAAGACTGGAATTTTAACTTCGCATCGACAGCGCTGTCGTTAGAGACGAGTACCGGCTAGAATTACGAAAGGATGGTGAACGAAATCGCTCGCGATCATTTAGAAGGAACCTGGCATTTTTCTAGTTATTTAGAGGGAAATCACGGAAAACCTAAGTCTGGATGGTCCTACAGGGATTTGACCGTCAACCTTCCGCCGCCCTCCCAGGTTTTTTTGTATCAACCAATCACTGTGCACCACGTGAATTATCATGCGAACATCTTTCTGAAGTAGTATAGAACACCGACAACGTTTATTTTCATTGGAAATTAACTATAATAATCTTTTCATAAGTTGGTGATGACATATAAACCAACAGCGTAGATAAAAGAAGACAGAATCACATATATGACGAAAAGGCCACTGACCTACTATGGACATTTCACCCGTATAAACACCAGCGTATCAAGAATAGGATCTCCAGTACGATAGGTAGAGGGAAAGATCCAAGAACAAATGCATCAAGACAGTGAAAACAGCTCCGGACCAATTTGAAATTTCACTATAAACTATGCAGGACCGGTCCAAACTCGGCAGTTCAATCTTCAAGCTGAATTTCCTTTGTTCCTTATCAGCAAGACGTGTATGGGAACCAGCAGCCCGAAGTGGGCAGAGGAGAGGAAGCTCGCTCACAGCCAGAGAATGTAAGCCTTTTGGACTACGAAGGAGCAGAAGACTCTTATAAAAAGTCAGAATGATCCCCCCGGGTCTTTAGTAGGCCCAAACGGAGAAAAGAACAAGAAGAATCCACCCATGCCCGGCAAACTACAACGATTTACTGGGCTACTAATGACGTCAGCAAGGAAATCCGTCGGTCGTGGATGAAGGAAAAGGTACATCCCATGATGGTCAGAGGAATATGTGATACTGTTGGATGATTTTAGAAGCACTGAAGACAGTCAAGTTGGTGAGCGTAGAATCGACATCTTAGATCAAGAACCAAGAAACAAGTGGCAGGAGACAGTACCTCTCTTAGCTTTACACAGTGTAATCGTAAGGAATGAAATTTACTACGAAAACTGGGAGGAGCAACCCAGATGACAGCTGGAGCTGCCAGTGTCTCGTTAAGTTAGATTTCTTCCACACTGACGGGAAATGAAAAATTAAAAATAGGAGTTCACAAACAAAGGAAATGAGAGGAAATCTGAAGAGCTAGTGAGAAAATTGCTCTAAAAAAAGGGGGGCTGAGGATACAGTTGATATTGGTGGAATAGAAGCTGCTCTCAAAGACGTGAAAAGCCATAAGGCTCCAGTTGTGGGTGGTCCGCTACCGGAATTTTTTAAACAAAAAAAGGAAAATAGAAATTGGGATAAAAAGCCAAAATATGTTTGGCCAAATTCTTCACGGATTCTTCACTACCTAAGATATAGGACGCAAAGGTGATTGCAGTACCTAAACCTGGGAAGACGACAGACGACTCGAGGAACTTTGGACGTATATTTCTACTGTGCACAACCTATAAAATGTCTGAGAGGTTATTGGCCTTTAGATCAATGCTACGTATCGAGAAAGTGCCGCCAGTGGAACAAGCTGGCGTCATGAAAAACAGGAGATGTTGTGAAGAAGTGGGACTGTTGGCGCTGATCAGATGCATAGAAAGAGGTTTCCAAGGTGGAGTGAAGGGAGCAGTAGTGCTGACGGGTACGTCATGTGCGTGTGACGTAGTCTGGATCCAAGGTCTTTCAGATGAACTCGCAAAAGTCAGCAAGTGCAAGCAGACACAGAGCATCGTGAACTGTGTGCTACTGGAGAGAACTTTCAGAGTCTACTTGAGAGACAAAGTAAGCGCTGTCATAACGTTTCACAGCGGCCTACTTCAGGTTCATTGCTCGCCCCCCTTATTTTTCACCTTACAAATCCTGAACCCAACACACACTCACATAAATTTGCACATGCCGACGACTTAGCAGTTAACACACAGCCCAAGTCATTTGAACAGCTAGAAGCTACTGTGAATAGTGATCGACCTAACTTCATGAGTAGCCGGCCGAAGTGGCCGTGCGGTTAAAGGCGCTGCAGTCTGGAACCGCAAGACCGCTACGGTCGCAGGTTCGAATCCTGCCTCGGGCATGGATGTTTGTGATGTCCTTAGGTTAGTTAGGTTTAACTAGTTCTAAGTTCTAGGGGACTAATGACCTCAGCAGTTGAGTCCCATAGTGCTCAGAGCCATTTGAACCATTTGAACTTCATGAGTATTAAGCCAATTGACAGTTTAAGGGAGGTAGGACGTTAAACGGGCCGTCTTGGAGCAGGAGAGACACCACAGGACTTTTTAATTCCCACTGTCTATACTTTTACAAATAAATTCATAAAACTTTGTCAGCATGACCAGGAAGGATTCAGGATTCACACTCATAGCAGTGGAAGTTCAAACACATAACAAAATTAATTTTGTTTTACATGTGAAAGTTCATCATTTTTTCATTTACTATTGGCTGCGATTGTTGCTGTAGGTACACGTTTCTTCATAAGTAAGAGAAATTCTTCGATGAATTTTGCACAGCATACTTACAGGTGCATGAAAGTCTAGAAATTATTTAATTTATGAAAAAATGAAGGTGCTGTTACATTTTAAACTTCATGTTTAGAAATGCTCAAATTTTATAGTTAATTATCTCAATTTTTACCACAGTTTTCAATAGATTTGGAAAATTCTAAAGTTTGATACACCTGTAAGTATGGCTTGTATGCTGTGCAAAATTCATCGAAGAATCTCCGTTACTTATGAAGAAAAGTGTACCTATAGCAACAAATGCAGCCAATGGTAAGTGAAAAAAAGGTCGAATTTCAAATGTAAAAAAAATATGTTCTTATGTTTTTGAACTTCCACTTCTATGAGTGTAACTCCTGCATCCTTTGTGGTCATTTTGACAAAGTTTTATGAATTTATTCGTAAGAGTATAGACAGTGGAAATTAAAATGTCCTCTGGTGCCTCTCCTGGTCCAAGTCGTCCCGTTTGACGTCCTACCCCCCCTAAACCAAATACTTCCGAATCGAAAATATCACTGGCTATTCATCTGAACAGTATAGAAGCCAACAGGAAGGTGAGCGTTAAAACTCATCGCAGAGCCAGTTACAACTCTATGTAAATACTTAGGAGCTAAACTTGAGTGTACACTTTCCCGCAGGTAACACCTAAAAGAAGTGAAGCAAATGCCGAAATCTAGAAATTCTCTAGTAGGCAAACCAGCAGGCATCTCCTGCGGAAGCGACGAAAGACTTGGCCACGTCAGCATTGACACTGGCACATAGGACTATGCAGTCAGTGTCCGCAGCAAAAAAAGTCGATTGGAACTCAGTTAATCGATGAGGATCATAAGTGGCTCACTGAAACCGACTCCCATAACCTGGCTATCAGTACTAACGAATATCCAGTCACCAAACGTCAGGTGCAAAGCTGCAATGGAAAAGCAGTGGAAGAAGATATCAGACCAGGGCTGCATGCGTCCCAGTTCGTCGTCATGGTTCATCCGCAATGCCTCTGGAGAGGCCCTCCAGTGGCTGAGTAGTCTTCAATGTGCTGTTTGACTGTAGTGCTGTCTGTTTAGTGTATTTCGCACCTCATTAATAAACGTTTATTTTTTTTAATAATTGCTGTAGATACATGATTCATTATGCTTTTCAGTTCAGACGAGCTATGTGTGTGTAGAGTGTATGCGTATTTTCCTATATGCTAAATATTATTTTTCTCATATGCTATTTGGCTCGTTATGATCCGTCTATCAATTGTATTTTGTGATGTATTATTTATCATAACCCGAAGATTTATTACTTTTTTTTGTAAACTGTCTTCGTCGTGAAGAGCGAATATATACAGGGTGGTCAGAAACAGCCAGAATCGCATGTAAGAATGCTGTAGGGGAAGTTGTACTGAGAATCACTTTTTAAGGAACAATAATTGCTATATGCGCTGCTTCTGAGTTAATTAGCATTGAAATTAGCCAACCAAGCCGCTGCGCGCACAAATTCAAGCACTTGCACGCGCTAAAATGCGGTAATGCACAGACATTGTGCGTCCGTGAGTTATTACATGTTCAAACGCCCATTTGGTAAGTCTGTAATTTCAGCCAGGTATGCAAAAGCCACGTTTCTTCGTTTTGATGAAACTTAACGGAGAGCCAGTTTGGCTGTAATGTCTCTGGCAGGCTCCTTGGATTTGCGTGCGTGATGGCCTGATTGGATGACTTCAGTGCTAATTAACTCTGAAACGACGCAGCGTGTCGATTTTTTTCTTAACAGTTATTTCTCAGCAGATCCTACTCTAAAACATCTCCACGAGCTTTTCAGACTGTTTGTGACCAACCTAATTGATTTGCATACCTCTACTTCTGAAGGATTTCCGAAACCATCTTTGATTATTTTAAGATAGCGTAAGAGTTCACTTGACCGATCGGTTTCACTACTTTTTCTATTTTTACTTTCGGTTTTTATGTTTCCTTTCTTTCCTTTGTCTTCTTCTTCCTTGCGGTCCTCGGGAATCGCCCCTTGTGCTCCAGACCAGTCCCGATCTGATATTATCGCTGGATAGTTTCGTTGAGTGCGCGGTAATTATTTTCCGCAGGTCCTCTAAGAGTAAACAACGGATCGGGAAGTGACGCAGTTCCTAACAATACGAGGGTCCGTGCAATGAGCCAGGCCGTTGCTGGGCATCAGTATGAGTCGTGACGGTTGGGGAGCAGCACGAACGTGTCCGTCCAGAGGCAGCAAAAACTGAAGGGAACCGTGGATTGGAGGAGGAGCACGAAGCAGCGACAGCTGGCAGAAGGTAAGACGTCAACAAACATTCGAATTTTTGGCTATCCGAGACACCCACAACACGAGCATCAGATTGATTACTACTTGCTGCAGATGTACAACGCAAATTCTCACAAGGGACTTCAAAAAGTGTAAGGGTCGTTCGAAAAGAAACGAGCCGGAGGCTTAATTACAGAAACCAGTACCTGTATGTCAAAAGTATTTGCCCTGGCTGTTCAAACACTTGTCGCACTGTGACACAAGGCGGTGAATGGCTGCCTCATAAAATTCCCGGGGCTGCGATGTTAACCAGTTCCGCACGTACAGCTGGGCGTCGCCGTCCGAGGTGAATCGTTTGCTCATCAGAGCCTTTTTAAGGGGACCAAAAATGGCGTAATCACAGGGAGAAAGGTCCAGACTTGGCAGAGAAACTCCCATTTGAATTTCTGCAGGAGTTCCGCGACTGTACTGGCCGTATGAGGCTTTGCATTGTCGTGGACCACACGGGTGAGATTGGCTGGTCGTTTTGATTTGATCACTTGGCGAAGGGTGGTCAACGATTGCGAAAAATGCTAGGCACTGACTGCTGTCCCCTGCTGCAGGAAGCGAATCAGAAGGGGGCCATCTTGGTCAAAGAAGAACGTCAGCATAATGTTTCCTGCACTCGTGTGGACGACGACGTCCAGCTGTACGTGCGGAACTGGTTAACATCGCAGCACCGGGGATTTTATGAGACAGCCATTCACCGCCTTGTGTCACAGTGCGACAAGTGTATCAACAACCAGAGTCAATACTTCCAACATATAGGTTCTGCCAGTTTTCCGACATAGTCGCCAAGACTCTATAAACAACGGCTGGAGCGTTCTACCAGTCGCTCAATACCTCGACGATAGATGATGATAATGATTATGATTATGAGTTGAAAGGGCCTAAACTACTGCGTCATTAGTCCCTCGACAATAGAAATCTACTTCTTAGTCAGAGAGCCTTCCGGGAACCACTGCTGGAACGTTCTCATCGTTGGAAAATGTCTATCCCTCTTGATGTTCTTTCGACTTGCCGAAAAGATTGGAATCGCGTGGAGCGAGATCTGGACTTCCCAGTCAGCATCAACCATGTCTGTGCTGTCTTAATCAAATTGGTGGCACCTTTTCCCTACGGCCAGATGCGACATTGCGTTTCGTCCATATACCACCATAATTTCACGGCGAATCTGTGTGAAATTTACCTAGACGAATCGTACTGCCACACGACTTCAACTGTGGAGTCCGATTCCAGTTGCCACAACGTTTCAGTCGCACACTGTGATGCCCTGTTATCCTTAACCGCAGCATCAGTCGCACACTGTGATGCCCTGTTATACTTACCGCAGCATCAGTCGCACACTGTGATGCCCTGTTATCCTTACCGCAGCATCAGTCTCACACTGCGATGCCCTGTTATACTTACCGCAGCATCAGTCGACACTGTGATGCCCTGTTATCCTTACCGCAGCATCAGTCGCACACTGTGATGCCCTGTTATCCTTACCGCAGCATCAGTCGCACACTGTGATGCCCTGTTATCCTTACCGCAGCATCAGTCGCACACTGTGATGCCCTGTTATCCTTACCGCAGCAGAACTGTCTCTGCAGAGAACCCAGAAAATGTACTCGCTTTCCGACAATGCGCCACACTGATTGCGCGATGGCTTTAGCGTGAGACGAACTGTCTAACTTATTTTTTGCTGCCACGTCGTATTTGAGTAATGGATATCTTTAACCCGGCTCGTAACATTCAGGGTAATTTGATTTTGCAAACCAATCATCCAGAGTGTTTTTCGTGCCTTGTATCAAGCAGTTTGTGTTGAAAGGATGAATGTTACAAATTTCTTAATTACAAATTATAAATTCTCCTGCAAAGTCTCTGTGCCAAGTACACTTCTACGTTCCCACGTAAAGACTGTGTTCAACAAGTCGACCTTGGTGTCTTGAAACATATGTTTTCCATGCATACATAACAACAAGTAACAAAATTTCGTATGGAGTTCTAACATATTGCGGTCGGGTTTCATGAAATTAGCTTTTTAATTGACGTTTAAATCGTAGCATCTACCACTTTCCAGTCTTGTGTAGGTACGCCTACATGGTATGTTTAAGTTTTTTGTAACTACTAGTAAGGACAAAAACAGAAAACAGATCTCGGAAATCTTATTTCTACAATCGGCCAGTGATGTCTGGGGAGACTGAGCATGTAAAAAGAACCGTCAGAATCACCTGTCTGAATGATAAAATCCGTGGAGTATCGCCGATTGTGGAGGGGCCACATAGAACGGAAGAGTGGTGGATGCTTGTAAGGATCAGTAAACAATTGTGTGCCGAGAGAATTCCGCAAATGTGGTTACATTGTCCGAAGAAAAATTAGCTTCCCAAATTCGAGAAGTCTGAGAAATACAGTGTTGTTATATGAGAAGCAGTAATGGGCTGAAATGTTATCCGGAAAAAAAAAAACCTCATTACATTCCAGAAAGCTTTTAGAAATGCTGTCATAACAAGATATGTTGATATATGAGAACAAAGGGCTGAAAATTGAGGTTTGATTTTTCTGCTGGGAATCTGTGACGACGATTGACAGTGTCTAGCCCAGGGCTTAGTTTCGGTCAGAACGGCGTTTCCGACATCTCCTAGGCATTTTTTTCTTGAACTCAGAGGAACAAGTTGGCACCGGGGATTTAAAACTGTACTATATTAAATCGGAACGTAACTATAATCTGCCGCCGCTTCGACACCACTGAACGTGACAGTGGCTGACAAACGTGATGCGATGTGGTTGGGCTTGCAGCGAGGTGCTGTGCGTGCGTGCGTGTGTGTACAGTATACCCAACGTAAGTTCACAATGCAACTGTTCGACCGTTCCCGCTGGCAGTAGTTGAAAACATGACGTCACGGTAACGAAGACTACCGTCTTGTGCCGATGTGTGTGTCGATCAGAGCAAGGGAGCTGAGTGACACTGCTGTGGGGACAGACGGTAGAACCTGTTGTTTAGATGAAATCTTGTGATTTTATTGTTGCGATATAAGAAAAACCTCAATTTCGGAACAGTGTTTTGTAAAAAATTTCTCAATGTAAGTTTTATCATAAGTTTTTAAAAATCGAAAAGTTGCAATTTTTTATGAGGCATTAACGAAGTGCGTTCCGGCACATAAAATTTTAGAAGTTAATCCCCGCCATACCAAGGGGGTACTTTATGCCCATCCTTTGAAAATATTGTAATCTAGTCAGTTGCGTTATATTATAACATTTTGAAAGAAATATTTGTTGTTTTTAATGAATTCTTCTACCAGATCGCCTCAATGTTTTAAATCTTTCACGTAAACTTAACCCAAAAACTTAAGTCGTAGTGGTAGATGTCACTTTCCACAATGAATAAAGTATTTAGTACTTTCAAGTTCAGGACTTTAATTACACATCAGTATCTCTAAAAAAAATGTGTTGTGAGTAAGAGGTAACAACAGTTACCGAAATCTGCGTTTTTAAATTTTTTTGTGGTCGTCATGAAGTACCCCAAGCTTTGTAGTACACGTTATTGAAAATGCGTTGATATTGCTAAGAGAGTGCTAACAGATATTTTCAATACACATCAGTAACTAACTATGTTGTTAATATTAGCCAACAACAAGTAACGAATTTTTTTCACTTTTTTTGGGGTAGACACATAGTACACCCCCACCGCCACTGGTAATGGGCGTTATGGAAAATTTGTTGGTATTGTTGGGGTTAAGCACTGCCACCAGCGTATTGTACGTCGGGGGAGCGAACTGCAGCGTTGCATTGACGTGAGAACGGTGCCACGTCGCACGGAGCTGCCGCCACGTGGTCTTGCGTGGGCGCCTACACTGTGTTCAGCGCTCCCAATAACTGTGACGGAATGAGTGAATTGTCGATATTGTAGCGAAAATATGTGTCACGCATTAGGTAATGAATAAGTACACCGAGGTGGAACTCATCAGTTTCGCAAGAGACTCAAAACGCAGTCCTCGGTAGTATAGTGGTTAGTATCCCCGCCTGTCACGCGGGAGACCCGGGTTCGATTCCCGGCCGGGGAGAAATTTTTTATCGGATGAAAAGTGTTTCTCGTTACCTCCTGGCTGTGGAAAAAATGCGTGTTTGGATTCTGTCGATCCCTTGTCGTTGCCTCCGGAAGCGAATGGCTGAGCTTTGGGAGATTTCTGTTGCTACCCATAATCGTTAGTGATGTCGCAGAGTTCTTTTTACAAGTTGTCTGGGTTAATTACCATCTTTTGCAGCAGCAGTGAAAGTCTTATTAAGACCAGACGCGTTACGCATTACTCTAAAGCGTCTTCAGTGGTCAATTTACAATATGGTTTTTTTCTCTTAACAATTTTGTTGGAAAGTTAGCATGCCTTGCTTATTACTATAATGAGTTTTAATTGTTATCGTAACTCACTTTTTTGTTTTCTACTTCATTCTTGTTGTTCTTCCATGTGTATGTTTTGGATATTGAGGACACAGCACTGCACTAAATATTTAGCTTTCTGTGTTGAGAAGCCTTCTCGGTTCTTCGTGTGTTTTGTTTTACTATTGCGGGATGCGTTCGTCTTTTGTTTGTTTTGATAGTGGTCTAAGCCTCTGCTATCGCACTATGAATGTTAATGTTTTCCGACTAGAAAATGTGTGTGTGTGTACTTTTTTTGTGAGGTGCGGTTGTCCTTGAGTGTGTGTATGTTTTTTTTTTTTGGGGGGGGGGGCGTAAAGGGAGCTATCGTGATATTATTCTGTGGAGTCGAGAAGTTGGAAGTTCTCTTGTAGTTTACAGATACACAGCAGTCAAGCCATGTTGGCACCCTTCACACACACGGAAAATATAAATACTACAGAGCTATAGCAGACGCTTCCACCACTATCAAAACAAACTAGACGGACGCATTCCGCAATTACGAAACAAAACACGCGAAATGGCGAGAGGAGAGTAGTTGTAGTTCTTCTCAGCATTGAAGCCTAAAAATTTAGTGCAGCGAAAGGGCTGTGAGCAGAATACCCAAAACATACACATGGAAGCAGAACAAGAATGAAGGTAAAAAATGAGTTAACGATAAGAATTAAAACGGTTTATAGCAGTAAGCAAGGTACGCGCACTGTTCAGGATTCTGTCTAACAAAATTGTAAGAAAGAAAAACCATATTGTTACAGTGACTAGTGAAAATGGATTTAGAACAAAGCGTAACGCGTCTGTTGAGCCAGATCGCTGGTCGATCATCAGCGATCGGCTTGTTATCTTTGGCGCGTCCCCGGGCATGAGCATCTTTGCATTTTGGGCTGCGGCGCACGGGACGGCGAGAGGCAGTCGCCTTGGGTCGGCCGGTGAGACTGGCGGAGTTGTGGCTCGTGCTGGGGCTGTTTGCTAATCGTGAAACTCCTGCGGCGGTCACTGGTTGCCTGGAAGGCATTTCGTATAAACTGTGCCAAGCCTGGCAGTGAGAGGGGAGTCCGGAGCTGGTGTTGGCCTAGATGTTTGTACAAACTGAGGTGCCTGTGTGAGAAGCACGGCGTGGGCCTGGCGGTCGCTTCGTCCTTCTGGCGGCCACCGCAAGCGGATGTTCGGCCGGGATGTCTACAGTTTGTGATGAGCATAGTGTGAACAAGTTCTCGTAGGATGTGCAACCAGCCTGACTCTTAGCCCGTGTTATTTGTGGGTGCCGACCCCTTGTCTGTTACTGCTTCCGGGTGTCCTGTAAGATTTCACAGCAAAACTGTGTTTTTGTGGCATTCTATGTTTCTGGCTCAGCCTTCGCCTAGAAAGGGAAAGACATGTGCCTAAACCGAAAGGGGGGAGGGGATCGATTGGACATCTTTTGCAGTTCCTTAATGCTGTGATTTAAACATATAAAAAAAAGTTGTTCTTTCAGAATAAGCGCCTGTTTCTGTGGGACACTGCAGTTCATACAGGAGTGGCGTAGTGTTAATCATTGCTATTCGTCAAATGAAGTGTATTTAATGTCTTGCACTTTTCTGGGGCACGCAGCTGTGTTATTGAACTCATTTTGAAGTGTTTTGTCGGGTGAATGACTGCTCCCCACTTCAGTGTATTCTTTTGAGTAGTGTTGTAAGGTTTTCTGGATATTTGTCCGTGGGGTGTATTCATTCAGTTTTGTTTTTCTCTTTCTTTTGAATTACGGAGAATTGTTTAGTTTATCTGGTTGTTGGCTTAATTCGCGCTTCACGCACTAAATCAGCTGATATTGAAAATTGATATTTTTATTCCTGTTTAATGTCAGACAGATTCAAATTTAGCTTATCTGGTTATTGGCTTAACTCGCGCTTCACGCACTAAATCAGCTGATATTGAAATTGTTTTTTTTTTTTTTAATTCCTGTTTAGTGTCAGGCAGATTCAAATGTAACTTCATTTATGTAATTGAAATAAATGTGTTGGATTGACCTTAATGAATTATGTGCAATCGAAGTAAGGGATTCAGTCCTTCATTAGTGCTTAACAGTGGCGTGTGGTTCGGGTTGTGAGACCCGTGCTCGGACCAGCCCGCAGCTTTCTCGCGTCCCGGTATCGTCCAAACCCAAAGGCGACGCAACAGACGAGGAAGCCGAAGCAATGACTTAAAACGACGAGAGGATGGAGACCTCGGGCGGGGAAGCGTCGGACACATCTCCAGCGAACGCGAGAGAAACAAAACACCGAACCAGAGGACCTTGTCCGCCGGCCGGACCGCCCACAGCAACTCCCGCCTCCGCGTAGCGCTTAGATGCAGGAACGCTCTGCCTACAGCCTCATCACGTGCAGTGTAAACAGGATGAATTCGGTTGTCAGGACAGATGCGCTCACAGAGTTCCTGCAGTATCGACCTGCCGACGTGGCAATGCTGCAAAAAGTTGTTACCACCGACACAGAACAAGTACCGGGATTCGACGTCTTCACGAACATAAACGCAGAAACGAGAACTGGTCCGAGCACGGGTCTCACAACCCGAACCACACGCCACTGTTAAGCACTAATGAAGGACTGAATCCCTTACTTCGATTGCACATAATTCATTAAGGTCAATCCAACACATTTATTTCAATTACATAAATGAAGTTACATTTGAATCTGCCTGACACTAAACAGGAATTAAAAAAAAAAAAAACAATTTCAATATCAGCTGATTTAGTGCGTGAAGCGCGAGTTAAGCCAATAACCAGATAAGCTAAATTTGAATCTGTCTGACATTAAACAGGAATAAAAATATCAATTTTCAATATCAGATGTGAAAATTACCGAACTATCAGTTTAATAAGTCACAGCTGCAAAATACTAACGCGAATTCTTTACAGACGAATGGAAAAACTGGTAGAAGCCGACCTCGGGGATGATCAGTTTGGATTCCGTAGAAATGTTGGAACACGCGAGGCAATACTGACCTTACGACTTATCTTGGAAGAAAGATTAAGAAAAGGCAAACCTACGTTTCTAGCATTTGTAGACTTAGAGAAAGCTTTTGACAATGTTGACTGGAATACTCTCTTTCAAATTCTGAAGGTGGCAGGGGTAAAATACAGGGAGCGAAAGGCTATTTACAATTTGTACAGAAACCAGATGGCAGTTATAAGAGTCGAGGGGCATGAAAGGGAAGCAGTGGTTGGGAAGGGAGTGAGACAGGGTTGTAGCCTCTCCCCGATGTTATTCAATCTGTATATTGAGCAAGCAGTAAAGGAAACAAAAGAAAAATTCGGAGTGGGTATTAAAATTCATGGAGAAGAAGTAAAAACTTTGAGGTTCGCCGATGACATTGTAATTCTGTCAGAGACAGCAAAGGACTTGGAAGAGCAGTTGAACGGAATGGACAGTGTCTTGAAAGGAGGATATAAGATGAACATCAACAAAAGCAAAACGAGGATAATGGAATGTAGTCAAATTAAGTCGGGTGATGCTGAGGGAATTAGATTAGGAAATGAGACACTTAAAGTAGTAAAGGAGTTTTGCTATTTAGGGAGTAAAATAACCGATGATGGTCGAAGTAGAGAGGATATAAAATGTAGACTGGCAATGGCAAGGAAAGCGTTTCTGAAGAAGAGAAATTTGTTAACATCGAGTATAGATTTAGGTGTCAGGAAGTCGTTTCTGAAAGTATTTGTATGGAGTGTAGCCATGTATGGAAGTGAAACATGGACGATAACCAGTTTGGACAAGAATCGAATAGAAGCTTTCGAAATGTGGTGCTACAGAAGAATGCTGAAGATAAGGTGGGTAGATCACGTAACTAATGAGGAGGTATTGAATAGGATTGGGGAGAAGAGAAGTTTGTGGCACAACTTGACTAGAAGAAGGGATCGGTTGGTAGGACATGTTTTGAGGCATCAAGGGATCACAAATTTAGCATTGGAGGGCAGCGTGGAGGGTAAAAATCGTAGAGGGAGACCAAGAGATCAATACACTAAGCAGATTCAGAAGGATGTAGGTTGCAGTAGGTACTGGGAGATGAAGAAGCTCGCACAGGATAGAGTAGCATGGAGAGCAGCATCAAACCAGTCTCAGGACTGAAGACCACAACAACAACAATGGAGGACATCGAGACGCTGAATGGCGGCCAGGGATTAGCTATCAAGATAGCAGGGACCTTTTTCGTAAACATGTACACGCCGTCAGGCACGGAAAATAAGTGGGCCAGAAGCCAGTTCTTCAATGAAGACATCTGCGGGCTCCTTACACACGACAAGAGCAACGTTGCCTTGGGAGGCGACTTCAACCGCGTAGCTGCTCCAGAAGATCAAATCCTGGTACCATATCTGTGCGTGGAGCTGCAGGAACTCGTAAGAAGACTAAAATTAGACGACTCGTGGCGTCTACTGTACCCCATCGCAACCGAATTCAGGTATTTCCACAACCGTGGAAGAAGCACGCTCGACAGGATTTGTGTGAACAGGGAGTTGGCCGCCTCTGTATCGCATGTGCAGGTCTGAAGCTACAGCTGACACCCAGAAAAACCTCAGGAGGAAGATCAGCGTGGAAACTCAACACGCAACATCTCAGTGAGGCCAAATTACAACAGGAGATTGCGCACAATATACAAGAAAGCTTACTGACGCGGCGACAATATCCGTCCAGCACACAATGGTGGGTCGAATGAGGGAAACCGCAAATAGCGAAGACACTGATCAGGCACAGCTCGGGGAAAGCGTTCCGGAGGAAGAACGCGGCAGACTTTTAGGCACAGTGTCTGAAGGACGCACTCAGCGATCCTCCAGACGACGACCTGCTTCTGCATCTACATCTACATCTACATCCATACTCCGCAAGCCACCTGACGATGTGTGCCGGAGGGTACCTTGATTACCTCTAACGGTTCTCCCTTCTATTTGTATTGTTCGCGGAAAGAAAGATTGTCGGTATGCGTCTGTGGGGGAGCAATATACTGCTTGACTTCTCGGTGAAGGTGTGTTCTCGAAACTTTAACAAAGGCCCGTACTGAGCTACTGAGTGCCTCTCTTGCAGAGTCTTCCACTGGAGTTTATCTATCATCTCCGTAACGCTTTCGCGATTACTAAATGATCCTGTAACGAAGCGCGCTGCTCTCCGTTGGATCTTCTCTATCCCTTCTATCAACCCTATCTGCTACGGATCCCACACTGCTGAGCAGTATTCGAGCAGTGGGCGAACAAGCGTACTGTAACCTACTTCCTTTGTTTTCGGACTGCATTTCCTTAGGATTCTTCCAATGAATCTCAGTCTGGCATCTGCTTTACCGAAAATTAATTTTATATGGTCATTCCATTTCAGATCGCTCCTAATACATATAATAATTTATGGAATCAACTTCTTCCAGTTGCTCACCTGCTATTTTGTAGCTAAATGATAAGCGAACTATCTTTCCATGTATTCGCAGCACATTACACTTGCCTACATTGAGATTCAATTGCCATTCCCTACACCATGCGTCAATTCGTTGCAGTTCCTCCTGCATTTCAGTACAATTTTCCATTGTTACAACCTCTTGATATACTACAGCATCATCCGCAAAAAGCCTCAGTGAACTTCCGATGTCATCCACACGGTCATTTATGTATATTGTGAATAGCAAGGGTCCTACGACACTCCCCTGCGGCACACCTGAACTCACTCTTATTTCGGGAGACTTCTCTCCATTGAGAAGGAGATGCTGCCCTCTGTTATCTAGGAACTGTTCAATCCAATCACACAATTGGTCTGATAGTCCATATGCTCTTACTTTGTTCATTAAACGACTGTGGGTAACTGTATCAAACGCCTTGCGCAAGTCAAGAAACACGGCATCTACCTGGGAACCCGTGTCTACGGCCCTCTGAGTCTCGTGGATGAATAGCGCGAGCTGGGTTTCACACGATCCTCACGATCTCACGCGAGTCAGAGCAATAAAGGCGCGCCTTCTCAGCATCAAGTGACAAGAGATAAAAGGCGTCGTCGTTCGCAGCCGGACACACGGCGCTAACAAAGATGAACCTGCCACGCTGCACCACCTGCACAGAGAGAGGGAAGGGGCAAACAGCGGAGCTATCAGGGAGCTTAGCGACGCAAGACGCCGTGAGATGACGACCAGACGGGACATGATGCATCACATAGAGGAGTACTTCACTGCCCTCTTCAAGAGCGATGTTCCAGACGAAGCTGGGACTGCAAAAAGAAGCAACGCGGATACAGCTGAATAATGCAGATCGCGCTCTGCTGACCGAGGCCGTGTCAGAGTACGAAGTGAGAGCTGTCCTCAAAACCTGCGCCAACGGCAAAGCTCCAGGAGCGGGCGGAATACCGCCAGAATTCTACGTCACTTGCTGGGTCACAATAGGTGGAATAATTATGGAAATTGTTAATGAAATTCTGAATGGAAAGCAGATACCACCATCGTTCCTGGAAGGGACTATAACTCTGATTCCTAAAACAAAAGCTCCGAAAGTACTAACAGATTTCCGCCCAATAACCCTCTTAAATGCGGATTACTAGATAGCAGCAAAATGCTGAATCTCGCCCTTAAGAAAGCCATCAGCCCGTGGCAGACATGTGCAGTGTTTAGCAGGAACATCTCTGACGCCGTCTGCACGTACAGAGACATTATAGCACACGCCGCAACCAACAGAGATACTGCAGTGATTATTTCTATCAACTTCCAGAAGGCCTTCGACAGGAACAGTCACCGGTACGTGCTAAAAACTTTGACAAGACTCGGTTTTTGCTCCAAATTCACGCAAGTCATCAAAAACATATCGACCAATGCCACAGCTAGAGTGATGATAAACGGTTGGTTATCCGCGCCAATAAAATTGGGAAAATCTGTGAGGCAAGGGGTGCCGCCTGTCGATGGCTTTATTCACAGTGGTCCTTGACCCACTCCTCAGAAAACTCGCCGCCGCCATCAAAGGCGTAAACTGCAGGACACAAAAGTGACATGCATGTTTGTGGAAGAAAAGCAAGAAATCGACAAAATTTTCCCAATAATAGAATGCTTCGGCAAGGCAACCGGAGTGAAAACAAACCCCAAGAAAACAATGCTGCTCCCGATAGGTAACTCGAGAGTGAGAGGGGCCAGACTGTGGTACCAGGTGACGGAGAAACATAAGGCGCTAGGTGTCGAGCTGCAGAAAATTTGCGGAACATCTTAAACACCATCAGAGGGCTTGTGAGAACCCACTCCAACAGATACCTAATTAGATAAAAAAACACAGTTGATCAACGTGAAGCCTAGTGAAGGCATGGTACATGGCACAAATAATACATGTACCGACAGAAATAGGCAAGTCCATAACAAGCGCTGTGTATTACCTAATGTGGAGGCGGGAAATCTTTAAAGTGTCGACGGCCGGAGTGGCCGAGCGATTGTAGGCGCTTCAATCTGGAACCGCGCGACCGCTACGGGCGCAGGTTCGAGTCCTGCCTCGGGCATGGATGTGTGTGATGTCCTTAGGTTAGTTGGGTTTAAGTAGTTCTAAGTTCTAGGGGACTGATGACCTCAGATGTTAAGTCCCATAGTGCTCAGAGCCATTTGAACCGCTTTTTAAAGTGTCACTAGGTGCCAGCACACTCACTAGAGAGGAAGGAGGGGTAGAACTGACAGACGTTAGAACGAGATGCGCGGCTCCGCTCCTCCAAAGAGCAATAAAAATGGAGGACAGAAATGTAGGCTGTAGCAAGCAATACAGATCAGATTCCGAGGAAGCGCCCGTAGACGCCAGCCGGATACCTCACAAGATGCGCTACCTGTATCAGATAATAATGGATACAAGCTACGTCATACCCACCGTATCAGTTAGAGAAATGAGGACAGCAAACGTTACGAGGAAAACAAAGCAGAAGCAAGACAGCGACGAACCTTTCAGGCCACGATTGGCCACAAGTCTGGAGGAGTGTCTCCAAAAGAGCGATACCTCCAGAAATTGGAGACACGTGGTACAAAGTCATACACAAGACCATACCCACCCATTAGCGATTAGCACGCATCGGCCGAACTGCGAAGCGTGCAACCAGATAGACTCTCTTCAACACCGCTTCACATGTCGGACAAACCGAAAGATATGGGAGATATGCAGAAGAATGGTGGCACATATGAGCAGAGCGGATCGCCGAACTATAGTAATTACACCTCTCACCGTCTCTGCTGCAAAAAGCTTCCCACGACCCAAGCGCGTCGCGACCACGTGGACATTAGCGATGACAGCACATGCCATGATCGCAAATAAGCAAACGGACACGGTGCAGTTATCATTACTTATTGCGTGTTTGCTGTGGGGGCCAATTATTGGTCTATATATCTGTTCTTTCCCCACCGAGCGTTTAGGTCTCCAGCTATTATTTTAATATCATGGCCTGGGCACTCATCATATACTCTTTCCAAAGATTCATAGAATACTTCTTTCTGATTTGATCCATTATAAATGGTTTTTGAAAGCCTGCGACTGTAGATACAATAGGTTTGTTTATAAATGAATAAATCTTCTGCTACCAGTCACGATTTTCTTTATTTTACTATTTGCACGACGCATTTCGAGAAATAGTTCCCATTTTCAAGTGCGTTTTTATGATGTGTGTTAAGCCATTTCTTTTGATGTTGTCAGTGTGTGTGAGTCTGCTTCATTTTGTTGACTTTTACTGTAATACATAAGAAACGCGATTTTTAGTTGGGTATCAATATTTTCTGTGAGGTTAGTGGCTAAAGTTTGAGAACAATTTGTACTTACAATTTTCTAATGGTCCAAGTGTGTAGAGAGTCACACACACTTAACATCACACACAACTTGTACATTTTACACATCGAAAATATCTTATATAAACAAAACAGTTACAAAGATCTTCTTATAGTAGTTCACAGAGATAACATTATAGGTCTTCCACAGATTATGATATGCTTTTGTACAGAGGTTAACTTATCTTTACAATTTGGCTCATGAATTACTTATACTGATTTTACAATTGTGCTTATTTCTATGTTTTACTATTTTTATTTAAGTATATTATCGAAACATCTGAAGAAATTCACTGATTCAAGTTTTTCATTTAATATTTTATCTTCATATTTTCTGTAATGTGAATATAGCTCCAGTTCTTCAAGCAAATCCATTTTATGTCCTTCATCTAGTCGGTGGAGTACTTTGACATTTTGCTCTATTTTTCCAAATGGGTGTCCTGTATTATTTATGTGTGTTGGTATTGCTGATATAGTGTGTTTGTTGTGGGTGTATGCTCTAATGTGCTCTGTGTACCTGGTGTTGATATTTCGGCCTGTTTGACCTATGTAGAACTTGGAGCATTCCTGGCATGTTACCTTGTATATTCCAGAGTCTGAATATGGATCATGATTACACTTTATACTATGTATTAGTTTTTGGTGTAGTTTATTGTATGTAGAAAACCCAATTTTTATTCTGTGATTTTTGAAAATATTTGCAATCTTCTGTGATACATTGCCTATGTATGGAATGCTAGATATATATTTGTTTTTCTTTTTTTCTTCTGTGGTGCAGTTTGTACCTGGGATCTCACATTCCAAGTACGAATATATAGATCTGATCTACGCCTTATATTTCTCTTCTTCCTAATTTTCCCTCCTTTATTTACTTGTATTCCATCCTCTTTGTCCTTTTCCATGCCAGGTTCGTCCCACCAAATATAGAAGAAGTGAAAACTGCCATGAAGAAATTGAAACACAACAAGGCGGCAGGGACAGATGGTATTCCAGCAGAACTGTTTAAGCAAGGAGGCAGAGAGCTGGAACAAAGCCTTCTGAAAATGGTCACCAGAATATTGGAAGATGAGAAAATGCCCCAACAATGGAAAGAGGGTATCATATGTCCCATATATAAGAAAGGAGATAAGATGGAGTGTGGCAATTGCAGATGGATCGCACTACTTAATTTGGGATATAGAATACTCTCTAATATACTATTCGACAGAATACTCCCAATCATAGAGAGGGAGACAGGGCCGTACCAATGCGGTCGTGGTGGTGGTGGTGATTAGTGTTTAACGTCCCGTCGACAACGAGGTCATTAGAGACGGAGCACAAGCTCGGGTTCGGGAAGGATTGGGAAGGAAATCGGCCGTGCCCTTTCAAAGGAACCATCCCGGCATTTGCCTGAAACGATTTAGGGAAATCACAGAAAACCTAAATCAGGATGGCTGGAGACGGGATTGAACCGTCGTCCTCCCGAATGCGAGTCCAGTGTACCAATGCGGATTCCTTCCTGGGAAGTCAACCATAGATCAGATATTCACCTTAAGACAAATCCTGGAAAAAACAAACGAATACGGAGGTGGCACGCATCACCTCTTTATAGACTTCAAAGCAGCTATTGATAGCGTAAATAGAGAGCAATTATATCAACTCTAGATGAACTGGGAATCTCTAGAAAGTTGGTAAGGCTGGTGAGAATGACAATGAGCGAAACACAAGGTAGTGTAAGAATAGGAGGAATGATGTCCAACACATTGAGTATTAAAAATGGAGTGCGACAATGGGATGCATTGGCATGCCTTCTCTTTAATGCCGCTCTGGAGAAGGTGATGAGAAACGAAAACCTTCTGAACAGAGGAACGATCTTCTATAAATCGGAGCAGATACTGGCCTACGCAGATGACATAGATATAATAGCAAGAACCCAAAAAGCAATGGAAGAGACGTTTACAGCTCTTGAACAGGCCAGTAGGAACATGGGGTTAATTATTAATGAACAAAAAACAAAATATATGGCAGCTGGAAAAGCACATAGAGAAAATATGCCAAATGCAATAACAATGGGCAATTACACATTTGAGAGAGTTGAACATTTCAAGTATCTGGGCTCGACAGTTACGCATCTAAATGATACCTCCTTTGAAATTAAGCAGAGTCTATTTTGCCCAAACAAGACTTCTATCCTCAAGGCTCCTGATTCGTACCACTAAACTATCTATAAATCAGTTATACGACCAGTGCTTACATATGCCTCTGAAGCCTGGACATTAACAACTAAAGATATTGAAACACTGGATGCATTTGAAAGGTAGGTACTTAAACGAATTATCGGCCCAATCTGTGAAAGAGGAAGATGGAGGAGGAGATACAACCATGAGTTGTATACAGTATACAAAGACCAATCCATCAGAAGGATAGTGAAATCATCCAGACTGAGGCGGCGGGACATGTGGCTCGCATGAGTGATACAGAAGTACCAAAAAGAATATTACAAGGAAAGCCAGGAGGGCAGAGAGGACGTGGTCGACCAAGAGCCAGATGGGAAGATGGAGTAATCGAAGATCTTAGGAAGATGGGCTATAGAAACTGGAGAGTATTGGCAAAGGACCGAGAGAGATGGAAGGAAATTGTAGAAGAGGCCAAGGCTCATCATGAGCTGTAGAGCCAAGAAAGAAGAAGACACGGTGCAGTTCCTCACAGATATCTGGGAGGAGCGCAAGAGAGCCAAGCAGAAAAACAGCTACCGTCAGAAGTTCCAGAGCTACTTCCAGACCGCCGTCGGCGCTACCTTCAAGGACGCCCACGCCCTTCGTCCCCACACGCCGCCGCCGCCGCCACCACACCACCCCCACCCCCACCCCCACCCCCTAGCCCTCACGCCCTCGTCGTTGATGCCGCAGACACCCCACCTGCCCTACCCCCACCCTCCAACACTCCCACAAGTGTTTGTGTAAAAATTGTACAGTGCATCTACAGTGTTCTCCCATGTGAAATAGTACGACACAACAAATAATACCGTCACCCCACTGGGCAAATAGAAGTGTTAATAATATTAGAGGTCTTCTGTAAGTGCTCCACATATAGTGCAGACCAAAATAGCGTGTCATTAAATCTGTGGACCATCACTCGCCACGACGAAGGTGATTATGTAAGTAATATATCGAACAAACATGCTAGCTTCGGTGACCGAGCGGTTCTAGGCACTTCAGTCCGGAACCGCGCGACTGCTACGGTCGCAGGTTCGAATCCTACCTCGGGCATGGATGTGTGTCATGTCCCTACGTTGGTTAGATTTAAGTAGTTCTTAGTTCTAGGGGACTGATGACCTCAGATGTTAAGTCCCATAGTGCTCAGAGTCATTTGAACCATTCGAACGAACATCTCACTGCAAACCTTATCAATAATTACATTAGGTTAATCTAGAACTGTGTTTGTGCCCCTATACCAATATTAAGATTTGCAAAGACCTTTTCTATATCATATGTCTCAGATCTCTCTCTCTCTCTCTCTCTCTCTCTCTCTCTCTCTCTACCAATATTTCACGATTAGCTCTCGGTAAAGCAAATATGGAACCTTCCTAGTGAAATAGTGGCAACTATTTATTCACAACCGATAGAAAAGAGACACATCTTTGCATCTGTTACTGTCCTTCAGTGTAGTCACCAGCGTTGTGTAGAAGTCGTTGACAGCGATGTGGAAGGCGTAGTATACCATTAGCAGAACCTGTTCTGTTGATGGTGTGAATGGAGCCATCTAAAGTTATGGTGATCCTCGTATACGACTGTGATGGTGTTATCTTAAGGCATTACGTTCCTCCACGGCAGACCGTCAATGCACAGTATTACTGTTCGTTTTTGGAGCATCACGTGCGACCAGCTTTGCGAAACAAGCGGCGACACTTTGTGCGCAACCCACCCATCATTTCGCACGACAATGCGCGAGCGTATACAGCGCAACCTCTGGCTGCTCTGTTCGGTCGATGAGACTGGGAAGTACTGTAACCATCCACCATACTCCCCGGACTTAAGTCCTTGTGAGTTTGATTTGATTCCGAAGATGAAGGAACCACTTCGTGGAATTCACTTCAGAATTATTCCAGAGATTCGACAGGCAAGAGAAACGCTCCATTCGCACCATCAACAGAACAGGCTCTGCTAACGGTGTACTACGCCTTCCACATCGCTGTCAAAGGGTTCTACACAACGCTGGTGACTACTTTGAAGGACAGTAACAGGTGCAAACATGTAACTCTTCTGTATCGGTTGTGAGTAAATAGTTGCCACTATTTAAGTTCCAACCCTCTTTATATATATATGCCATTGTTCATTGTTTTCTTAGATGTGTGCCATAATCAGTAAGATAAAACTACTACCAACTTTTATGAGATGCCATACTATGGCACCAGACCATTCTCTCTCCCAAGTGTCAGAAGTTTTGAAATGACAGAATTAACAAACTCATAAAATTATCAAAAAAACTGAAAAAAAGAAAAGAAGGAAGAACTCAATGTCCCTCCACGATTGACACCTAAAGGTCTTAAACTAAAATAAAATCACAGAAACATTATAAATCAATTTGAAAGCAAACAAAATATAACAAAGTAGACATTTTAAAAACAAAATTTGTGTATGAGAAAACAATCACAGCGAAGAGATAAAAAAGACTCTTGATAATTAACAGCAGATGTACACAAGAAACTTAAAGGTATCTTCATGTGCATCAGTGTATTGTTAGTTTGTAAATAAAACTTTATTACCTTACAAAAAAAGGTTCGATTCCCGGCGGGGTCATGGATTTTCACCTGTCTCGCGATGACTGGGTGTTGTTGTGTCGTATTCGTCACCATCATTCATCCCCACTACGGTCGGAGGAAGGCAACGGCCAACCACCTGCATTAGGACCTTGCCTAATACGGCGGTGCGGGTCTCCCGCATCGTTCCCCTACGCTCCGTCAAGAAGCATAGGAATTCATTTCCATAACACCTCTGGTCTCAATAAGACATTCATTACAGTTGCAAAAGGCGATAACTATCCTCTACAACTTGTATATCTGTAACTACAGTAAAAGAGGTAGAAGAACAAAGAAGACAACACGTATACATTTAGTGTTTTTACTGCGAAGGAACTTTAGCACGTCTCTTCATCATTACGTTCCTTTGCCTCAGAACGTGAATGACATTCACATTCAGATGTTGCACAACCTCTCTCCTATTGACAACCGTTTTCTCCTTCGTACTTAACAATCATAGTTGGAAGAACGGCACAGTTTCTACGTGGTGGTGCGAAGCCACTGTAATCCATATAACTTAGCCTGGTAAACATAGACTCTCTCCTTCCAGTCGTCGTCCCATTTACCTCATCAATAGTGTTCGCAACGTGACCGAACGAATGATCAGTAGGCGGATAGTGTGGGTCGCTTTAGTCACAGAGATAGCTAACAAACATGCAGTGTGACTTTCGCAGTCACAGAGCTGCATTCGACCATCTGGTCTCGCTGGGCGACAGACGTCGTGCACGACTTCCTGTGGAAGCGCGAGACTAGTTTTTTGTTTGGAAACTATCTACGACACTTGCTGGAGGACGGGAGTCCTCCACACATGGGGCTTCGGGGGACCGCCTGTCCCACTTCATCAGTGAATTTTTAAAAGACCGGGTTTGTAATGTATGTGTGACTTCGGCTTTATTAAACCCTTTTAATTCGAATAAACATGGTTCCCAGGGCTCCTTGTTGGGCGTGACCTTATTTACTGTAGCAATCAACATTATTGGCTGTCTCCGGCTGGGCGCTTCAAGTTCTCTTCGTTAATTATCTTGCAGTCTATTGCAGTTGTCGGCGGACCTGGTTGCTCGAGCGGCGACTTCAGCGGTATTTTGACTTCGCTACTGTTGGAGCATGGACATGGCTTCCACTTTTCCACCGAAACAGCTATCAGTATGAATTTCTGACGGCGAAAGGAATATCTCCCGGCTCTTTGCATCCTGGTCCCGCTGCCTTCATTGAAAAAGATGTTTATCAGCAAGACTCAAACATGACCCAGCCCATAGACCCAGAGATATGTATATATATTTTACAGATAGTTTCGTAATAGCAAAAACTCTCATTGTGTAACTTGTGTTCACTTTTATACGTAGACTAACAGTCACGTGAAGATGCCTGGCCACTGGAGAAACATTCCAGTGGTTGGTCTTTGGAGCAAGAATTGCAGCAAATACATTATTTATAATAAGTAACATCGACTGCTGAGATAATACTTCTCTTAAACGAATAAGAAACACCCAGAATCTTTTAGAAAACGAGAGGTGAAAAAAATTTGGAAGGAGGTGGACACATACCGACTAATATATTCGCAACTCAGAACTCAGGACCCTACCAACTGCACTGTAGCTTCGACATAGCAATTGGGTCTCCCTATTGCCATACACTATATAATGGACTGTATGTACATATGTCATTAATTGATATTTAATATGCAAATTGTACCAAAAAGACGCGTTTTCGATAGATCAACATCTTGCCGTGGCACTGAAATGGTATACTTTCGTAGCACTCAAGTTGGAACACAGAAACATCAAGTACAGGAAGCCTTTACGTAGCGTTGTGTAGTTTCCTGTCTTTGTACTATAATAAATCGCAGCTAAAAGGACGCGTTTTTGAGAGATCCTCAGTTTTCTGATTCATTGAAACAGCTTAAACACGTACTCTTATGAGAAAGAAAACAAACCAAATACGATGTTTAAAGCCATACAGTATGACGGCTCGTGACGAAAAACGATGTCACATCCCATTGGCCACGTTCCTCGCCGTGATGACAAGCATGCCCTTTTATTTCACGCTGCGCAGTATAGTGAACCGTGGAATATGACGCTGTGACATTACCAGCCCTTCGTCCACATGTGTTTTCACGTCCCGTGAGAGGACTGCTTAAGGATGACCGTGAACTGGATGAGCCTTTGTTTTCGGCGAAGTCTTTCTAGGTATCATCCTTTAGACCACTTCCTGATTTTTACTGCAGAGCTGTTTATCTTGATCAGGTCTCCTTGTTATCTGGCGAATCGGAATCTCTAAATCTTCTATATGCTCTGATTCCATCAGCACTTTTCAGGATCTCTATGTGATCCACGTACCAACCTGTAGTACAAAAGATCCAGAAATTCTTTCACTCGCCCACATATGTGGGTTTACTCTAGTGGTATCCTGGTCAAGATGGAGACTATGTAGAAGCTCACCAACAATTCACTATCATTAACATGAAGTTCTTTTAGATGTTCTACAAAGTAAATGGAATTGCGGATGTGACTTTGGCATTTCACCACAGATGGTGCCATCTGCTGTTTGGCCAAACTGTATGTTGCTGTTCCTATATTTCTGACTATGGGTTGCAGTGCGACATCCAATTCATGAGCCTTTAGCAGCCCATTTGTGATCGAAGTTTCTTGACAGGCTTTGTATCAGCGCAACAATCAGATAAGGCGTTCATTTAGACAGGCTGTATACAGACAACAGCAGGAACAAAAAAATGCTTGAAATGGCTCTGAGCACTATGAGACTTAACAGCTGACGTCAGCAGTCCCCTAGCTTAGAACTACTTAAACCTAACTAACCTAAGGACATCACACTCATCCATGCCCGAGGCAGGATTCGAACCTGCGACCGTAGCGGTCACGCGGTTCCAGACTGAAGCGCCTAGAACCGCACGGCCACACCGGCCGGCAATGGCCGGCTCAGCAGGAACAAAAAGAGCAGCATAAGTCACTAGTATTCTTCCCTTTTGTCGGCAATAACACCAGAAAAGTTAGCAGAATCTTGAAACGACACAATGTAAAATGTAATTCTTCAGGCTTTCCCGGCGATCTAATGACATCTTGGGTTGTCGGGTGTGCTGCCGGATATTAGCGTTGTACTTGCACGATATTTCGGTAGCGTAGCTCGTTACCTTCATCAGGTGCGACCTGAGACTACTCCACGAGTGGACTTAGTCCAGTATTTATGCCTGTGGCGTTCCTCCTTCACCAGGCGCTCCTTCTGCGGGCCGCGCCCGTTCGCTGCGATCTTCTGGAGCATTGCCGTTCCCTTTTCCGTCCGCTGCAGTCATGGGTGTTCTCTTTGCGGTCCGCACCGGTCAGACCCGACCCTGGGCGTTCCATGTTCGGTCTGGTGGGCCTGGAACTCTGTATGGGGATCGTTCTCCATGTCCATGGAGAACGACATGGACGTGGACTTTCAAACTCTGTCGGTTATTTTCAAAAATGTGTGTGAAATCTTGTTGTTGTTGTTGTGATCTTCAGTCCTGAGACTGGTTTGATGCAGCTCTCCATGCTACTCTATCCTGTGCAAGCTTCTTCATCTCCCAGTACCTACTGCAACCTACATCCTTCTGAATCTGCTTAGTGTATTCATCTCTTGGTCTCCCTCTACGATTTTTACCCTCCACGCTGCCCTCCAATGCTAAATTTGTGATCCCTTGATGCCTCAAAACATGTCCTACCCACCGATCCCTTCTTCTAGTCAAGTTGTGCCACAAACTTCTCTTCTCCCCAATCCTATAAAATACCTCCTCATTAGTTACGTGATCTACCCACCTTATCTTCAGCATTCTTCTGTAGCACCACATTTCGAAAGCTTCTATTCTCTTCTTGTCTAAACTATTTATCGTCCATGTTTCACTTCCATACATGGCTACACTCCATACAAATAATTTCAGAAACGACTTCCTGACACTTAAATCTATACTCGATGTTAACAAATTTCTCTTCTTCAGAAACGATTTCCTTGCCATTGCCAGTCTACATTTTATATCCTCTCTACTTCGACCATCATCAGTTATTTTACTCCCTAAATAGCAAAACTCCTTTACTACTTTAAGTGTCTCATTTCCTAATCTAATCCCCTCAGCATCACCCGATTTAATTTGACTACATTCCATTATCCTCGTTTTGCTTTTGTTGATGTTCATATTATATCCTCCTTTCAAGACACTGTCCATTCCGTTCAACTGCTCTTCCAAGTCCTTTGCTGTCTCTGACAGAATTACAATGTCATCGGCGAACCTCAAAGTTTTTACTTCTTCTCCATGAATTTTAATACCTACTCCGAATTTTTCTTATGTTTCCTTTACTGCTTGCTCAATATACAGATTGAATAACATCGGGGAGAGGCTACAACCCTGTCTCACTCCTTTCCCAACCACTGCTTCCCTTTCATGCCCCTCGACTCTTATAACTGCCATCTGGTTTCTGTACAAATTGTAAATAGCCTTTCGCTCCCTGTATTTTACCCCTGCCACCTTCAGAATTTGAAAGAGAGTATTCCAGTTAACGTTGTCAAAAGCTTTCTCTAAGTCTACAAATGCTAGAAACGTAGGTTAGCCTTTTCTTAATCTTTCTTCTAAGATAAGTCGTAAGGTTAGTATTGCCTCACGTGTTCCAACATTTCTACGGAATCCAAACTGATCTTCCCCGAGGTCCGCTTCTACCAGTTTTTCCATTCGTCTGTAAGAATTCGCATTAGTATTTTGCAGCTGTGACTTATTAAACTGATAGTTCGGTAATGTTCACATCTGTCAACACCTGCTTTCTTTGGTATTGGAATTATTATATTTTTCTTGAAGTCTGTGGGTATTTCGCCTGTCTCATACATCTTGCTCACCAGATGGTAAAGTTTTGTCATGACTGGCTCTCCCAAGGCCATCAGTAGTTCTAATGGAATGTTGTCTACTCCCGGGGCCTTGTTTCGACTCAGGTCTTTCAGTGCTCTGTCAAACTCTTCACGCAGTATCATATCTCCCATTTCATCTTCATCTACATCCTCTCCCATTTCCATAATATTGTCCTCAAGAACATCGCCCCTGTATAGGCCCTCTATATACTCCTTCCACCTTTCTGCCTTCCCTTCTTTGCTTAGAACTGGGTTGCCATCTGAGCTCTTGATATTCATACAAGTGGTTCTCTTCTCTCCAAAGGTCTCTTTAATTTTCCTGTAGGCAGTATCTGTCTTACCCCTAGTGAGACAAGCCTCTACATCCTTACATTTGTCCTCTAGCCATCCCTGCTTAGCCATTTTGCACTTTCTGTCGATCTCATTTTTGAGACGTTTGTATTACCTTTTGCCTGCTTCATTTACTGCATTTTTATATTTTCTCCTTTCATAAATTAAATTCAATATTTCTTCTGTTACCCAAGGATTTCTATTAGCCCTCGTCTTTTTACCTACTTGATCCTCTGCTGCCTTCACTACTTCATCCCTCAGAGCTACCTATTCTTCTTCTACTGTATTTCTTTCCCCCATTCCTGTCAATTGTTCCCTTATGCTCTCCCTGAAACTCTGTACAACCTCTGGTTCTTTCAGTTTATCCAGGTCCCATCTCCTTAAATTCTCACCTTTTTGCAGTTTCTTCAGTTTCAATCTGCAGTTCATAACCAATAGATTGTGGTCAGAGTCCACATCTGCCCCTGGAAATGTCTTACAATTTAAAACCTTTTTCCTAAATCTCTGTCTTACCATTATATAATCTATCTGATACCTATTAGTATCTCCAGGATTCTTCCAGGTATACAACCTTCTTTTATGATTCTTGAACCAAGTGTTAGCTATGATTAAGTTATGCTCTGTGCAAAATTCTACAAGGCGGCTTCCTCTTTCATTTCTTCCCCCCAATCCATATTCACCTACTATGTTTCCTTCTCTCCCTTTTCCTACTGACGAATTCCAGTCACCCATGACTATTAAATTTTCGTCTCCCTTCACTACCTGAATAATTTCTTTTATCTCGTCATACATTTCATCAATTTCTTCATCATCTGTAGAGCTAGTTGGCATATAAACTTGTACTACTGTAGTAGGCATGGGCTTTGTGTCTATCTTGGCCACAATAATGCGTTCACTATGGTGTTTGTAGTAGCTAATCCGCACTCCTATTTTTTTATTCATTATTAAACCTACTCCTGCATTACCCCTATTTGATTTTGTATTTATAACCCTGTAATCACCTGACCATAAATAAGTCTTGTTCCTCCTGCCACTGAACTTCACTAATTCCCACTATATCTAACTTTAACCTATCCACTTCCCTTTTTAAATTTTCTAACCTACCTGCCCGATTAAGGGATCTGACATTCCACGCTCCGATCCGTAGAATGCCAGTTTTCTTTCTCCTGATAACGACGTCCTCTTGAGTAGTCCCCGCCCGGAGATCCGAATGGGGGACTATTTTACCTCCGGAATATTTTACCCAAGAGGACGCCATCATCATTTAATCATACAGTAAAGCTGCATGTCCTCGGGAAAAATTACGGCTGTAGTTTCCCCTTGCTTTCAGCCGTTCGCAGTACCAGCACAGCAAGTCCGTTTTGGTTAATGTTACAAGGCCAGATCAGTCAATCATCCAGACTGTTGCCCCTGCAACTACTGAAAAGGCTGCTGCCCCTCTTCAGGAACCACATGTTTGTCTGGCCTCTCAACAGATACCCCTCCGTTGTGGTTGCACCTACGGTACGGCCATCTGTGTCGCTGAGGCACGCAAGCCTCCCCACCAACGGCAAGGTCCATGGTTCACTTTCACACTACTTAACCTAAATTATTCTAAGGACGAACACACACACCCATGCCCGAGGGAGGGCTCGAACCTTCGCCGGGACCAGCGGCACAGTCGATGACTGCAGCGCCTTAGACCGCTCGGCTAATCCCGCGCGGCCCTGTCAATTATTACCGACCCTTTATCGCAAGAGTACATAACATATATGTGTCCTTCATAACAACCCCTCAGCATCTGATACAGTGCATGCCGCCTATTTAACCTACCAGGCCTGATGACAACGCTATATGTGATCAACACTTATGTATTCTTTTGGGTATTGTACCAGTCACAGAGAACTGCAACTCTAATCATTTACATACTCGCCAATCATGTGTATGTTCACGAAGTTACATCTAACTGTGTTTCTGGATGCTTCATTATTTTGTCAGGCAGTGTATTTGTGAGTAATTACGTGTGTAAGTATTGAGCTTAATGGTCACATTGTCTGGATTATAGGTAAAACAAATGGCAGCCTGAGATTTATTGGTCGAATAGTGGGAAACAGGAGCCTGTCTACAAAAGTGATTGGAAGTAATGGGACAGGGAGAGAGCTGGCACAGCGTATATTGTTGCCATATCTCCTCCAAGTTTGAGGTCACCCACCCCTCCTGGTCTTCCTTCTCCCTTATCGTTCCCCCTCGGTTCTAGTGCAATTGGGTGATGTGTAAATTGCGGAAATTCAAAGAGATATTACCCTATTAGCTACAAAAGCAGGCAGAGGCTGCATGGTTGCCAGATTTATCCAAGATGGCGCCCAATAGTATAATTTGTGACCTCAGTCATGCCCCCACTATAATTTATAACCCAATTACTGCAAGTCGCTTTCAGTCATCTCTTTTATAGCTTATGATCCAAAAATGGCTGCCTTTCCCCTAAAATAGTTGCTCTAGCTTAATTTATTTTGTAATCTGACTCACATTTCCTATCAAAGACTATTACATTACAGTGCATGTGTAAAAATGGTGAGCAATTAAAAAAAACATTTATCCAGAGTTTAAAAATGATGGACAGCACTCTGATGCAATATACATGGTCTATTGGTGTAGGGCATTTGTGCCTGAGTAGTGTGTTAAAAACATGCTATAGATCTCTCATAAAATATTGCTAAATTACACTGCAGTGATGCATAAACAATTTTACACCGATATTTCATGATTTATAAATACCACAGGTGCTTATTTATGAGTTCACACTGTACAGCCAGGTGTAATAGGATAGTGGTTTGCATCTACATTTTCAACTAGTTTCGTGACAGCTCCATCACCTCATACCACCGTCATCCCAAAGAGCATTCACCATACTAGCGATATGCGATTGAGAATCAGGACTGAGTTGCTAAATGATTGCCTGCCACCATATGCTGCGAGGCTAACACTATCTCAGAAGCCAGAGACGCTACACTGTCGGAGAGACCCAGTCCGCAATGACCACACTGCGTGTTGAAAGGAGGATGGGGTATGGTTGGAGTTCAGTGTAATATTGACATATTACATGCAGCTAGAGCCATGCAAGCCAACCCCAAGCAATGCTTCCCCCACACGTGCTGTGACCACTTGCCTGCCAAAGGTAACAAACACTGATACTTCGAAAAACGATGTCTGAGGAGCATTCAATAAGTAATGATAAACATTTTTTTTTTTTTTTTTTTGTGAAAGCAGGTTGGTTCTGTTCAGGATTCCAATACACCACATTATTCCTCAGTATTTTTCTACAATACAGTATTTTTCAACATAAAGTACATTCAATATGATGGCCTTATGCCACTGTACAGAGAGGGTTTGTATGCACGCATGGTACAACTCTACTGGTTGACGTCAGAGCCAACATCTTAGTGCATCAATAATCTCCCCATCGTTACAGGTATTGTTCCCTGCAGAGTGCATCCTTCATTCATGAGAGTGCTCACATGTTCTAACATTGCAGGAGTGGTGTGCAGACAGGCAGCTCACAGGAGACTGAACATGTTTGTGCTATCTTGTTGCGATGACGACGGACACCTCGCCCAATGACTCACCATGTGTTTCTCCACTGCCAGGTCTCCGTAGACATTCTGCAAGCGTCCATGAGTATCCTGCGACAGTCCGGTTTTCCGCCAAAACAAAAACTCACTGGCAACTCTCTGCTTGGAACACACCCCAATAACAGACACCATTTGAAGGCTATGTATAGCATGTATTGGAACCCCATGAAACTATAGGGGCTGAAGCAAGAATATTCCATGATATCCCACAACAGTTCCACATCTTTTGAACAAAAGTGGCTGAGAAGAAAGGTATTGCATTGCTTATTGAAAGCTCAATGTTCAACTGATCAGTTGTCCGCATCTCGTGGTCGTGCGGTAGCGTTCTCGCTTCCCACGCCCGGGTTCCCGGGTTCGATTCCCGGCGGGGTCAGGGATTTTCTCTGCCTCGTGATGACTGGGTGTTGTGTGATGTCCTTAGGTTAGTTAGGTTTAAGTAGTTCTAAGTTCTAGGGGACTGATGACCATAGATGTTAAGTCCCATAGTGCTCAGAGCCATTTGAACTGATCAGTTGCCGCTGTATTTTTATAGGGAGGACAGGAAGAATTACCATGTTTTTGTTATGCAGCGTTTTGGTTGTCCCTACTGGTCTGTGGGCATAAACACCAGCCACTCCGCCCTGCTTCCACCAGAGTTCTCACCCTTCACAGAGTGCCACGTATGTGCTACAGATTACTTCCTAGCGAGTGAGAACTGTGCCAGATACCTGACACCATCTGGCACTCCCGGCCACCCCTGCTGGTTTAGGTCACACGAATCCCCCACTCAACCAACACCGCACCCCCACCAGCTTATGTCCTGATGTGTATAGACGTGGCATATACCGAAGTCCCACAGGATGGCAGCGCAGTGGAGTGAGGAATCGGAGCTCCCATAGAAATATTTAACTGTGTAGTATACACATTACTTTTTTTACACTAGTTATATCATAGAATTTGTGACTGTATCTTTAACGCAACGTTAACCATGCAGAACATCCGAAATGTCTTCTATGCCTGTCTGAAGTATCTTGTACAAGGTATGTTAGAAAAGTATCTGACCTTTGGCTGGAAAAAAATGGCTTACTTAGAGTGTTAAATACCTAATGACCCTCAAAGTAGCTCCCTTAGTACTCTACGCACGTCTCTCAGCGGTGTAGCCATTGCTGGAAGCATGCTGAAAAAGCCCCTTTCACAACTGAGTTTACCTCAGCTGTAGTTGTTGCCGTGATGTCCTCTCTTGTCTGAAATCATATTCCTTTCAATGGCCTCTTGAGTTTGGAGAACAGCCAGAAGTCGCAGGGGGCCATACCAGGAGAGTAAGGAACCTACTGAAGCACAGGAAAGTCTGAATCAAGTGCGTAGAATGTGATGGAGCATTGTCTCGATGGAGACGCCAATTTCCTGTTGACTGCAAGTCCGGTCTCTTCTACTGCACAGCATCACGTAGGCAACAGAGGACACCTCTGTAGTACTCTGTGGTGATTGATTTACCCTGTTTGTGCATACTCATGATGTACCACACCATGGGAGTAGCATAAAGCAGTCAGCATCACTCTGGCGGCTCTTCTTTGGTCTTGGCAATAAGGAATGCTCCCACTGTGATGACTGGGATTTAGTTTCCGGGATGCACCTGTACACTCAGGACTCGTCACCAGTGATTATGGTGTTCACAAACCCGTGGTCACTGTCTGTGGAGTCCAGCATGCCCTGTGAGGCTTCAGCGTGAACATGCTTTTGCTCCGCTATCAGCATTTTCAGCGTGAATTTCGCCGACACTCTCTTCGTGGCCAAATCTTTGATCACAGTGAAATGTACCGAAAAAGTGCTGATGCCCACCTCTTCCACAGTTTCTCTGATAGTCACACCACAGCATTCACATTGGTAAAGAGGTGGTCATTTTAGCATGCTGATGGCCGACTGGAGTATGGCTTGCATTCTACTGATGTGCAATCATCTTTAAACTGGTAGTACTACTCCTTAATCTGTGTCATGCCCGCAGCATCGTCACCAAAAGTTGTCTGAATGTTCTGAATGGTTTCCAAAGGGTTGTCACCTATCTTCTGGCAAAATTTTATGCAGTAGTTCTGCTCCAGTCATTCCATTATTTCTCCAGCAATGAAAGATTGACACAAGCACTGCTCACTACATCACTCTGCCAGCAGCTGACACTGTCACTGGCAGGAAAGGATTCACACATGCACGTGAAGGTTGAAGGTCGGCACATGCAAGTATGCGGGATTCAAATCCAACAGGTGTTCCCATAAAACGAGAAAGAAAATAAGGAAACAGACCTCGTAAGCTAATGCGAATTGCTATATATCACAATATTGCTGTGTTGTATGACTGGGACAGTGCATTATACAGTAGCCTCCTTCGGTCAAGCTAGTAATAATTATGCATTGCTTAGTGTGTTTTGTGTTCTAAACAACATGTCTACATACATAGTTTGCTGTCACACGTTTCATACCCTAAACGTCCAAAAACATTTCATGGTATAAGCCAGCTGCTAAGCCAACATCGTCAGCGACTTCTGCGGTTTTGATTCGGCGGTCGTTCATAATCATTTCTCTTTTTCCACGGATTCATCGGCTGATGTCCTACAAGGGCGTTCGTCGTCTTCACCGTATTCATGGTCTTCTTTTAGACACTTACACCACTCGTAAACGCTTGTTTGACTCATGCAATATTTGTTGTTGTTGTGGTCTTCAGTCCAGAGACTGGTTTCATGCAGCTCTCCATGCTACTCTATCCTGTGCAAGCTTCTTCATCTCCCAGTACCTACTGCAACCTACATCCTTCTGAATCTGCTTAGTGTATTCACCTATTGGTCTCCCTCTACGATTTTTACCCTAAGCGCTGCCCTCCAATACTAAATTGGTGATCCTTTGATGCCTCAGAATATGTCCTACCAACCGATCCCTTCTTCTAGTCAAGTTGTGCCACAAACTCCTCTTCTTCCCAATTCTGTTCAATACCTCCTCATTAGTTATGTGATCTACCCATCTAATCTTCAGCATTCTTCTGTAGCACCATATTTCGAAAGCTTCTATTCTCTTCTTGTCCAAACTATTTATCGTCCATGTTTCACTTCCATACATGGCCACACTCCATACAAATACTTTCAGGAACGACTTCCTGACACTTAAATCTATACTCGATGTTAACAAATTTCTCATGTTCAGAAACGCTTTCCCTGCCATCGCCATTCTACATTTTATATCCTCTCTACTTCGACCATCATCAGTTATTTTGCTCCCCAAATAGCAAAACTCTTTTACTACTTAAAGCGTCTCATTTCCTAATCTAATTCCCTCAGCATCACCTGATTTAATTAGACTACATTCCATTATCCTCGTTTTGCTTTTGTTGATGTTCATCTTATATCCTCCTTTCAAGACATTGTCCATTCCGTTCAGCTGCTCTTCCAAGTCCTTTGCTGTCTCTGACAGAATTACAATGTCATCGGCGAACCTCAAAGTTTTTATTTCTTCTCCATGGATTTGAATACCTACTCCGAACTTTTCTTTTGTTTCCTTTATTGCTTGTTCAATATGCAGATTGAATAACGTCGGGGAGAGGCTACAACCCTGTCTCACTCCCTTCTCAACCATTGCTTCCCTTTCATGCCCCTCGACCCTTATAACTGCTATCTGGTTTCTGTACAAATTGTAAATAACCTTTCACTCCCTGTATTTTACCCCTGCCACCTTCAGAATTTCAAAGTGAGTATTCCAGTCAACATTGCCAAAAGCTTTCTCTAAGTCTACAAATGCTAGAAACGTAGATTTGCCTTCCCTTTATCTTTCTTCTAAGATAAGCCGTAGGGTCAGTATTGCCTCACGTGTTACAACATTACTACGGAATCCAAACTGATCTTCCCCGAGGTCGGCTTCTACCAGTTTTTCCATTCGTTTGTAAGGAATTCATGTTAGTATTTTGCAGCCGTGGCTTATTAAATTGAGAGCTCGGTAATTTTCACATCTGTCGACCCCTGCTTTCTTTGGGCCCTGTATTACTATATTCTTCTTGAGGTTTGAGGGTATTTCGCCTGTCTCATACATCTTGCTCACCAGTTGGTAGAGTTTTGTCAGGGCTGGCTCTCCCAAAGCAATATTTAACATTTTCCAAAACACTGCTGTGCTTTGCTCCGTCCTTATAGGAAAATGTAATACCAATTCTCTGATTCAATATTATACAACATAAATCACTGCCAGTATTACATAAACGTCTTTTTGACAGTTGACAACAAACTTAAATACCCGATGTGGGTGACAGTAAAGTACAATTACGTTTCGGGCATGTTTACAAACACAACGAAGAGATCGGACTAATCGAACTAACACAAGACGCGAAATTACAGAATTCCCGTTACTTTGCCAGCACAAGTCGTGTAGAGAAAGGCGTCACCGGGTTGTTTGCTTACCGAGAGTGTAAACCTTAACAGCAAGTTTGTAAACCCTTAACTGGTAAGTAGCCGTAGTAAGGTGCCGTAGAAGTAATTATTTCTTCCTCTCTCTATCTTAGATGAAAGGAAAGAAACATAATACAGGGTGTCCCATTTATCTTAACCACCCTAAGTAACTGTTTGTCCAGATGCAAATTACAAAATGTTTCGAGCAAATGTTTTTTAACCGTCAGTGGGACATCAATCACCATGATCGCCTTCGTTGTAGCTTTCTTTTTTACAAAGATATGAACAGCGGTATGACTTTTTTAAATGGCACCCTGTATTTTTTATTCGGTAATTCATTTCCTCTCCTAAAGACGTATTCAAAAATGTATCACAACGTACCATTCACTGAAACACAACGATATTAATTACATAACACAACATTGACTTTGAACCCTTGATCGCAAACTCATCCACTTGCTGGAGTTGTCAGAAAACAAATGAAAACCAAGTAAAAACGTAACACAAAATTGACTTTGACTATCCTGTACCACTGCCCAGGAGTAGAACATTCAATGGTGCTCAAAGTGGTGACCCTGGACACCGATACACTGGTGCACTCGTTGAATGAAAGAATTATTTACTGCTTCCAGTGTTGCCTGCTGAAGAGAATTACAAGCAAGCACGATACTTTCCTGCATGTCCTCTGGAGTTGTTGGAATATAGCGATAGACAACGTCTTTAATGCATTCCCAAAGAAAAAAGTCAAGAGGATTTAAATCAGGAGACCTAGCAGGGCAAGTAACTGTTCCTCCTCGACCAATCGATCTCGCAGGATACCTTAGGTTCAGGCATTATGTGCTGGGCATCCATCGTGTTGACACCACATAAGCAGTCTGGTTCTTAGCGGCACTTCATCCAGAAGAGGAGGAAGAATTCGTCTGAGGAATTTGGCATACGCTGTGCCGTTCAGTCTACCATTGATGAAATAAGGGTCGATAATTAGTACCAAGCATCCCACACCAGACGTTAACTCTCCATTGACGCAAATGTTCCACCTGTTTAAGTCATCGTGGATTGTTGCTGGACCAATAATGCATTTTCCTTGCGTTTATCTGTCCTTTGTTTGAGAAGGAACATTCATCGGTATATAGAACACTGCAGAAGAAGTTCGGGTTGGCGAGGATTTGCTGCTGTGCCCACTGACAGAACTGTACACGATTCTGGAAATCATTCCCATGCAATTCTTGATGTAGATGTACACGGTAAGAATGGAATCGGTGACGTGTAAGAATACGATGTACACTGGTCGTAGGAATGCCAGTCTCATGTTCAAGCAGTCGTGTGGTCACATGTGGTTTCATAGTAACGGAAGCGAGAACAGTAACTTCGGCAGCTTCGTCTGTGCGAGTGCTACGACGATTGCGTTGTCGTGGGTTGAAACTTCCCGTCTCCTGAAGCGCCGCCACAAGACGAGAAAACATCTGTCGGGAAGGTGGGTTCTTGTCAGTATATCGCTCTCTGTACAGTTCTGCTGCCTGCGTAGCGTTTCGCCTACCTTCAACAACAACAACAACAACAACAACAATAAAATAAACGTTATTTCGATGCAGTTCATAGGAAGGACATCCTTCAGTGTATGCCTACTCTACACAACAGTATTTAAAAGGACTAAACTACTGTACTAAATGTACCAGTGCATAAGAAAACAGTATTCCTATTATTGTTCTGCTAACTTACATTCTCCATAGATGAGTAGCATTTCCACCTCCCCTTCGTTGGTGTACATTCTACTCACAAACTCTTCAACTGACGATGGTTGACGGAATGGCGGGTGTTCATTCTACTTATGTTTACATTTGTTATCTGTCAACATCACCACGTGAATGTGCTCCAGTGCCCCGAGTACCTGCACTAAGAGCTGGGAGCGTCAATGTCGATGTTGTGTTATGTTATTTATAACACGTAAAGGTTTTATTTTGCTTCGCGACATATGCTTTTATTTGAGCACAGACAAGTTCGATGGCGTTGTAATGGCAGTGATACGGTGGAAAACGTATAACCTTGTGGTCGTGGATCTCTGATAACATATCTGTTACATACTGCTTTTCCTGTGACTTGTATTTTTCACAAATTCCAGAAATTCCACTTTTCGGATATTCTGTTCGAAGCCTATTTTACTATCTTTGGAGCAGTTCACAATTCCGTCTAACTTTGCAGCAGCCGTTGGTGCCTTATTTAATTGTACACCATCAGAACATCTATTTGCTCAAAAATATATACATACGTGCGCAGTCACAGTGCAACCGATCTCGTCTCCAGAACGTACAGACTTAAGCCGACATTCGGCGGAATTTAGATTCGTTTGTTTTCCTCGACCGAATTAGTCGACGTTCCCTGACTTAAAACGTGGATTATGGGAAATTTAGAAGATTAGTACAGGAAAGAAGGAGCTTGTGGCACCCTGAGAAAGGAAGATATTATGGTAGGCATATGTCTCGCAATCTTGTACTGAAATCGCTACTTGATTGGAAACTGCAAATTTCGAACAACTCAAAAACTTAATAATAATTGAGTATTATTACGTTATGAGTGTTTTCTTCCTCCCTAACAATTTCAGACTCAAGTCTATACTTCAAATGCAGCATGTCATGCAGGCAAACTTGGTATCGAAAACTCGAGGGCCAGATAATATAACACAAAGTGTGTGTTCAAGTGAGAAAGGTGGAGTGTATCAATTTTGATGCTTAATTTTACTGTAGTGGATCTTTTTTGGATTGTGGTAGACGGGTATTTACTATCTACCAATTATTATTCCTGTTTAATGGTATTTTTATGCCATGATTCTGTTATGTGAGATGGTTTGCAAATTTGGTGTATGCGTTTTAACGTTTCAGTGCTTTAGTTGCTTAAAGAATCTTATTATAAAGTTTAGCGGTCGCGCGGTTCCTAACTGTTCGGAAGCTCAGTCGGCATCCAATCGTGACATCGGGAACGTCTCTGCGCGTCTGTTTTTTTCGACATTCGAATTTGAAATGTGCGCTGCAATCGAAAATCCCGCCAGTTGTAAGGTGCGCTCTGTGGTACAGTTTTTGTTGGCAAAAAAACTAAAACCTATAGATCTTCATCGTGAACTGTGCGAAGTGTACGGAAACTACGTAATGAGTGAATGTTCCGTCCGGAAATGGTGCATTCGGTTTAAAAATGGCCGAACCAACGTTCGTGGTGTAGAGAAGAGTGTACGCCCGAGCATTGTGACTGACGATCTTGTCGGTAAAATTGATGAAACGATTCGTGAAAACTGTCGCTTCACAATAGCGGAGCTTTCGCTTTCTTTTTCACAAGTTTTAAGTACTTTGTTGTTTGAAATTGTCACTCAGAAGATACACTACCGCAAATTTTGTGCATGATGGGTGCCCAAAATGCTTACAGAGCACCATAAAGAACAGCGAATGGGGCCAACGTTGACGTTTCTGGAGGCCTACCACAAACATGGTGATTCATTACTGGATCGAATCGTAA
Source organism: Schistocerca nitens (assembly GCF_023898315.1). Lineage (NCBI taxonomy): Eukaryota > Metazoa > Arthropoda > Insecta > Orthoptera > Acrididae > Schistocerca > Schistocerca nitens. Next base: position 219,912,934 of record NC_064623.1, read on the forward strand.
CCGGTGACTAGACTTGGGTGAAACACGTCAATTGCGAGACAAAATTACAGTCAATGGAGTGGGGGCACACAAGATCCCTCAAAAACCAAGAAAATGTTTGCAAACCTTGTCAGCAAGGAAGTTGATGGCGACAGTCTTTTGGGATAGGAAGGGTGTGCTTCTTATTGATTTTATCGAACGTGGGACAACCATAAATTATGCCCGGTACTGTAAAACTTTGCACAGCCTCAGAAGAGCAGTTCAAAACAAACCCCGAGCAAAGCTGACATCCAAAATTTTGTTTTTGCCCGGCAATTTTCGACCTCACACGGCAAACCGCACTAAAGAACTCCTTAATTCATTCAAATGGGAAATTTTCCCTCAACCGCCCTAAGCTCCGATCTTGCACCAAGCGACTTCCACTTGTTTCACAAGATGAAGAACTGGCTTGCAACGCAGCGCTTTGATGACGACGCGGAACTCCAGGCGGGCGTGACTCACTGGCTGAAGTCTCAGGCGGCAGAATTTTACAACGAAGGTCTTTCAAAGCTTGTCCATCGCTATATTGAGTGCCTCAGTGTGTTTGATGATTATGTGGAAAAGTAGTATGTCAGTCGCTCTTTCATATGTATATAATAAAACGTACTTCTTGTACTTAGTTTTTTTTAAATGTCAGAACGTTCCCTACTCTCTGAATAGCCCTCGTATATTCCTGGACTCTTCATTTAAAGCTCGTTCTTGAAACTTTTTAAGTACGCTTTCTAGGGATAGTTTACGCCATCTTCAAGTGTACCATTGCAATGAGCACGTAGAGCCGTAGACGACTGCGAGATCGTCCCCAGCGATACTGAATCTCAGCGCCTCTTTCTGATACCCCAGAAACCGACAGCAGGTGGTCCACCGTTGATGCCAAACATACCTGCAATCAAAGCATTCGGTGAGCGGTTCATGGGCCAGTCAGCTAAGTAGAAACGCACCTTCTGGCGCGTTCGTGTGATGGCATCCTCTATACTTTGCGTGAGCCGAAATAGCTCAGTTGGGAGAGCGTTAGACTGAAGATCTAAAGGTCCCTGGTTCGATCCCGGGTTTCGGCATTCATTTTAATGGCGTCCAATATCTTACTGACAGTTGCTACAGAGAAGCAAATTCCAGCATCCACTATAGATAGCTGTGTTTCCATTTAAATTCGATTGGCACGCGTCTACACCAATATTCTGGAGAACACTGGGAAGTGCGCATTGTACCAGTTATTACTAGCTTCTTCCCATTCCATTCATCCGGGAAGAATGCTTAAATTCCTCATTGCGCGCTATTATTAATTTAATCTTACCCTCACGATCCCCACGGAGCGTGACGTAGGGGTTTCTAGTATATACCTAGATTCATCATTTACAGCTTGTTCTTGAAACTTTGTAAGTAGGCTTTCTCGGAGTAGTTTACCTCTATCTTCAAGCGACTGTCAGTTCAGGCTCTTCGCGTCTTTGTGACTTTCTTCCACGGTACGGGTTTAACAAACCTGTGACCATTCGTTCAAAAATGGTTCAAATGGCTCTGAGCACTATGGGACTTATCTACTTAAACCTAACTAACCTAAGGACAGCACACAACACCCAGTCATCACGAGGCAGAGAAAATCCCTGACCCCGCCGGGAATCGAACCCGGGAACCCGGGCGTGGGAAGCGAGAACGCTGCGGACGACCATTCGTTCTGCCATTCCCTGCCTACGTTTGAAGTCCCCTGATTGTGTTCTTTGTTACTGGTCCCACAAACTTGAACATTTTCCTAAAACGGGTTCGCACGTGTGATTTGCAAGCAATCTTCTTTGTAGTCTGACTGCATTTTCCAGTATCCTAGCAATAAACCCAAGACTGAGCCTGTGTGATCATTCCATTTCATATCGCTACATAATGTAACACACAGGTATTTGTATGAGTTGGCCGATTACACCTGCAACCTATTGACTTTAAACCCACGGTATACTAAGTTTTTTCGTTTTGTGGAGAGCACAATTTCACATTTCTGAAAATTTAATGTAAGTTATTCTCTGCGCCACTTTGAAATGCTGTTATCGATATCTGGCTGAATATCTGTGCAGCTTTTTTTGCAGACAGTATTTTATTATAGATAATTGCCTGATCCGCAAAATGTCTGAGATAATATTAGTACTATCTACGAGACCATTAATGTAATACATGAACAGCAAGGTACCCAACCCGCTTCCCTGAGGCACCGTCGAAGCTATTTGTACATCTGTTGATCACTCTGCATTAGAGATAAGATGTGCGTCCTGTCTACCAAGAAGTCCTCAGTCCAGTCAGAAATCTTGCTTGATACTCTGTACGATTGTGCTTTTGATAAAAAGCGTAGGTGTAGTGCTGAATGAAATGCTTTCCAGAAATCAAGAATTCTGCATTCCATTTTTGATTTTTTTGTTGGAACAGTAGCCCACCTAGGAAGTTAATTTATCAATCATCGTAACAGTGAGGGCTATTACGACATGGTGGAATGGATTTTCTGGTAAGCCCAACGTTTCGTATCCCACTTCCCTTGTGCGCACCTGAACTTACTTCCACGTCACACCATGACTCTGCGCCCAGTACAGCATTCTGTGTCCTCCCTACCAAGAAATTCTCAACCAAGGCCCAAACTTCGCTTAATGCCAATACTGTCGTAATCTCGACAATGATCATAATTGCCACACTTGTCAATTTTTTTTTGGGAAGTCCAGAAATACTGCATCTACGTGACTGTCTCCGTCCATGGGTTTCAGGATGTCATGTGACAAAAGTTTGAGCTAGTTTTCACATGATCGATGTTTTCGGAATCCGTGCTGGTTGGCTTGGAAGAGATCACTCTGTTTGAGATACCTCATTGTGTTTAAGTTCAGAATACGCTCTAAGATTCTATAACAAATGGATGTCAGGGATATTGGACGGTAGTTGTGTGGATCACTTCTGCTACACTTTTTGCGGACGTGCGTGTCCTGTGCTTTCTTACAGCTACTTGGCGCGATTTTCATCCCGAGTGGTCTACAGTAGATTATCGTTAAAAATGGGCAAACTCATCCGCAAATTCGGTGTAGAATCTAATACGGATTTCATTGGGTCCCGGGCGTTCTTACTTTTAGCGATTCCAGCTGTTTCTCAGCGTCACTGACTAGATTTCAGAGTTTCTTAATTTGCTTTGCTGCCTTCAGTTTCAGTCCGTGTCTAGTGCATTAGTGTCAGAACACTAATTGCCTTTGCTTGTCAACAGCATTGTCTACAATTCTCCTAAACCTGAGCCGTGTACTAGCGTGTCAAGTTTCGGAACAACTAACCACTAACACCTGCTAGCCCAGCAGCGATGGAAGGAAGTAAGATTTTGGTTCAAGGCTCCGTCGACACCGATGTCATTGGAGAAGGCGCACACGTTTGGAATGTTTATTTTTAAGTACGGGGAAGGAATTCAGCCATACCCGTCAAAGGAACCATGCGAGCATTTGCCTGGAGCGATTTAGGGAAATCGCAGAAAACCTATATCTGGATGACCGGATGGGTATTTGAACGAACGTCCTCCCGAATGGGAGTCCGGTGTGGTAACCACTGCGCTACATCGCTCGGTGCACTGCATTGTTGACGTATCCGGTACTTTCGTGGCATAGAAAATCAACTAACATCTCTATACAGTGGAAAAGCACCGTGACTGATAAGATAGCAGTAATATTCTAAAACGTTCCTTTTGTTCGTTGATTGGAGGTATCGTAGCGTCTCACCGAGCCCCGGCTGCGCTCGCGGCCAGAAGTCACGCAGTCTCAGCACAGTGAGCCAGCAAAACAAATCACGAGGCGTACTGCTCCACAAATCTTACTGAGGATTTTACTGGCGGACCTGGAGTACTCTGCACTGCCACACTACCCAATCAGTGTAGACAATGATCAGCAGCGTCGCTTCGACTCACGAGACAGAGATAAACTCAAGACCCCAAGGTCCATAAATAAAAATCGTGTCGCAATTCAATAACTTTTAAGGAGAAGTTCTGGTCGAGAGGCACGAAAACGGGGTGTAGCCTAATTTTTTTCATTCAAGGATGCTTTTTATTGAAATGGGTGTTTACCACTTTATTATACATGGGTTCTTCTATGAAAAAAAAATTATCTCTTAAGAATTTAACAATGGTGGGTGCAGCCTTTATAGGCCGGCCGAAGTGGCCGAGCGGTTCTAGGCGCTACAGTCTGGAACCGCGCGACTGCTGCGGTCGCACTTTAGAATCCTGCCTCGGGCATGGGTGTGTGTGATGTCCTTAGGTTAGTCAGGTTTATGTAGTTTTAAGTTCTAGGGGACTGATGACCTCAGCAGTTAAGTCCTATAGTGCTCACAGCCACTTTTTTTTTCTTTTTTTAAGCCTTTATCAAACTACGCGCCTCGCGGTGCGTGCTAGTTTACGCGAAGCTTTATCTAGACTCGTGGCTATTTCTGAAACCCTTAAGAAATTCTTAAATTAGAGTGAATTTGTTGGCTTATCACAATGGCGTTTTGAAAAATACCTCGGAAAAAAAGAAATGGTACTCTGTTTGAAAAACACGTCAGTTTTTCGGCATGTATTTCAAGGTTCAGGTGTTTAAAGAATTATTTAAAATTCTAATGAAGACACCACGCTCATGTTCGCCCGGAAACAAATATAATTTATTGGTTTCAATGAAACACTCGCCAGGTCGTTCACTAAACACTACCACCCGGCTAGAATACCGCTCATTAATTTCAGTAAACCATGACTGTTATCTGGTATCTCAAAATGACGCAAATAAAACTCTATTTCTCCAAAAATATAACTATAAACTCTTAAGCATAAGTTATGCAATCATAAAAATTATATTTTACTTTCATGAAAGTATCCTCCCTTGGATTTAATGACTGCCTCACAAATTCGAGGCATGCGGTCAATACATTTTTGCAGGTGTTGGGAGTCTGTTTGATTGGACACATCCTTAACGACATTCCAAAGATGCACGTTGCTTGTTTTGTGAACTTTCCGGATACGTCTCGTCTGTCCGCTGTCTCGTCTGTTCACTTTATCCCAGACCATTTCAATAGGATTACGATCAGAGCTTTGGGACTGCCACAACGTATCGTTCTGTACCTTTTATTTATCCTTTGAGGCAATTTACTTCTTACAGAACGCGACCGATGTCTTGGTTCATTATCCTGTTGTAGTGTAAACCAGTTCAGCGTTATGCGCAATCCACAAGGTGTCGTACAATAATGAACTGTGCGGTAGTAGTTCTTCTGGTCCATACACCCTTCTATCTCTACAATATCGGCAACTTTGTCCCATTCAAAACATCCTCCAACCATAATACAAGCCGCACCACCGTGTTTTAACTGCAGGTAGAATACACTGCTGGGCCACCCTGTTTCCTTCAAATCCACGAACAAATGTCCTCCCTCTGGTAATAAAAATCTCGAATTCCGATTAATCTGTGAAATAAAACCTTCTTTAACTGTTCATGTGTCCACATGCTACGTTTCTTAGCCCTTTCGAGATTCTTCTTTTTATCTGTGGTCTTCAAAAGAGATTTCCTTTCTACCATTCTTTCGTTCAAGCTACCCTTTTTTACTGTTGCAACAGACTTTTTTTGTTCATTTCTACCAATTCTGGGCGAAGTTGTGCTGCTGTTTTGAATCTGTTTTTCTTACTAGTAATTCTGGTGAACCTTTCATCACTTTTAGTTGTTTTGCGAGGTCATCCTGGTGGTGGTAGGGCCCTACTGCTGTCTGTTGTCTTCTGGTGGTGAAGCGTGTGTTGTACTCCCTCTATACACATGACACATGGTTTCTCAATTTGGGACATGGATAAACCTGCTTGCGTGAGTGCTACAATTGCAGCAAGTTAATACATAATAGTGATGTACACACTGTCAAGGGGTAGCCACAACTGAACACGTCCATGTTGGGTGCATGGCGACATTGGGGTGAGGATGACCTCAGATGAGCAAGTGATTTTATTTTTTACAACAGATGGTGGAATTTTAAGGGTTTCGAAACGGGTCGTGTACCCAGTAAAAGATTGTGGATTAAGCAACTGTCGTGCGGTTTCTTCATTTTTCAAAATACGCTGTCAACTGTCACTAACGAATTGAAATTCAAGGATTGTACAGTACCACGACGTGAAGTAGACTGCCGACATCACAACACTACAGGGAACAAGCATATCAACTCACGTAATTATAAGGGGCGGCCAAAAAGTTTTCGTTCGAAGGCCGTGCAGTCCAGAATCGGTGTGACGATCAAGCAAAATCTTAGTGAGCATTGAAGCAATCACCCCACCGACGCACCAGGTTGGAGATAGCCGTTCGGTAAAACTCTGTGGCCTGCTGCGTCAAGAAGTCGGCAATTGCGTGCTGGACATCCTCGTCCCACAGGAATCGTCGACCCTGTTTAAGGGACCGAAGGCGTGATAATTAGGGCTATAGGCAGAGGTCTGCGCGGATGCGGATATCCGCGGTATTTGTTACTTGGCGGATAAAATAGCGACCGGCGCGGATATCTGCGGGTCATCCGCGGATAATGAGCAAGGCATCTGCCCAGTGCGTATGTTGCAATGTTAGTTGAAAACTTCAAGTCTGTTGACGTTCTTGGAATCTTGCAGGGCCCGAGTAGAGCGGATGTCTGTTGACCTCTGCCCCTGGCTACGACCGACGTAGCTGTACCCAAGAGACCTGCGCCTAATCCGTTTCCGCGACCGTGTCTTTTGTGTGGTCTGTGCAGTGCTCTCTGGGTGGCAAACCTGCCCACTGTCTACCTGCCCGTTGCAATTTTTCGCTGCCTTCAGTTAGCGCTTTGTAGTGACCGAGTGACAACGTGCATCGTAGCAAATATCAGTGAGAGTTCTTTCTTCAAATGAACACCATATCGATAGATACAATTTCGTGTAAGGTGAAAAAAGATAATTTTACATTAGTGAAGGAAAACAAATTGAAATCGCCAATTTGGAAAAAATTCGGATACGTATTTGATGGCAACGAAAAGATAAAAGATATAGTGGCTTGTTTTGCATGTAAAAAGCATATTCCTACACTGGGCACAAAAGTGGAACTTCAAATTTGGTAAAACACTCGTGTGAGGCTGGACAAAGTAGCATAATTACTTATTTAAATACCAAGAGAGACGTGAAAGTTCCTGAAGTTCCGCCAAATTTGAAGACAGCCGCGACAGAAAAACTTATCAATCTTGTCAGCAAAGACATTTTACCATTCGAAGTTGCGTGTGGATCTGGGTTTCTCGAGACAGCACAGTTTCTTATTGATGTGGAGGCCAAGTACGGTGCAGTGAGTGCTAAGGAACTGCTACCTCATCCAACCCCCATATCCAGAAATTTGAAGGAAACGGCCGATCTTCTTTGTGAAACTGTCTCCGCAGAAGTGAAGAATATATTCATAGATATAGGTGGAGCACTAACTGTCGATTTATGGACTGATTCGTACCGTAAAATAAACTACATGGGAGTGACTGCATATTATGTTAATTATGAAGAAGTGAAACTTGAGGATCGAGTGTTGTGCACCAGAAATTTTGAGAGTGAGATTAAAAACAGGAGAAAACATTAAACTTGAATTAATTAAGATACTACGGTCGTTCGATTTATTCAGTGCTGTGAATAACATCGTGTCCGTTACTTATAGAGGTCCAAATATTGTGGCAGCACTTCGCCAATACAAGAGGCTCTCGTGCTCAGCACACATTCTTAATACTGTGCTGGAGCACACGACTCGAGGAGACGCGAATGATGAGAAGAGTGACGTGCAGCGACTAATAAATTCGTGTCGAGCTATCACAACTTTCTTTAAAAGATCTGGTCTTCAGAATCGCCTTCAGAAGTCATTGAAAGGAGATATAGACACACGATGGAACAGTAAATTGGATATGTTTGAGTCTATCAATTCACAATGGTTTGAAGTTCTGTCAATTTTGTCAGAGAAAAATCAAGATAATTTGATTGATTCTATAGAAAAGAGGATGTTGGAAGGTATAATAACCTTTATGACACCATTTAAAATAGCTTCTTGTGATCTCGAAGCCTCCAAACCTCTACGCTTTATTTTTGTGTGTTGTGGAAGTTAAAACTTCTCTCCTTCCTTGAAAAAAATGATGGTGACAGCCCATTTATGATAGATTTAAAGAGTACTGCCAAATCTATTTTAATTAGCAAATGGGACATAACAGTAACGCATAAACTTGCAACGTTTTTGAATCCAAAATATAAAAACCTAAAATTTCTTAGCAGTGCCGAAAAAGATGAAGTTGTAAAGGAAGCGAAAAATTATGTTGCGAGAAATTGTCCACAGTTAGAAGATAAGGAGAAAACGAGAATCCTCAGAAGATGAATCGACGAGAGATCTTGACTTTGCGCCAGATGAAATTCTCAGATTTACAAATGATAAAGTCCAATTTTCGGAAGGTATCGACCTGATAGATTGGTGGCATGGACGTGAAAACGTCTATCCTCGTCGTTCCTAACTCGCATACTTCGTGCACTGCATTCCAGCGTCCAGCGCGCCATCTGAGAGAAGCTTCTCTACTGCGGGACAAATGATGCAGGACCGACGCACGTCTTTGAAGCCACAGACGATGGATGACATCATGTTCCTGCATAGTAATCTTCCAAAGTAAAAAGGTACTTGTACAGCTTCTCTTACTTCACTTATTTTTTTTTTTTTGCTTATCTCAATTTTTTTCCATCTGATTCTTTCTTTTACAGAATTTGAATCAGAAGCAAGCAGAAGATGAAAATATTTAATCTGAATCCTGTGAGTTTTTATTGTAATATTTATACTAAAGAATTTCCTCGACATATTGTTAGTATTTTTACTATTCCCAACAAGAACATTTAAGTAGCATTAGGTAAAAGAAGGAAATATTTAACAAGCAATTTGTTTTGTTCTACTTTTCATACTAAAGAGCTCAATTTTAAGTTTTTACTCTTCGCAACAAGAACATTCAACAGCTAACACGTCAATATTATTAAACTAGGTAATGATGATCTCATAAGCGCCTACCTAAATTTTAGCGTGCACTACAGTAACATTTGCAGCCGCCGAGCATTGTCTCTCTTTGTGAACAGTGAAACAGCCCGGCCGGAGCGGTGGCACGGCGGGCCTTGTAATTAATTACAAGTGGGACTTCAGACTACGGCTCACGACCACCAACAAGCTGTGACTGCGATAGCCCGTGAAAGAGTATTCTGATCACATTGAAAGCTTACAAAATATTCAAATCATCCAAAATAATAATGTGTCTTTTAATTTACCAGCCAATTAGTAAAGATAAGGGCTGAAATTCGTAACAAAATTGAACATTTTAACTGTAACTCGGTATTGCTTAACAGGGAACAGTGCCTAACATTTGAAGTTATGGGACAGTGGTTTGTATATAGACATCTTGAAATCGTTTGCAGTTCCATTAAACTCTGAAAAAAATTATTTTTTAACATTGAAAGTATTACCTGCGAAATCTACTGCAAATTTTGTCTTAGTAATTTTGACCGATGTTGATGTTTTAAAGTGTGAAAAACTTTCTTTGGTTGAGAATGAAACAGACATTTCATTTATCGCTAGGTCTTAATTCGATAAATCAGCCAAAAGGTGAGGTTCGAGATTTGAATCGTATTTTTAGCTAAAACTAAATGGACTAATTTCTATAACCAATGATTTTGTTGTCACTCTTCGGAAGACGAGTTATTTCTTCCAGACAACGTCAATTATTGCTGGCACTTTAACTTTTTCACAGGTGCGCCAGCTTTTTGCAGTGTAGGCCTAATACTGTGAATAATTGCACCTGGAAATGACGAGGACTGAACGCGTAAGCTATAATGTAATCATCAGCTGACATGAATGGCTTCAAAATTTGACACATCCAAGCAGTGAGTACAAAAAAACAGTCGGTAAATGATGCAATGTGCTAGTAACGGTTTAAAACCATCGTCATTTTCAGCTGCCTTGGCACAAGAGCAGCGAAATATAATTGTTTCTATACACGTATTTTCATCATTTAATACTATTACACTGAATTTTATTTTTTTAAATAGCGTTTCCAATCTCACGAGATCCGAGCCACTACTGTGTGTGCTCCGGAGCGCCAATGCTTTCCTGTTTGGAACGGTCTGCTTAAGAAGTCGAAAGTAGTTAAGTTGTCGCAGAAATGGCACCCTAACAATAATTATGTCATTACATACCATAATTCTAAGTACTACTGTCTGTTACTATTAATTACTCATTCAAAACTTAAATATATGCGGATGCGGATAAGGAACTTGCGGATGCGGATTAATTGCTGCGGATGCGGATGCGGATTAGGACCTTGCGGATGCGGTGCGGATGCGGATTGCACTTTTCTTATCCGCGCAGACCTCTAACTATAGGACGGGTGCTCGAGAGTCTCCCACTTGAACTGGCGTAACTTCTGCATGAGGACGTTTGCGATATGGGGCCTGCGTTGTCGTGATGCACCAGCACCCCTTTTCACGCACCACTTCACAATGATGCTTTTCGACAGATTTGCTGCGCCATACACATTCTTCATTCTCCGATGGACGTCTACCGCTGTCTGTCCTTTGGTAGCCAAGAAAAACATAACAGCAGGTTGGTCCTGTCTGGACGCATTTAGCAATAAAGTCGCCATAGTTCACGTTTCTGCATTTACCACACGCATATCCCTTGCCTACATGTCGATGCTTATATACATGCATCGGAGTCGCGCTAAATTGCATATACGCTGCAGAAACCCCCAAACGGAAACTTTCTGAACGCCACTTGTATTTTTGTATGTATACAACATTGTCTTGGAGAATACTGAGTGTAGATGAAAACAAACACATAAACCGGATATGTTTGCTAATGATGTACTATTCCTTCGCTTACTCAACCCTAGCCTTGCTCTCTACTTGCAATTAGATGTCACTTATTACATTTATTGAAATTAATGAAATTAATTGTAGCTACAGTACTTGCCTCTACAACTTAATATGAGGTCTTTTGTTGAGCGCCTGGATACCCATTAAACGGTGACACTCGCCTAGAAGACCTTAGTAATAGTAGTAGTAGTGGTGGTAGTAGTAGTAGTAGTACCTGTATTGATCCGTAGATCTCTTGTTACAAGGATATAAGACATGTCAAACTGTTTACAAGTTTAGACCAATTTAAAATAAGCTAATTTGTATAGACATGCATTTACAGCCTTCTAGTTAGAGACCATCATTAGATTTCCTCCACGTATGCAATACATTTTTTTTACAAATAACTTATTAAATAACGTAATGCCACACTGTTCACTCACATCTCACTATCAGACACCGTACACACCATACACATTGTTTACGACACTTCGTTCACAACATACACAAACAAACTCACACACACACTGGTGATCCCTGGGCCATTTTCTGTACCGCAACTTCCCGTTTGCTACCCTGAAAAACTGAGTCAGCATCCCCCCTTTAATGAGTGAGATGTTGAGTCCAGAAAGAAGAAGAGGTGTTGGTATTATACTATGCATAGCTTGGGGGAAAATTTTTCTAGAAAAGGAAAAAAAGAAGGAAAAAAACACAGTGTGGACCTGTTATGTGGAATGTTGGATGTTTTATAATGATTATAATTATTTACTTCTATAACTTTTTTTTACGAAACCCCCAACCCGGTTTTATCTAAGTAATCCTTCAATGTAGACAATGCATTGCACAACGGGTACTTGTTAGCTGCCTTTTTAAATAAGTGTACTTTTGATATTTCTTTAACCTCTTTTGGTAATTTATTGTACTATTTTATCTCTTCGTAGAAAATGCTGTTTTGAGTTTTATGTTTATTTTTGCTTGATAAATGTAAGTTGAGCTTAGTTCTTCTTCCATGTTCATGGACTGAACTGTTTGTGCAGTACAACTGGAGCAGTTAAAATCCCCAATGTTTCGAATAGATCTATACAATGAGCGCTTGCCGCGCGGTTAGAGGCGCCATGTCACGACTCGGGTGGCCACTCCCGCCGCAGGTTCGAGTCCTCCCTCGGGCATGGGTGCGTGTGTTGTTTTCAGCATACGTCAGTTTAGGTAGTGTGTAAGTCTAGGGACCGATGACCTCAGCAGTTTGGTCTCTTACGAATTTGACCCATACATTTGAACATTTTACAATGAACTCGACTACTATTTTTAGTTATTATTCTTATGCCTCTTTTCTGAACATATAAGATGCACATCAACAAAAGCAAAACGGGGATAATGGAATGTAGTCGAATTAAATCGGATGATGCTGCGGGAATTAGATTAGGAAATGAGACACTTAAAGTAGTAAAGGAGCTTTGCTATTTGGGGAGCAAAATAACTGATTATGGTCGAAGTAGAGATGATATAAAATAGTCTACATTTTAGCGTTTCTGAAGAAGAGAAATTTGTTAACATCGAGTATAGATGTAAGTGTCAGGAAGTCGTTTCTGAAAGTATTTGTATGGAGTGTAGCCATGTATGGAAGTGAAACATGGACGATAAATAGTTTGGACAAGAAGGGAATTGAAGCTTTCGAAATGTGGTGCTACAGAAGAATGCTGAAGATTACATGGGTAGATCATATAAGTAATGAGAAGGTATTCTATAGAATTGGGGAGAAGAGGAGTTTGTGGCACAACTTGACTAGAAGAAGGGACCGGTTGGTAGGACATGTTCTGAGGGATCAAGGGATCACAAATTTAGCATTGGAGGGCAGCGTGGAGGGTAAAATTCATAGAGGGAGACCAAGAGATGAATAAACTAAGCAGATTCAGAAGGGTGTAGGTTGCAGTAAGTACTGGGAGATGAAGAAGCTTGCACAGAATAGGGTAGCGTGGAGAGCTGCATCAAACCAGTCTCAGGACTGAAGACCACAACCAAACTAAAAGACACTGCATGTTACACACTGATTATGGGATTGTTAAGGGCGCCGGCCGCTGTGGCCGTTCGGTTCTAGGCGCTTCAGTCCGGATCCGCGCTGCTGCTAGGTCGCAGGTTCGAATCCTGCCTCGGGTATGGATGTGTGTGATGTCCTTAGGTTAGTTAGGTTTAAGTAGTTCTAAGTGTAGGGGACTGATGACCTCAGATGTTAAGTCCCATTGTAACCTTCCCGTATATAAAAATTTCCGGGTACAAATTTGACTGAGAATCGAAACTGATAAATGTTGAACGTAAGCAGCGCTACGTCATGGCCCTGTGAAATCAACCTGAATAAACTAAAAAAATTCTTACATCATAATGGTGTCGCTGTCTATATATCTGCTCCTAAATGGCACAGGTTAGTGCAATGCTGGCCTATCTACTACTGCTGAACAACATTTGTCTGGGATTTGCACTATTAGAAAAAAAAACTGACTTTGCTTGTTGCCACAGCTGCATAGCTGGTCCTCTGATTATTAAAGAACACACGACTATGATCTGGAAAAATATGTAAAATATTTAAATTCAAGTAAATGACTAGTAAAAAATTATGTTCTGAAAAACATTATTGAAAACATTTCTGCATACCATTACATAAAAAGTTGAACATAATAAGTCTGACTTAATTAGTGCTGACAAATCATAAAAAGATTGGAACAAATTCATATTAACATCTCATACAACAAATTTAAGTACTCGCATGGCGATGAAGAATAATAAAGTTTGCCGGCCGAAGTGGCCGTGCGGTTAAAGGCGCTGCAGTCTGGAACCGCACGACCGCTACGGTCGCAGGTTCGAATCCTGCCTCGGACATGGTTGTTTGTGATGTCCTTAGGTTAGTTAGGTTTAACTAGTTCTAAGTTCTAGGGGACTAATGACCTCAGCAGTTGAGTCCCATAGTGCTCAGAGCCATTTGAACCATTTGAATAATAAAGTTTACCTTACACTACATGCCAATGAACTGCTGCACCAGCGGCGATCGCTATTGCTCTTAGCAACTGTACTGTAGCGGTGAGCTACTACGACTGCTCCATAACAACGAACTATTGCGACTGCTCTGTAGGACTGAGCGATTATTACTGTTGCCGATACTGCTCTGACCTGCGATTCTATTGCAGCAGAGATGTTTATATCGCAGGCAGCGCTTGAGCAATACATCGAAATTACATTTGCTCCAGTAGGGTAGTGAACAGTAAACCTCTTACATAGTGTACCCCTTACACCGTAGTGCCTAGAGCCATTTGAACCATTTGATTGTAAGGGCGAAAATTTCTCCCCGGCCGGGAATCGAACCCAGGTCTCCCGCGTGACAAGCGAGGATCCTAACCATTATACTACCGAGGAGCGGGATGGTTTAACCCAAAATCTATGACCACGCATGGGAACGCATTTTGCTATTCCCTCAGATTTACGTACTATGAGAAGTAACTCGGTTGATGGCGAACGACCGAGTATTCTCGGGTAATGAACTACACTGAAATAACGCACTAGCTGTACAGCCCACGAGCTGCCTCTCATCGATGCCGCGAGCTTTGGTAGTTTCTCTGGAGTGCGTGTTGCAAAACACCAGCCGCCACTCAGTCATGGGTCAGCCTCTCATGGACAGACCACCGCCCATTTAGGAGGACTGGAACGTCAATTCGAGGCTGACGATGGCCACAATAAGACCACACATTTGTGGCCAGCGAATAATACGTTACAAGTCTATAACCAGGAAGATTCAGTGATTAAAGAGACGAATTGATGTAGAAAAAAATGTATTTTCACAAAGACTTTTACTCCTTCTGAACATAATCCCCTCCAATTTGACACACATTTCTCGATGGCGAACTAGTTTCGTTATACACGATGCAAAGAAGTATTTGTCTTGTTGTTTGAGCCACTTCACCACAAATTCATTGTCCTGCTCGTTGTTGCTCAACGTTTTTCCACATAATGCCTCATTGAGTGGTCAAAATAATTGAAAATCTGAGGAAGTCCTATCTGGTTCAAAATTGTTCAAATGGCTCTGAGCACTATGGGACTTAACTTCTGAGGTCATCAGTCCCCTAGAACTTGGAACTACTTAAACCTAACTAACCTAAGGACATCACACACATCCATGCCCTAGGCAGGATTCTAACCTGCGACCGTAGCGGTCGCGCGGTTCCAGACTGTAGCGCCTAGAACCGCCCGGCCACCCCGGCCGGCTCCCATCTGGACTTTAGGGAATGAGATAGTATCTTGCAACCCATTTTTTCAATGGTTTCTTGGGTCAGCTGGCAGGTGTGGGAGCGAGCATTATCATGTAGCAGTCTCAAGCCTTTTCCTTGACATGTTCTCTCATTGCTGGGTTTACTTTGTTCGTCAGCATGTCTGAGTAGGAGACACTGTTTATTGTACGCTGATCGTCCAAATAATCACAAAAGACGACACCTTCGACATCTTAAAAGATGGTCAACACGACTTTTCCCACTAATGCTTGCATTCCGAATTTCTTTCGGACAGTTGAACTGGTTAGGCTCAGTTCCATTCTTTGTCTTTTGGATTCTGTTTCAAAATGGTGAAGCCCCGTTTCATCACACTCTAAAATCTTATTTAGAGAAGCGTCATCTTCTCTGCCAAAGCGTGATATCAAGAGTGTAGACACTTTGAGTCATGTTTCCTTGTGTCGTTGCGTTAACTCTTCCGGAACCCACCTTGTGCTTGATTTGCTGTACTTGAGCTTGTTACTGACAATGTTATGAACCGCACCAATACTCACTGCAACTGTTTTTTCTGTATTTTCAACTGTAATATGTCGGTGTTAAAGAATAATGTCATCCATGTGGATGTCAAACGGAGGAGCTGACACTTCAATATGCCGTCCAGGACGTTGCTCCTTATTCACTTAGTTTCGACCTTTTCTGAACTGCTCTACCCACTTTTAACAAATTTCTGCACTTCACACAACTTTCACCATACTGTAAAATCATTCGGCAAACGATTTTAGCCTGTTTTTCGCCTTAAGGGGCTCCGGAAAGGCTCAAAATCATGAAAAGTTCAATTTTTACTTTTTTGCGTTTTCTGAATCTGCAGACTATTACCTTTTAATAGATATATAATTTATTCAATTCCGAAGACTACAACGATTTTTAATTTTTTTTTGAAATGTGTTCTACATGGGTGTGACTCACCGTAGCGCTGTTAAACTGCTGTCAAATGGTGTTATTATGCAATATTATGCAATAATGGAGGTGATAAAACCTATTTTCAGAGACTTAGCAGCACCTGAACTGTTGAAAAAGTGTATTCACGGAAAAACTCAAAACCCCAATGAAAGTGTAAATAGTGTTATATGGTCGAGAATCCCCAAGACTGTATTTGTTGGAATAGAAACACTTCACTTTGGTGTGTATGATGCTGTTGCGACTTTCAATGATGGCAACATTGTAAGGTGCAAGGTATTTAGAAATATGGGAATGAAGATAGGTTCTAACATGGTACGAGCGATGCTTGCTTTAGACAAGGAACGCCTTCGGGCTGCAGACAGGGCTGTAAAGAGTCTAGAAATACAAGCAAGAGTAAACAGGAGGAGGAACAAGAGTAAGCTGGTGGAGGAGTTTGCAGAGGATGAAGATAATCCATCCTATGGACCTGGAATGCACTAAAAAGTTAATCCAATCTTTGTCGCTCGATTCCCAAAACTTTTATTTTCTCATACTAATTACATGTTTTCTAAGGATCTTCCAAACATATTTGTTTCAAACTTTCAGTAAATGTTACACAGTACCTTCTGCATAATTTAACACAGCCTTTTTCCAAAAAACTGTATATTTTTGAATATATAAATAAAAAATTGCAAAAAATGTTGTGAATTTTCATTACAATTGAAGAAAAATCATCTTTAATAACTGAACTAAAATTTTGTAAAATCCCTGTGTTAAGTTGTAGCCCATATTCCAATAAATAATCTGTAAAAAGTTCAACTTCCTACCTCAAACACTTTGTGAGGAAAGATTTAATTTATAAGCGTTATTTTAACATTGCAAGTATAGAGCGTTCCGGAGCCCCTTAAGAAAGTGTA
The DNA here is from genome assembly GCF_023898315.1 of Schistocerca nitens. Taxonomy (NCBI): domain Eukaryota; kingdom Metazoa; phylum Arthropoda; class Insecta; order Orthoptera; family Acrididae; genus Schistocerca; species Schistocerca nitens. Next base: position 219,929,883 of record NC_064623.1, read on the forward strand.
AAACGGATCACTGAAAATTGTTCAAGTAACGTGGAAACTTCCAGCAGAAAATCCATCGTTAAACACGATACTGAGAACACAAATAAAAAACATTGTGCCCGACCGAGACTCGAACTTCTTTTTTTTTTAAACCATATATATTTATTTAAATAAATTAACGAAGATACATTAAAAAAAGACATTTTATTCTATTAATCTATTATATTCCTAGTGTTGGTTAATATTACTGTCATTTTATATGTTTTCGTTTTTATATTTTCCTTTTTCGTTTTTCTCTTATTGTTGTTCCTTAAACCCTTTTACATGGCCATTTGTCGTCGCCTTTTTTTTTTTTTTTTTTTTTTTTTTTTTTTTTTTTTTTTTTTTTTCGTTGAGGGGGTAGACATTGCAGGACAGGCATAACAGTTTATATTTGGCTTCGATGCATTGATTTTGAGTTTATGTTTCTGTATGTGATGCACTTGCGATGCCACAGGCACATTGTGTATTCTGGTTTGATCTCTTCCTCTAGTTACACTGTTAAGTGGGACAGTATGGGGGAAACGTCACCATGGTAGGTGGAGCAGAAGTGGAAGAAAATTTTTTTTCCATATACTACAGAATGTACCTAAATTGAAGAAGAGAGAAAATTTTGTCATATTACATAAGAGAAGCAGAAAGGATAGTGTGAGTAATCAATAGAATTTTATAGGCACAAAGTAAAGGAAATCATTTTAAAAAAATCTAATAATAATAATAATAATGAGTAGTTGGCACTTTCCACTAAGTAATGCTTGTTTCCTATTCAGTATAGTACAAATAATGAAAGAAAAGTTAATTAAGAAAAAAAAAACTGGTAGTACTACTGTGCATACTTTTGACACTGTTTTGGCTGCGAGCATGACAGATGTTTGGTGAGAAGCACTTTGTATCACTGATTTCACTAAGAAGAAACGCTTTATACTACTATACTTCACTATTTGATGCGAGAAGAGAAAGCACTTTATCTTTTGTGTTGCACTTGTTCGCTATCACTGCACACGTTATTCTTGTGGTGAGTGTGGTGAGGTGGCTGGTGGCGGTGCTGTGGGTCACAGGCTGGGAAGGACTCTGGCGATCGCTGTCTGCAGTGGAATCTGCAGGAAGTTTCTGAAGTTCTCGTGGTATCGCCTGTGCTGCTGGGCTGTCTTGTTCTCCTCCCAGAGGTCCATCAGGAAGGCCAGCTGGTCGGTCTGCCTCCGCGCTACGATGGCGTGTGCCGCCATGGCGAGGATCCAGAGAGTCGCCAGTCGCTCGGGCCGTGGAAATGGGTTGCAGTCTGGGGCGGTGATTGCTTCCACTGTGATGCTTCCCGGCGCCGTTCTGTTCATGTGGGCCACCATCTGCTGGCACTTTGAATATATTTCGACGCCACAACAGGTAGTACACTGCGCTCGTTAGTGCTCGCGCAATTTCTGTCGGGATTCTTAAGATTTGCGCCAGGTACCAAGCTTTCGACAGGATCGTCGTGTTTATCAGTTCTGTTTTCTGGTGGACCGTTAGCTTCCGGTTCGCGTGCTGTCTGGAGAGACCTCTTATGGTGTGTAGCACGTCCCTCCAGTTGTATGTGGCCATTCTAAGTGGACAAGACTGTATATATATTCCAAGAACTTTGTGGCTTTCTGCTATTTTATACCACTGGCTGTCTGGATTGAGTCGTTGATTCCCTATCGGCAGTAGCACTGTTTTTCTGGGGTTGGTTTGGGCGCCTGACGCTTTTTGGAATGTATTCATGATGGTTTCTACTCTCCCAATATCTTTCTGGTCTTCAATAAAGATACCTAGGTCGTCAGCGTATGCTATACATGCTACTGCTTTGCCTGCTACGGAGAAGCCTCTGATGTCGTTTGTGATTTTCCGCAACCACGGGTCCAGTGCTATAGCGAATAGAGCCATTGACAATGGACAGCCTTGCCTCACGGATCTGTCCAGTTTTATCAGTTTTGTTTCCCAACTATTCATTATTACTGTCGATCTCGCAGTCCTTAGTACCTTCTGGATGATTGTGATGAATTTTTGCTCAAGCCCGAGTCTGTTTAGTGTCTCTACGAGATATTTGTGGTCGATCCTGTCGAAGGCTTTGTTGAAGTCCACCGAAATTGTGGCACCTGCGCTTCTGGTGGTGGCTGCCTGTGCTATTACGTCCCTGTAGGTGCATGTGGCGTCAAATTTATTTTTCCCTGGTACCGCACATGTTTGCCACGGACTGATGACTTTCCTCATCGCCGATTTCAGGTTGTTTGCGATGCATTTCGCTATTATTTTATAGTCGGCGTTGAGGAGCGTAATCGGACGAAACTCTTCAATGCGGCGGGCGGCTCTCTTCTTAGGGATGAGTGTTATGGTCCCTTCGGTCAGCCCAGGTGGAATTTCCGCCCCATCGAGTATCTCGTTCACCATTTCCACGAATTGCCCTCCTAGCACGTCCCAATATGCGATGTAGAACTCGAGCGGGATGCCGTCGGCGCCGGGTGCTCTTCCTCTTGCGCTGGTCCTCATCGTTTCTTTGATGTCATCCACGTCGACATTTTCTGTCAGCAACGCCCTGTCTGAGTCTGTGAGCACGCTCCTCGTCTGCTGTAGGATTTCAGCAGTTGCCGCGTCGTCTGTCGCTTCTCGATGGAACATGTCTCGGAAATAGTCCTCGATGTGTTTTGTTAACTCCGTTTTCGTCGTGAACGTCTTTCCCTGCTTGTCATGAAGCTCACTTACGCACTTTCCTGCGCCTCTCTCCCTTTCCCTATTTAGGTGGTGCATGGTGAGTGGCTCTTCATCCACCTCGACATATGTTTTACTTCTGGTGAGTACGCCTCTTATTTGCTGTTTCTTTATTCGAAGGAGTTTTGTCTTGATTCTCCTCACTCGCGGCAGGTATTGCTGGTCGTCTGCTGGTGCGTCGAGTGCGTCTTTCAGGCACTGCTGGTAGAACTCGGCCGTGGTTCGCCTCCAGAATGACTTTTCCGCGCTGTATCTTATCAACAGGCTGCGCATTGTCGGCTTCGCTCGTGCCAGCCACCACTCGGTCGTGCTGCTGTAGCGTGCGCGCTGTGCCAGGCATTCTTGCCACATTTCCACTATTTGCTTGCGCAGTTCCGCGTCCTGCAGGTGTTCCGTATTTAGCTTGCACGTGCTTCTTTTGCTGACGTTCTTTCCTTTTTGGAGATGCAGGCTGCATTCGTAGCTGCAGTGGTCCGAAAAGATGACAGGATAGACTTCGACGTGCGCTACATTTTTAGTTACTGCTCTGCTGACATATATACGGTCCAGTCAGCTTTTACCATTTTTGTGGTGGTATGTAAATTCAGTATGTGTTGGATGGAGAAGGCGCCACAGATCTTCTATTTTCAGTCGTCGGATCAGTTCTTGCAGTTCTGGGCACATGTTTGCTACAGGTATTTGGTCTTCAGCTGCGGCGACACAGTTAAAATCTCCTCCAATGATGATGTTGTTATTGTTCTGCATCAGCAGTTCGGCTACTTCTTCATTATAGAAGGTGCTTCTTGCTCGCTTGTTGTCTGTGCCAGAAGGTGCGTATATGTTGATAAAGAGCGTCTTTTCTATGTTTAGCGCTATCCCTCGGCCGCTTGACAACATTTTAGTCCCGCCAAAGTCGATCCCGTTCCGTACCATTATTGCCGTACCGCATTGGGATTCTGGGTCTATATTTGTGATTGCCGCATATCCTGGTATCTGGTTTATTTTAGTCGTAACCACTTCTTGCAATAGTGCAACGTCTGTTCTTCTATGGCGTAGGAAGTCCGCGAGGGCTCGAATAACTCGGGACCTTTGCCTTTCGCGGGCAATTGCTCTACCATCTGAGCTACCGAAGCACGACTCACGCCCGGTCCTCACAGCTTTACTTCTGCCAGTATCTCGTCTCCTACCGTGCGTGAGTCGTGCTTCGGTAGCTCAGATGGTAGAGCACTACCTTCCAAACCTTACAGAAGCTCTCCTGCGAGCTTCTGTAAAGTTTGGAAGGTAGGAGACGAGATACTGGCAGAAGTAAAGCTGTGAGGACCGGGCGTGAGTCGTGCTTCGGTAGCTCAGATGGTAGAGCACTTGCCCGTGAAAGGCAGAGGTCCCGAGTTCGAGTCTCGGTCGGCCACTCAGTTTAAATCTGCCAGAAAGTTTCATATCAGCGCACTCTCCGCTGCAGAGTGAAAATCTCATTCTGGATAAATAAAACAGTTTTTATCTGTCAGCTGTTCGCGTCCCATCCCAGTGATGCCAGCTTAAAGTTATGAAAATACAAAACTCCATGTACAAAATGTCTCATTTCCCTATTAAGTTGTCTCTTTAATTGTTAAATGCCCTTCGTACATAATGCAAATGAACTATATTCCCTTCTAGGAATATCTTACTGTAGATCGCTGGCAGGCAAAGGGTTCCAAGCGACTACGGAAAAAGCGTTAGTCATTCTGTTTTCCAGAAGGGTAGCTGAGTAGATGCATGTAACTCAGCAGCTTGTGGGAACATAATAGTGAGCGCCAATATGGAGGTCTGGAGATAGAGAGGATTAACGTTTGCACTTGATCCACAAATCTGAATAATTTTATTCTAACGTTTGTTTTTTTGTGGATGACTTTTAATATCTATATTCATCCATACAGACAGGAAAAGAACAACAAACAGACTGTCACACATGAATTACACTAAAATAAACACATTATTGTAGTGGAGATACCATGATGTTACCAAAATCACATTTGCTAACGACAAAACATAACGACAGATAATCATATGAGAAAATTTCCACAAAGTTACTAGGAAACTTAACCGCATAGCTCATTGGTGCAAAGTACTTAATCACTCGTCACTGATGTGTCAATTGTCCAAACATGTTGCTTTTAGTGACAAGAAAAATCCATGAAGAACAGGAGGGATGCGATCTGGGAAGGACACCTTAACACCTTCCTTCTTGTCGATAAGTGGCTAAATGGTTCAAATGGCTCTGAGCACTATGGGACTCAACTGCTGAGGTCATTAGTCCCCTAGAACTTAGAACTAGTTAAACCTAACTAACCTAAGGACATCACAAACATCCATGCCCGAGGCAGGATTCGAACCTGCGACCGTAGCGGTCTTGCGGTTTCAGACTGCAGCGCCTTTAACCGCACGGCCACTTCGGCCGGCTGTCGATAAGTCTGCGGATTCAGAGTATTTGAGTCGAAAAGTAAGAATTGGGTTTTGCTGCCCACCTTTCCTTAAATTTGATTTGCGCCAGATGTCGTAACATAATGTCTCGCTGATGAATAAAGCTGATAGATGTTCAGAAGCTACCTTGCATCTGCATACATTCCTTAGATTGACAACCACATACGTTGTAAACATCAAAGTCACCAACTTCCCAGAATTTTTAGAACGTTTGCCTCATATTGCTTTCATCTACTTTCCCAAAACAGAGAAGGACACAGCGGCAGATAGGTCCTACATCGTTTCTGTCTACTGTTTTTCTCGACTGAGATACATATTTCAGGTCCTTTGCTTAAACTTCCGTTGTGAGGTGCATCTCAGGCTTTTCTGAGAAGACCTCTTCGTCTGTTCCTATGCCCCTTCACGACAGGTATCTGAGACAGAGACAGACTGCTCCATATTAAGGCCAGTTCGAGATTATTCATAGGTAACCTGAGTAGCAATAAAGGTTATCACCATTATTATTACTTCCACCAATATACACTGAAGCGCCAAAGAAACTGGTAGGCTACTGCTACCTCAACGGCAGGTTATCAAGATTTAAGTGAGTTTGATCGTGATGTTATAGTCGGCCCACGAGCGATGGAAAACAGTAACTGCGAGGTAGCGATGAAGTGGGCATTTTCCCATACGCCCATTTCACGAGTGTACCGCGTATATTTGGAATCCGGTGAAACATCAAATGTCCGACGTCGCTGCGGTAGGAAAAAGGCCCTGCAAGAACTGGACTAACGACGAGTGAAGAGAATCATTCAGCGTGACATAAGTGCAACCCTTCTGCAAATTGCTGCAGATTTCAACGATGGGCCATCAACAAGTGTCAACGTGCGAACCATTCAACGAAACATCATTGATATGGGCTTTCGGAGCCGAAGGCACACTCGTGTCCCCTTGATGGCTACACGACACAAAGCTTTACGCCTCCCCTGAGCCCGTTAACTCCATCATTGGACTGTTGATGACAGGAAACATGGTGCCCGGTCAGACGAGACTCGTTTGAAATTGTGTCGAGCGGATGGACGTGTGTGGGTACGGAGACAGCCTCATGAATCTATGGACCCAGCATGTTAGGAGGGGACTGTTCAAGCTGGTGGAGGCTCTATAATGGAGTGGGGCGTGTGCAGTTGGACTGATATGGAATGCCAGATGCGTCTAGATACTACTCTGACATTTGAAATGTACGTAAGCATACTGTGTGATCACCTGCATCCATTCATGTCCATTGTGCATTCCGACAGACTTGAGCAATTCCAGCAGGACAATGCGACACCCCATACGTCCAGAATTGCTACAGAGTGGCTCCAGGAACACTCTTCTGAGTTTAAACACTTCCGCTAGCCACCAAACTCCCGGACATGAACATTATTGAGCTTATCTGGGATGTCTTGAAACGTGCTGTTTAGGAGATATCTTCACCCCCTCGTACACTTACGGATTTATGGACAAACTTGCAAGATTCTTGGTGTCAGTTCCCTCCGGCACTACTTCAGACATTAGTCGACTCCATGCCACGTCGTGTTGCGGCACTTGTGCGTGCTCGTGGAGGCCGTACACGATATTACGCAGGTTTACCGGTTTCTTTGGCTCATCAGTGTATACATTCTAAGGAAAAAAAAAAAAAAACGATGCAGCACGATCGAATTATCCGAAAGGAACGGAAATCGTTAGATGTGATGAACATGTACAGACAAAGAAAGGATTACAATTTCAGAAAAAAACTGATTATTTGTTGAAGAGAAGGAGATTCACAAATTGAAGAAGTCAATAACGTGTTGGTCCGTCTCTGGCCCTTATGCAAGCAGTTACACTAGTGGCCATTAAAATTGCTACGCCACGAAGATGACGTGCTACAGACGAGAAATTTAACCGACAGGAAGAATATGCTGTGATATGCAAATGATTAGCTTTTCAGAGCATTCACACAAGGTTGGCGCCGGTGGCGGCACCTACAACGTGCTTACATGAGGAAAGTTTCCAACCGATTTCTCATACACAAACAGCAGTTGACCGCCGTTGCCTGGTGAAACGTTGTTGTGATGTCTCGTGTAAGGAGGAGAAATGCGTACCATCACGTTTCCGACTTTGATAAAGGTCGGATTGTGGCCTATCGCGATTGCGGTTTATCGTATCGCGACATTGCTGCTCGCGTTGGTCGAGATCCAATGACTGGTCGAGATCCAATGACAGCAGAATATGGAATCGGTGGGTTCAGGAAGGTAATACGGAACACCGTGCTGGATCCCAACGGCCTCGTATCACTAGCAGTCGAGATGACAGGCATCTTATCCGCGGATCGTGCAGCCACGTCTCGATCCTTTAGTCAATAGATGGGGACGTTTGCAAGGCAACAACCACCTGCACGAACAGTTCGACGACGTTTGCAGTAGCATGGACTATCAGCTCGGAGACCACGGCTGCAGTTACCCTTGACGCTGCATCACAGACAGGAGCGCCTGCGATGGTGTACTCAATGACGAACCTGGGTGCACGAATGCCAAAACGTCATTTTTCCGGATGAATCCAGGTTCTGTTTATAGCATCATGATGGTCGCATTGGTGTTTGGCGACATCCCGGTGAACGCACTTTGGAAGCGTGTATTCGTCATCGCCATACTGGCGTATCACCCGGCGTGATGGTATGGGGTGCCATTGGTTACGCGTCTCTGTCACCTCTTGTTCGCATTGTCGGCACTTTGAACAGTGGACGATACATTTCAGATGTGTTACGACCCGTGGCTCTACCCTTCATTCGAACCTGAGAAACCCTGCATTTCAGCTGGATAATGCACGACCGCATGTTGCAGGTCCTGTACGTGCCTTTCTGGATACAGAAAATGTTTGACTGCTGCCCTGGCCAGCACATTCTCCAGACCTCTCACCAACTGAAAACATCTGGTCAATGGTGGCCGAGCAACTGTCTCGTCACAATACGCCAGTCACTACTCTTGATGAACTGTGTTATCGTGTTGAAGCTGCATGGGCAGCTGCACCTGTACACGCCATCCTAGCTCTGTTTGACTCAATGCCCAGGCGTATCAAGGCCGTTATTACGGCCAGAGGTGGTTGATTTTGCAGGATCTAAGCACCCAAATTGCGTGAAAATGTAATCACATATCAGTTCTAGTATAATATATTTGTCCAATGAATACCCGTTTACCATCTTCATTTCTTCTTGGTGTAGCAATTTTAATGGCCAGTAGTGTACTTGACGTGGTATTGATTGATGGAGTTGTTGGATGTCCTCCTAAGGAATATCATGGCAAATTCTGTCCAATTGGCACGCTAGAGCGTCAAAATCGCGAGATAGTTGGAGCGCCCTGCCCGTAATGCTGCAGCGTCCTCATTTAAGAAGAGACCGGCGGCCTTGCTGGGCTTGGTTTGATATGAAGGGCAACAAAACTGTTGGGCTATAAGGGTGCTGCGGATGGCAACGAAATGGGCCCTGCTTTGAAATGAAATGACATTCCGGACCGTCAATCCCGATTGTCAGACTGTATGGTGAGTCGGTCAGGTTGGTGTCGCACCGCTGTCAGGGCTGTCTGCAGACACGTCTTCGCCGGACTCTACTGCTTGTCTTTGTGACTGCCAAACCCTGCCTTGGCCAGTAAAGCCGCGGGATCTGTCGCCAATTGTGGTATCCACCGGTATTAAATATCCGCACCTTGCAGCGATGCGCTCCATGACGCGCGGCCCAAGAAACCCATCGTTGGCCGTATTTCTCAGTGCGCGGCACGCAGCTAACCTCGCAGGCCGCCTTCGCGTCCTTCAAACCGCAGCGACTGACCACCCGTAACACTCGGCGATTGGCAGCCCGGAATATACAGCGACTCCAGCCGCCGGCTCCATTAACTGTGGAGCCTTATGTAACACTGCTACCGATATCTGCAAGACAGTTTCTCACCGTGCTATGTTTCTACTCCAGAACTCGGAAGTGCTACGCTGTGGAGAGGTGGACCTGCTGCTCGATGTTGATCTGGCTGAACGCTAAACTGGAAGTTGACATTTAATATGTCAACGGACTTACGATTTGCGCTGGAATTTTGCATTTCACTTGCACTTCCTGGACCTTGTAATAACCACCATCGCCGGCCGGTGTGGCCGTGCGGTTCTAGGCGCTTCAGTCTGGAACCGGGCCACCGCTACGGTCGCAGGCTCGAATCCTGCCTCGGGCATGGATGTGTGCGATGTCCTTAGGTTAGTTAGGTTTAAGTAGTTCTAAGTTCTAGGGGACTGATGACCACAGATTTTAAGTCCCATATTGCTCAGAGCCATTTGAACCATTTTTGAATAACCACCATCAGTTTATGTAATTTTCCATAAAGTGTTGATCTACGGGGTGTTCAAAAAATCTCTCCGCAGTGCCGTATGATTGTTAGCCGCGCGTGCCGTACGCCGCAGTGGATATACCGAAATGAAACTCAGTGAAATACAAGTTATTTATTTATTGAATATTCTTTTTTACTTACAAATTTTCACATTAAATGTTGAAAGTGTCCCCCCTGTTGTTGAATACACAATTCAATTCGTCAAATCGTGTTTCCAAACACAAGCTGTAACATTTCTTCTGTAACAGAAGCAGTGAAAGTGGATATTGCAGTTTTCAATTCTTCGATGGATTTTGGACGGTTTTTATAGACAGTTGCTTTCTCTGCATCCCAGAAGAAAAAGTCAGGTGGAGTTAAGTCAGGCAATCGTGGAGGCCAAAGTCCCTGTGAAATTACGCGATCGCCAAAAACATCAGCAAGCAGTGACATTGAAACGCGAGCTCTATGCGTGGTTGCACCATCTTGTTGAAAATAACCTTTTAGTATTTCACTTAACACAAGTTCTCCTATGTATTGGTACAGAATATCACTGCAGTATCGCTGTTCAGGCGAACAGTCATACGACACGCGCGGCTAACAATCGTACGGCACTGCGGAGAGACTTTTTGAACACCCCATACAACTTGGCGCTTGGTAACAGAAATATTTGGATCAGTGTTGTGTCAATCAGCGCCGAGCCGAATAGCTGCTTGCACAAGGACCGAAGGTGGACCGACGAGTTGTTGAGTTGGTCAATTTATGGAGCCCTGTCTCTTGAATAAATCGTCCTTTTTTTAAAAAATGTAATCATTCGTCGTCTTTATATATGTACTCACATCTAAGCGTGTCCGGAGCGCCACCGGATGGTATTCAATCTCTTGGTGGGCAGTGGCCATAGCCTTAGTCTCACGGATTGTGTATATTTTAATCTTACAGCTGAATTAAAAACTTGGAAATGCGTATTATTGGTGAGAGGATGAGGAGGAGGAGGAGGAGGAGGAGGAATGGACGACCGATTCCTCCCTTACTCTCTGCCCTTACGTGCAACGCTTCCTGTGACTACCTGTATTTAGTAAACAAATCACGACGACCACTTTAGTTACAGATTTGTTGATAAACTAACGAGCCACGCTTGTCACATATGAAGCATGTTAACGGAGAATTTGTGCTGTCTTCGCTACTCGTGAATTTCAACCGTGCAACACGCTTTGGTGTGTTATCGTTGCGGAAATGTGTCACGTTGCTCTGCGCGATACGCGACTGCCGTTACACGGCGCAGATAACGGCCCGCGCCCTGTGCTGGCAAATATACAAGCGTGTGCCGTACACACATTGCTCAGCACCAACGCACAAGGGTGTAAAGTTGGTTGGTTGTCCATTGCTGAAATTATAAATCGTTCAACCAGTGACGAAATAAAATCCCTGAAGTTACCGACTTTTTTTTGCATGATTTGTGCGAAAAGTAAATCAGGCAGTAGTAACACTAAAAATCGAGCATGCGTAAAAAATGGCAGTCGCGTGGACGCAGACGAACTGGATACTGGAAAAATATTGTAACAACAATGAAAAATTTGAAGTGACAAATCCTAGAAAGATACAAAATCTGATGTCCCGTGAAACCAGTCCTGGAATCGTTTGGGCTCCTTGCATACTACTGCCATAGGCCACTGGAATTAAGATTAGAGTATTCGCTACTAAAGTTTTCACAGGCCTTTATGCAAGGTTTGGTTCAAAACATTAAGCGGAACTACTCATTTCGGGCATGTAGTAGACGTCCAGTATAACGATATTTGGTTTTTGTGTTCTTATACTTGTCCCTGGTGTCTTTTAACCTTGGTAGTCAATTGTATATTTTCAATCAAGAAGCAAGAGATACGCAGCAGCTTCCTATATACAACGCATGTCCTCTTGGATGTAAAATGCTATTACTAGCTGGTGAAGAAAGGAATATAAGATTCTGTCACTAGCTAGTGAAGAAAGTAAGTATGCATTTAACGCGTCGTCGTCGACATTAAGGTTATTAGAGACGCAGTTCTAGTTCAGTCCGAAAAAGAATTGCTGAAATAAACTGATCATGCCTTACGTAAACATGGGAACAAGAATTGGCGTGCTGCGCATTGAGCAATCGCTTTTCAAAGCATAAACATGTGAGTAGTTAACTTCCTCATGCTACGTTCGTGAATAGAATGTAAATTTGGTTTTAAATACTGTACAAAGAGATAATATGTCCCTTCGCTTCATTTATTCATTGAAAGATGGCAAGAACTATGCCCCTTACATGAAGTCATTAAAGATCACTTAACTCACGTTGAGCGAACAAGTAGGGCTGAACAAAAATTACTGACAAGGCACAATGCATCTTGTAAAGGGTATAGTATGGACGTATTGGAATAATTAATGTCGGGTGATGGTTTTAAAGTAATTCACACGATATGAAAACTTTGTGGAAACGCGTCGATTTACTGGAGGCTAGTTTACCCCAGGGAAGTACTCAGAATTGACAGTGGCCGCCGGGGGAGCGGCTAAGGGAAGCGACAATAGGCAGCTTAGGGCGGCTCAAGCTCTGAGAAAGCGGTAACGGGGCACGGTCTCCAACCACCTTAAGATGAGTGACAGTGAGTGGGTGGTTGACCCCGACTCCATGCTGGTGTACTGGGAAACAGACGGAGAACTTGTATGCCTGTTGATAAATGTCCGTCGTCCCATTTTCTGTGAAACATGCGAGAAAGCTGCGCAAAGCTATGGTGGAGCAGTCAACAGAGGTCAAAATATGCGTGTTCGTCACTATAGCAACTTCACACTGAATCCACAGTCTGCAGAGTCTGAAGCAAATCAGGTGAAGATCGACAGAATGAAATACGCCGGCCTCCAATGGGAACGTAGGACCAAGGAATTTGAAGTACTCTCCTGGGAGTCAGAATTCCGGAAAACTTGGTGTTTGTGCAGACGCTAACCTTGATGGGTGGCCTGGGAGGAGCAAAATAGAAGTTGAGAGGAAGGGAAATTTTGTGGAAATTTGTTCACTTTCCAGGGCAGGCATTGGTCGGCGCTGAGAAGCGACGCATAATTAGCGCGACTTGCGCTGCAATTGGCGTAAGTGATTTTGCTGGAGGGGAAACTGAGGTGAAGAGCGGACTGTGCGAAGTCTCCGTAGTGGTTTTTTCGTTCCCAGCTTTCCTAGAGTGCGGACGTGGCGTTCTTTACTCAGCTTACCTGAGAAAGAGTGAGCATTTCTGCAGTTTAGGACTTAGCAAATGGAACGATTGAGCTTGGATATAGGGACTTTTGGTTCAGCTATGTACTGAGCAAGATAACTAGGAGTGAATAGACGAGCACAGCCTTGCAGCACCACGAGGTCGGCCGACGTCCGCACGACGACACCGCTCTGCCACGCTGTATTCGGTGATATTGCGTCCGCTCCGGCCATTGATTAATTTGCTGGATCACATTGGAAAAGTTTCCACGAGGGTTTCATGGGCCATGTATTGTAGAATTCTTCTCACACTTTGCATTACGCCTGGATCAGTCGATAGGAATTACTTTTGATTAATCGCGCTTTACTCCACGCAAACGCAATTTATTACCACTGCCTGTCAGGAGAGTCATGTATGGGATGATTGAAGGTCGTGAGTTAAAATAAATCTGTGCTAATCTACTGAATCTGTTTTCAATCAAGTAGTTGAAATCCCAAGTCATGTTCAACATTTGCATCTGTGTTTAATAGCTGAATATAACATCAATGTGCACCCGTTTTTAATTAAAAGGGATCAATTCTGAACCAATTAATGTCAACACTGCCACCACACTTGAATCAGGAGTCACAGGGCCTTATTACTTTCTTTGCGTTATCTGACATTGCGGCAGTTTTGCACTCTCTATTGATCTGTTAGTCAATTACCTGGGGTGAACACATACCAAAACCAGGTAAGTGACGGGTGGGGTGTTACATCATTATACATTATTCAGATAGTGAAGGGAGACGAAAATCATGGGTGACTGGAATTTGAGCGTAAGAAAAGGGAGAGAAGGAAACGTAGTAGGTGAATATGGATTGGGGCTAAGAAATGAAAGAGGAACCACCTGATAGAATTTTGCACAGAGCACAACTTAATCATAGCTAACACTTGGTTCAAGAATCATAAAAGAAGGTTGTATACATGGAAGTAACCTGGAGATACTGACAGGTTTCAGATAGATTACATAATGGTAAGACAGAGATTTAGGAACCAGGTTTTTAAATTTTAAGACATTTCCAGGGGCAGATGTGGACTCTGAACACAACCTATTGGTTATGAACTGTAGATTAAAACTGAAGAAACTGCAAAAAGGTGGGAATTTAAGGAGATGGGGCCTGGATAAACTGACTAAACCAGAGGTTGTACTGAGTTTCAGGGAGAGCATAAGGGAACAATTGACAGGAATGGGGGAAAGAAATACAGTAGAAGAAGAATGGGTAGCTTTGAGACATGAAGTAGTGAAGGCAGCAGAGGATCTAGTAGGTAATAAGACAAGGGCTAGTAGAAATCCTTGGGTAACAGAAGAGATACTGAATTTAGTTGATGAAAGGAGAAAATATAAAAATGCAGTAAATGAAGCAGGCAAAAAGGAATACAAACGTCTCAAAAATGAGATTGACAGGAACTGCAAAATGGCTAAGCAGGGATGGCTAGAGGACAAGTGTAAGGATGTAGAGGCTTATCTCACTAGGGGTAAGATAGATATTGCCTACAGGAAAATTAAAGAGACCTTCGGAGAAAAGAGAACCACTTGCATGAATATCAAGAGCTCAGATGGGAACCCAGTTCTAAGCAAAGAACGGAAAGCAGAAAGGTGGAAGGAGTATATAGAGGGTCTATACAGGGGCGATGTTCTTGAGGTCAATATTATGGAAATGGGAGAGGATGTAGATGAAGATGAAATGGGAGATATGATACTGCGTGAAGAGTTTGACAGAGCACTGAAAGACCTAAGTCAAAACAAGGCCCCGGGAGTAGACAACATTCCATTAGGACTACTGACAGCCTTCGGAGAGCAGGTCCTGACAAAACTCTACCATCTGTTAAGCAAGATGTATGAGACAAGCGAAATACCCACAGACTTCAAGAAGAATATAATAATTCCAATCCCAAAGAAAGCAGGTGCTGACAGATGTGAAAATTACCGAACAATCAGTTTAATCAGTCACGGATGCAAAATACTAACGCGAATTCTTTACAGATGAATGGAGAAACTGGTAGAAGCCGATCTTGGGAAAGGTCAGTTTGGATTCCGTAGAAATGTTGGAACACGTGAGGCAGTACTGACCCTATGACTTATCTTAGAAAATAGATTAAGGAAAGGCAAACCTACGTTTCTAGCATTTGTAGAATTAGAGAAACCTTTTGACAATGTTGATTGGAAAACTCTTTTTCAAATTCTGATGTTGGCATGGGTAAAATACACGGAGCGAAAGGCTATTTACAATTTGTACAGAAATCAGATGGCAGTTATAAGAGTCGAGCGGCATGAAAGGGAAGCAGTGGTTGGGAAGGGAGTGAGGCAGGATTGTAGCCTATCCCCGATGTTATTCAATCTGTATATTGAACAAGGAGTGAAGGGAACAAAAGAAAAATTCGGAATACCTATTAAAAGAAATAAAAACTTTGAGGTTGGCCGATGACACTGTATTTCTGTCAGAGACAGCAAAGGACTTGGAAGAGCAGTTGAACGGAATGGACAGTGTCTTGGAAGAAGGGTATAAGATGAACATCAACAAAAGCAAAACGAGGATAATGGAATGTAGGGGAATTAAGTCGGGTGATGCTGAGGGAATTAGATTAGGAAATGAGACACTTAAAGTAGTAAAGGAGTTTTGCTATTTGGGGAGCAAAATAACTGATGATGGTCGAAGTAGAGAGGATATAAAATATAGACTGGCAATGGCAAGGAAAGCATTTCTGAAGAAGAGAAATTTGTTAACATCGAGTATAGATTTAAGTGTCAGGAAGTCTTTTCTGAAAGTCATTGTATGGAGCGTAGCCATGTATGGAAGTGAAACATGGACGATAACTAGTTTGGAGAAGAAGGGAATAGAAGCTTTCGAAATGTGGTGCTACAGAAGAATGCTGAAGATTAGATGGGTAGATCACATAACTAATGAGGAGGTATTGAATAGTATTGGGGAGAAGAGACGTTTGTTGCACAACTTGACTAGAAGAAGGGATCGTGTGGTAGGACATGTTCTGAGGCATCAAGGGATCACCAATTTTGTATTGGAGGGCAGCGTGGAGGGTAAAAGTCGTAGAGGGAGACCAAGAGATGAATACACTAAACAGATTCAGAAGGATGTAGGTTGCAGTAGGTACTGGGAGATAAGGAAGTTTGCACAGAATAGAGTAGCCTGGAGAGCTGCATCAAACCAGTCTCAGGACTGAAGACCACAACAACAACAACAACATTCATTATTCCATAATGCTTACATCAATGACATGATAGACACTGAGTCAAGTAAGTTTTGCTACGCTGATGACATGGCTGTAGCTACTGAAAGCAAATGGCTAGAAGATGGTGAAAGAACTCTAACTGCTGACCTAGAAGTACGAAATCAGTACTACAAAAAATGGAGACTGTGCCCAAACCCAAATAAAACAGAGACCTGCGACTTCCATTTTCATAACAGACTAGCAGACGGAGAACTAAATAATACTTTCTGCGGAAAACGAATTAAACATTACAAATTTCCCAAATATTTAGGCATAGCTCTTGACAGGTCACTTACCTTCAGGAAACACCCGGAACTAACTAGCCAGAAATTGAAAACCCGAAATAACATTATTCTGAGATTAGCAGGTACCACATGGGGAGCGGATGCAAGTACACTACGTGTTGCAGCCATATCACACGTCTATTCCGTGGCAGAGAGTACTGTGCCCCCGTGTGGAGTAGGGGTGCCCATGTAAAGTAGATTGACGCCCAGATCAGTGAAGCCATGAGGACAGTAACAGGGACACTAAAGTCAACAACTCTAGAATGGCTTCATGTCCTCTCAAACATCACTCCGCCTGAAATCCGTAGACAGCAGGCAACAATTCAGGAATGGCATAAAGTAAATCATGCAGATAACGCAAGAGTACTACCGATACACCAAGTACTAGATGACCGATTTCGATGTCGCCTTAAATCAAGAGCTTCAATATGGGAAGACAGAACACTTACCCAAGGAAATACCTATGTGTGCCACAAATCCTGGAAAACCAAGTGGAACAATAGCGACATTAACCGACACAATATAGATGACCCCAGCCAACAACTCCCAGGAATGCAGCTTCCTCGTAAAATCTGGTGCCAGCTTAACCGTGTGAGAACTGGACACGCGAGAAATAAATCCATGCTGTGCAAATGGGGCGCCAATGATAACGCAATGTGTGGCTGTGAAACTGATGAACAAACATTACAACATCTAGTCAGTGCAAGATTGCCCACTGCGAAGATTCTGTGGTGACTGGAGAGACTTCATGGAGGTCAGCCCTGCTGCCATTAAATGGCTGTCACATTTGGACATAACTTTTTGACGAACTGTAGCTGTGATTATATTTCAACTTTGGTCAGATTTAATAATGACTGGTGTTTGTTTCGTTTATATTATTATGTATGTGTGTATATGTATATTTGTATTTATATGTTATGTAAATTTACGATGTCAATACCGCACTTACACTGGTAAAGCCATACGATAAATAATAAATAATTCCATAAGGGAGCTTTCAAGCTGCGTAAGGCACTATCACAGTTACGTTTACAGGTTGTGTTTTCACAGTATGGAATTGTACACTTTTATTGTTATACTAGGTTAAATTTGGTTACACTACCTGTAAAAAGTTGTTCTTTACACATTCTTATGGATAATAAATATCGAAGCTGCTTGTTTATACTTAAATTAATGGATAATACGAATAGCAGAAACTTGTTTATAGTTAAATTGCTAGATTACTTACGTAGCTTTTTACAAATTCATCAACAGTATAGAAATCTTTTCCTTGCTGCCAAGATTCTATAATTTTTCTGAACTTATTAGTATTTAACTCCTAATCCCACTTGGTAATCTGTTAAAACGGGACCTTCGCGCATACAGAAAGTTTTTTTGAATGTTTGTACACCTAGGCCATGGAATATTCAAAGAGTTCCTATACCTAGTTCTGTACGAACCTTCGATTTTGTGTCATGTTTATCCCGATTGTTCTTAGTGTGCATAAAGGTGTGAAATGTGTGTAGACGTGGGACAGTCATTATTTGGTTATCAGAGAAATACATTTTGCATGGAGTGTTGGGTCTTAGACCGCACCCACACCTAATAGTTTTTTTTTTTCAAATAAAAGCCCTTTTGGCTGCAGCATAGTTACCCCACATCATTCTCCTTAGTTTATATGTGTGAGGAAAAAGGCGTAGTAGGCAAGAAGTAGCTGTTTTGCCCCAACAGATGTTGGGATAGTTAGTCGCATAAATTATCTGTGTATGTTTTCCAGGCTAGTTTTCTGTCTTGTGGGATACTCAATAATTTGACAGAATCTTTGCCAAGGCAGTCATCATCTTTTAGGGAGAACACTACACTCTCGGCTTTGCTGTTGTTTAATTTAAATTCATTTGGCTTAAACCAGCAAGATGCTTTGCCCGTCGAAAGTTTATTCATTTCGTCCATAGTAGTTTTGTCATTATGGGTAGTAATAAATGGGATATCGTCTGCTTTGAAAGGTAGCTAGGCAAATCATTAACATAAACAATGAACAAAAATTATCCGAGTACCGATCCCGGAGGCATTCTCATTATAATGTTCAGAAGCCAACGTCGTGTCGGTTATCCCGTACTGTTTATTTCCAAGAATATTATCAGATATTGTGTCAAAGGTCTTTGTTAGATCAACCGACGTAGCACACGTTTATTTGCTTATGTTCAAATCCCGTGAAGAGAGTACAACAATATCCTGCACTGCTTTAACCGTGGACTTACCTTCACGAAATCCGTATTGTACCTGATTTTAGAGGCGATAGTTCTCAAAATATTCAGTTAAATGCTTTTTCATTATCACCCCACTGATTTTTAGATAATATTACAACTATGGCAATGAGTCTATAATCTGGTGATTCCCTATCTCCCTTTTTAAGCACACGTATAATTACAGTTAACTTTATAAAACGTCGGGAAAGGTACTTCCTTCAAACATCCAGTTTATAAGGTAGTGCAGTGGATGGCTTATTATTCCTATAATATGTTTTACAACAAAGATGGAGAGAGGCCATTACAGGCTTCAGTTTTTCAGTACTGAGTTTTGCTGCTAAATCTACTACATCCTTAAGGGGAGCCGGAACGATCCATCTCCTCCATGTTAATTTTAGCAAATAGAAGGAACATTTTTTCTAAAACCATTAAACATATTGCTCTGAAATATGGACTACATGTTCAGTGAATATTTTTCTACAAAGTTATAATGCCATGTTAAGAAATATTTATTGGTTTTTGTTTTACAATTTTTTTTAAACAGATGCTTATTTTTTCTCTAAAATTTTGCACTTTTTCTTCTATAGCTCTTGAATTATACAACATTTTTTACAAATTGAAGGAAAAGAAGTAAACAATATTGTGTATAAATTTCAGTGATATACTGTTAGCAGCTTTTGAGAAAATGTTCCTCAAAGATGAAAATTTTAAAGTTATGGGAAATGGCACCCATAATACCTCTGCAATCTATCAAGTTTTTTAATACATTGCTGCCCCATATGATGGCTTATCAGCATCCTCTTCTTTTTCCAGTATTAGTTTCCTTTTCACTGGTCTTTTCTTCCCTTTTGCTGCATGTTGTAGGCTTTTGTCTCTTCTCCCTGCACCTCTTAGTCTTTCTTCATCAATTAGGCGCATTGTGGAAATGGTGTTGTGTCCTGGTTGGAAACCTAAACGTTTCAGCACATCACATTTGATAATGTTTCCTTCATTGTATGTTGCCACTGCATCATACACTCCAAAAGGCAATGTTTTAAACTGTAAAAACACTCTTTTGGGAATCCTAATCCAAATTAAATTATTTACACTTTCAATTGGATTTTGTGTTTTCCCATGTAAACACTCTTTGCTGTGATAAATCTGTGAATATGGGCTTAGTTACATCAATTACAGCATTTGGCAAACTGTTTTTATGGGCATATTCCTTTCCTGATTGATACTTACAACATGAGTCATCACATGTGGCGCACAGTGCATGTTGTGGGTGCTCATTTGGTGATGCAGTATGAAAAACTAATGCCCATACTGCTCTCCTCATATGCCCAATGCTTTTTGTATTTTGCCTAATTGCACATCCATAATACCTCTGCAATGTATCAATTGCTTCATCTGTCAATCTTCCTCTTCCTCCAAGGGTCTTCACCATCACTAAGCTTCTGGGATCCTAATGTCTGCTTTTGTTTGCGCAAGCGAGCCCCAAGCGCTTCTGCACATGTCCAATGCACTCATGTTTTTTTTTTTTTTTTTGTTTTTTTATGTGAATTTCATTGCCATAAGGACCTGGATAAACTGAAAGAACCAGAGGTTGTACAGAGTTTCAGGGACAGCGTAAGGGACCAAATGGCAGGAATGGGGGAAAGAAATACAGTAGAAGAAGAATGGGTAGCTTTGAGGGATGAAGTAGTGAAGGCAGCAGAGGGTCAAGTAGGTAAAAAGACGAGGGCTAATAGAAATCCTTGGGTAACAGAATAAATATTGAATTTAATTGACGAAAGGAGAAAATATAAAAATGCAGTAAATGAAGCAGGCAAAAGGTAATACAAACGTCTCAAAAATGAGATCGACGGAAAGTGCAAAATGGCTAAGCAGGGATGGCTAGAGGACAAATGTAAGGATGTAGAGGCTTGTCTCACTAGGGTAAGACAGATACTGCCTACAGGAAAATTAAAGAGACCTTTGGAGAGAAGAGAACCACTTGTATGAATATCAAGAGCTCAGATGGCAACCCAGTTCTAAGCAAAGAAGGGAAGGCAGAAAGGTGGAAGGAGTATATAGAGGGTTTATACAAGGGCGATGTACTTGAGGACAGTATTATGGAAATGGAAGAGGATGTAGATGAAGATGAAATGGGAGATAAGATACTGCGTGAAGAGTTTGACAGAGCACTGAAAGACCTGAGTCGAAACAAGGCCCTGGGAGTAGACAACATTCCATTAGAACTACTGATGGCCTTGGGAGAGCCAGTCATGACAAAACTCTACCATCTGGTGAGCAAGATGTATGAGACAGGCGAAATACCCACAGACTTCAAGAAGAATATAATAGTCCCAATTCCAAAGAAAGCAGGTGTTGACAGATGTGAAAATTACCGAACTATCAGTTTAATAAGTCGCGGCTGCAAAATACTAACGCGAATTCTTTACAGACGAATGGAAAATTTAGTAGAAGCCGACCTTGGGGAAGATCAGTTTGGATTCCGTAGAAATGTTGGAACACGTGAGGCAATACTGACCCTACGGGTTATCTTAGAAACTAGTTTAAGGAAAGGCAAACCTACGTTTCTAGCATTTGTAGAATTAGAGAAAGCTCTTGACAATGTTGACTGGAATACTCTCTTTCAAATTCTGAAGGTGGCAGGGGTAAAATATAGGGAGCGAAAGGCTATTTACAATTTGTATAGAAACCAAATGGCAGTTATAAGAGTTGAAGGGCATGAAAGGGAAGCAGTGGTTGGGAAGGGAGTGAGACAGGGTTGTAGCCTCTCCCCGATGTTATTCAATCTGTATATTGAGCAAGCAGTGAAGGAAACAAAAGAAAAATTCGGAGCAGGCATTAAAGTCCATGGAGAAGAAATAAAAACGTTGAGGTTCGCCGATGACATTGTAAATCTGTCAGTGACAGGAAAGGACTTGGAAGAGCAGTTGAACGGAATGGATGGTGTCTTGAAGGGAGGATATAAGATGAACATCAACAAAAGCAAAACGAGGATAATGGAATGTTGTCGAATTAGTTCGGCTGATGTTGAGGGTATGAGATTAGGAAATCAGACACTTAAAGTAGTAAAGGAGTTTTGCTATTTGGGGAGCAAATTGACTGATGATGGTCGAAGTAGAGAGGATATAAAATGTAGACTGGCAATGGGAAGGAAAGCATTTCTGAAGAAGAGAAATTTGTTAGCATCGAGTATTGATTTAAGTTTTAGGAAATCGTTTCTGAAAGTATTTGTATGGAGTGTAGCCATGTATGGAAGTGAAACATGGACGATAAATAGTTTAGACAAGAAGAGAATAGAAGCTTTCGAAATGTGGTGCTACAGAAGAATGCTGAAGATTAGATGGGTAGATCACGTAATTAATGAGGAGTTGTTGAATAGGATTGGGGAGAAGAGAAGTTTGTGGCACAAGTTGACTAGAAGAAGGGATCGGTTGGTAAGACATGTTCTGAGGCATCAAGGGATCACCAATTTAGTATTGGAGGGCAGCATGAAGGGTAGAAATCGTAGAGGGAGACCAAGAGATGAATACACCAAGCAGATTCAGAAGGATGTAGGTTGCAGTAGGTACTTGGAGATGATGAAGCTTGCACAGGATAGAGTAGCATGGAGAGCTGCATCAAACCAGTCTCAGGACTGAAGACCACAACAACAAGGTTTGAGTTCCTCTACAGCTTTATATCGCTTATAATCACCATTTCCTAGATAGTTAGTGTATTGTACATTATACCACTCCTGTAATCTGGAAAAAAATTGCTTTCACTCTCTCTACTTCCATCACTCCACTCGTGCTGTGAAAATTTCCTTCAAAACCTTCACTGTGTTCGTCCTTGGTATTGCCCTTACATCTACTATGTTTTGAGAGTATAGTAACATCGATTACTTTGCAACTGTCTCCACTGGTAGCTGTCACAACTCCATTTAGAGATTTATGACCACGATGTTGCCATGATCCATTTAAAGCAACAGTTAAATCTCTACAATTCCCATTATCTTTCACAGCTTCTTCAACTGCTTTCGTCATTGTTGCTTGAGCAATATCTTCAGCAGAAGGTCCCACCAATTTATTAAAAAATCCAAACTTGGTTGGTGATTTTGGCAAGTTCATAATTCCACATAACATTGTCCCTGCAGCATTGCCCTTGCCAGAAACTCCAAATAATTTTATATAGAAAAACACCAAAAAACGTTAATTTTGTCATTTTCATCGTTCCGGCTCCCCTTAACGCAGACAGATTTCATTTTGAACTCACTGTTACTCTAGTGGTTGGATTCCAAGTGTGCACCCAGGATAGGCAACTAAGGCTGGTTCAGTGTCATTATTGGCTACTATCTCATGATCATCCTGTTGCACATTTCACAGAAGCTGACAAAGTTAGATGTGACTGAATCTTATAATATGAACTGCGTGGTGAGAACTTCTTTCAGGTAGAGATAAAAATGATGAAATCCTTTGTACATGAATGGTTGATCACATAATCTGCGGCAGATCAGTCAGTGAGGAAAAGAACATACCATGTTAAATCTGTTAGAACTATTACCGCGTATGTATTGTACTTGGAACGATGCTGGAATCGTAGTAACAAGTATTCTTTATTTGTAGTGTTCATAAAATAATAACGTATGGTAAAGCTTATCATTATTAACGGAACAAAATGCTTCGTCACGAAACAACCGTGTCAGCATTGAAGTTTGCGTATGATGGCAGCAGCTGCACAACAGCAGAGTGGCGCAGTGGAAGCGTGCTGGGCCCATAACCCAGAGGTCCGTGGATCGAAACCACGCTCTGCTAAATATTTTTTTTTTTTTGAGGAAATTTTCGCCATTGTTAAAAAATGCTAACTACAAAATATTTTCCCGTATAATGGCCATATTTCTAGAATGATAGTCAAATTGCTAGAAACGAAGTCACAAAAAGTAGCTAGCAGATCAAGAAGTGGAAATACTCCATAGGAACCAAATAAAGGATTTAAAACATAGGTGTGCCGGCCGGAGTGGCCGAACGGTTCTAGGCGCTACAGTCTGGAACCGCGCGACCGCTACGGTCGCAGGTTCGAATTCTGCCTCGGGCATGGATGTGTGTGATGTCCTTAGGTTAGTTAGGTTTAAGTAGTTCTAAGTCTAGGGGGACTGATGACCTCAGAAGTTAAGACCCATAGTGCTCAGAGCCATTTGAACCATTTTTTAAAACATAGGTGTGGTAGTCAGCGATCGAAACCAGCAACGATGGAACAGATGGGTGATCAGTGGCCGAAAAAAAATTAGATTAATTATTGGACTACAGATAAAATAAGCGTTTCAAATTATTCGTGAACGACACAATAGTCGTATTTTCTAAATTGTTTGACGAAAAGCAGACGATAGGAGAGATCCAACTGTATGACTTCAGGCCTATTTACAAAATTGGACGTGTCATGTGCTCGGATAGCTGAAGCAATTGTGGCGACCTCTTGCAAAAAACGAGAAATCCTGGTTCGAGTCCGAGTCGGGCACAGATTTTCATTTGCCATCGTTGTAGTTATTTCAGTGTCCGAGTGCGGCTAAAGCCGTCGGCACACGGCCTGTGCTTTCGAATATCAACACTGAGCGCGCAGATCAGCGTGTTGCTAAACGGACAGAAACGATGCCCCTTATGCATACGGTAGTGTGTTTCAGCGTGATTTCGGGATCGCAGCGCTCTGCAGCGGAAGTTGTTGGCTGTATCTGACTTGCAAATCCCACAGTTTGCGAAGTGGATGGGAGTAAAATTCATACGTTAGCTTCGTGTTGTTCTGTCTGCAGGAAACATAAATAGAAATTTCAATAGCCATGAACTCGTTATAAGGCAAAAAAGAAAGCACCATTCCAGTCAGTAAGGACATCAGCTTAAAAAAGTCCCATTACAGATAATGCGATACAAAATGTGACGACGATGGTTTGTTGTATTTTCATAAACTTTCTGAATAGGAAAAGCGGGGCATGTGAATTCTGACATATTACCTCGGGTTATCCTCAATTCGTGGGATGTGGTTAGGCATGGCACATGCAAGTCATCGGCAGTGGGTTGACACTAGTGGAATTCAGAGAAATTTCCCAGCAGAAGTTCTTACGAGCAGCAGTCACGTGAGTAAGCTGCTTTGAGTGTCTCTTAAGCCAGGGTGCTACAAAAGTGAAGCCGTGCCAGCCACCGATTCCTGGTGGGGTCAGGGATTTTCCCTGCCTCGAGATGACTGGGTGTTGGTGTGTTGTCTTCAGCATCATAATTCATCCCCATTACGGTCGGAGGAAGGCAACGGCAAACCACCTCCGCTAGGACCTTGCCTAGTCGGCGGTGCGGGTCTCCCGCGTCGTTCTCTACGCTCCTCGGAGTATGGGACCTCATCATCATCAGCCACGAGAGATCCTGAAACATTTCGACAAATCCCGTAGGCTGTGCGGTAGATGGCAGCATGGAATATGACCACCACTTTGTTCCGTTAATAGCATAGCAAGTGAGCTCCATTTATACACCCTATATCTTTCCACCAACTGTAAGGCATGGCCCGGTATTCTGCCGAGGTCAGCTTGTTAACAGAGAATACAACAAATGCTGGATGAGAAAATTGCGCAGGCTTTCCCTGTATACAGGGAAAGAAAGGAAGATCTTCACTTGTTACTGTGGCAAATGTGGAATTTCCTCGCCTCCTGCGGTAATTTTGAAAAGTGTGCGAGACAGTCTAGTCGGAGTTGGCTTGGAGTGTGGAGGTGTCTGTTTTTGGGCGAGCACACGGCGGCTGCTCGTGGCTCTCTCGTTGGACAGTTGCTCTTCGGTGTATGGCTGCAGTCTGGCGCACCTTTAGCTGTTTTCGAGTAGGTGCCGCATTTAGCGCTTGCGTTTTGTCTTTGCATTACATAGTTCGCAATTGGCGAGTCTGTTTTGGAACTCGTGACTGCATTTTGTCGTTATTTGTTTGTCGTACTGGGACCGAGAGGTGATGCTGTCCAGTATGTGCGCGTTTTGCGAGTTGCCTAGGCTTTTGAAAGTGCACTGCATATTAATCCACAGTTATTAAGAGAGCATTGAGGTGCCTTCTGCACAGATACAGTTTTCATTAATTCGAATATTATCACGTTGGTGATCCACAGACACCTGTTAATTCTTAGCGTATTCACATAAATTAGTATATTTGAAAATAACATTTCTCACTCTATCATAACCTCCCACAACATTATAATGAAGCGACCCCCCTCCCTTTTTCCTTATTTTTCTTTTGTTTTTTAAGAAAGAAAGAAATATCATCAATGGATTCTGCTCACTGGGTTGCAGTCTCATTGTGACGGTGTTTCCAATGTTATGCAGGTGCTATAACGAGAAACATATTGTTTTCTTTTCATCTTCAAAGGAAGGTTTTAATTTTTAATTATATGAATTTAGTTCATTGATAGTGAAATTTCAGTTAGCACACAGCAGTGTGAATAATTATCAACTTAACAGTGTACGATTGTGTAGGATTCTGTCTGAGCATAGAATCAGTCTGAGCATAGAATCAGTTTTTTGGTCTTTTGTGAACTGAGTTCGCGAGTGTGGCAGGCAGCTTGCACGAACGACTGCTGAAGCCTGGTCGACTTACACATGTACATATAACGGCAGAGATAGTTGCAACTTAACGAAAGTTACAGCAGTTTTCCAAGTAAGATAAAAATTATTTTATCATTCTCACAAGTGCAACGGGTCCAGGAAAGCTGTCACTTGCTCACTCTTGATGGAGCCACTGTGCTGGTTATGAGGGTCCCTGGTCACGTCGGTCTGACAGGAAACGAGGCCGCCGACGCTGCTGCCGAGGCTGCAGTCCTCTTAGCTCAGCCTGTGGGTTCTTCCACTCCCTCCGATGATCTCTCCCTTCATAGGAACAAGCTCCGGGTTATTAAGCCTCTCGCAGCGGCTTGGACGACATCCTCTCGGCCCTCTCGCCGTGAGGATATCATTTTAACTAGGTTGCACTGTCTTTACAGCCATCGTCATTTGTTAATTGGTGCTCCCCAAACACTTTATACTCATTGCGCTCAACCTTTGAAGGTCCGCCATTTCCTGACGGAATGCCCCCCCCCCCCTTTTTTTTTTTTAACCACTTACCTTCTCGTTTGTGTTTGCCGTCTGAGTTATCGGCCGTTTTAGCGAACGACGCGCGGGCAGTCAACTGCGTTTTACTTTTTATCTGTCGTAGCAGTATGGAGAAGGCCATTTAATTTTTAGTTCAGGACCTCCGTTTCTCTATAGCGTATTTTGTAGACCTTTCTCCACGTCCCTGTTTTTAGCTGTCTTCTCTTCCGTCGATTCTCTTTGTCGCAGGCCGGAGTGGCCGAGCAGTTCTAGGCGCTTCAGTCTGGAACCGCGCGACCGTTACGGTCGGAGATTCGAATCCGTTACGGTCGGAGGTTCGGATCCTGCCTCGGGCATGGATGTGTGTGATGTCCTTAGGTTAGTTAGGTTTCAGTACTTCTAAGTTCTAGGGGACTGATGACCTCAGCTGTTAAGTCCCATAGTGCTCAGAGCCATTTTGAACCTCTCTTTGTCTTCGTGTTCTATAGTTCTGACTTGGCGCGTGTGACCCTATTTGTTTTTCCGCCCTAAAACAAAACAAACATTTTAGTGAAACCCGAAGGAGATTCTTACTTGGTCGCTGTTCCTATTTAGTTTCAGAATGTGAAATGCGAAACTTGAAACAAGAATGTGCAAACTATGTTACTACTTGTACACAGCAACTGCGTCACTTTGCAATTCTGCGTCCGTGCTCGTTGCACTATATCGACCATGAAGATGTACGATTAACCTTTGGATCGCACGATCCTGAAAGCGTTAATCGTAAATATGTTACTAATTGACATTTAATTCCAATAAACTGTACCAAGAACGATGCGTCTTTTATCGATCTTTAGTGTGCTGTTGCATTGAAACGACATACTTTGATAATATGTTAGTTACAATAATCCTTTAACCACCAGTACAACGTTTCCCGTCATTCTACAACAAATCATACAGTTAATGACGGGTTTTTGAGAGATCCTAAATTTGCTGATGATTAGAAACGGTATGTGTAACGTACACTGAAAAGCCAAAGAAACTGGTACTCCTGCCTAATATAGTGTAGGACCCCCGCGAGCACGCACAAGTGCCGCAACACGACGTGGAACGGACACGACTAATGTCTGAAGTTGTGCTGGAGGGAACTGACACCACGAATCCTGTAAGGCTGTCCATAAATCCGTTAAGAGTACGCGAGGGTGGCGATATCTCCTGAACAGCACGTTTCAAGGCATCACAGATATGCTCAATAATGTTCATGTCCGGGAGTTTGGTGGCTAGCGGAAGTGGTTAAACTCAGAAGAGTGTTTCTGGAGCCACCCTGTAACAATACTGGACGTGTGGGGTGTCGCATTGCCCTGCTGGAATTGCCCGAAACTGTCGGGATGCACAATGGACATGAACGGATGCAGGTGATCAGACAGGATGCTTACATACATGTCACCTGTCAAAGTCGTATGTAGACGTATCAGGAGTCCCATATCACTCCAACTGCATACACCCCACACCATTACACAGCCTCCACCAGCTTGAACAGTCCTCTGTTGACATGCAGGATCCATCGATTCATGAGGTTGTGTCCCATACCCGTACACGTCCATCCGCTCGTTACTATTTGAAACGAGACTCGTGCGACCAGACAACGTGTTTCCAGTCATCGACAGTCCAATGTCGGCGTTGATAGGCCCAGCCGAGGCGTAAAGCTTTGTGTCGTGCAGTCATCAAGGGTACACGAGTGGGGCTTCGACTCCGAAAGCCCATACCGAAGATGTTTCGGTGAACGGTTCGGACGTTTGACCCTTTTTGATGGCCCAGCATTGAAATCTGCAGCAATTTGCAGAAGGGTTGCACTTCTGTCACTCTGAACGACTCTCTTCAGTCGTCGTTGGTCTCGTTTTTGCACGATCTTTTATCGCCGCAGCGATGTCGGAGATTTGATGTTTTACCGGATTCGTGATATTCACAGCATACTCGTGAAATGGTCGTACGGGAAAATCCCCACTTCATGGCTTCCTCGGAGATGGTGTGTCCCATCGCTCGTGCACCTACTATAGCACCACATTCAATCTCACTTAAATCTTGATAACCTACCATTGTAGCAGCAGTAACCGATCTAACAACTGCGCCAGACACTTGTTGTCTTATATAGGCGTTGCCGACCGCAGCGCCGCATTCTGCGTGTTTACATCTCTTTGGATTTGAATACACATGCATATACCAGTTTCTTTGGCGCTTCAGTGTAAAAGTTTTTGTAAACAAGAAGATCATGAATATTCGTTTATATTATACGACAAAAATATGAAATTTGTACGAGATTCCTCACTACCAAGGACCATGAGCCCAGGCCGGAAACTAATAACAATGAAAGAAATCACGCATTGAATAAGTGTGGCTGGTTGCAATTTTTTACTCAGTGATATTAACTTCAGATTTTCTGCATGCCCAGGAGACACTCTTCTAGTTTTCCCCCTCTGTTTTCTTTTGATTAACAGAAGAGGTGACATTTAGATACCTGATAAATTTGATTTTGTATTTCGTCCAAAGTAATATTCGTTTCAGTTTTCGTTTGATATATGCTGGGAAGTGTCTGATAATAGTATTTTACCCATTATAATTGTGAAATGTACCATATTTACTATTTGCCAATTTATTGCATAATATTTGATGGTGAGATAAAAGATTTTCCCTATTTTATCACCATCTGTATTTTAAGAAAGTTGGATAGGTTCTTTTGTTTACACTATCAATAGGCTTTCTTGTTTACACTACCACTAACTCATTTTGAGTCCATAGCTAGTTCAGGTCGACGGTTGGTCTGGCCAGGGCTGGTTTGAGAACATTATTCCACACAAGTCACATATCACTTGCCATCGCCCTCTTTCCTCAGACATTAGTTGCCTTTGCCGTGAACCTTTGCTCATTCTTCTCAACGTGCACCAAGTTAGGTAGCAGTCGATCCAGTGAGGAGATAAGGAACGTAGTTATGCCCACACAATGATTTTTATAAATATAACTAGCTTCTTACCCTTATCTTCATCTGTGAACGCCTATGTCATATACACACATCAAAAGTTTTGCATCGCCCCGGATCCCACATCTCCTCAAGACAGACGTTGACTGTGGATATTGTATGACAGACACAGTCCCTTTGACTGTTCAGAGATGCCACTAAACCCGCCCAAAGATGTAAACAATCATGCGTGAGCAGCGCCTATTAGACGGAGGGAGTCCGACAGCCGATAAGTTCCAGTCATTCCACCAGGAAGGAGGTACACGACTCGTGTTGTCTATAGTTCAATCGGTCAATACTGCGGTTCGATCGCCTCCGCATTGTTACTTTGTGCCAGGAAGAGCTCTCAACAATGGGTGTGTCCAGGCGTCTCGGAATGAACCAAAGCGATGTTGTTCGGACATGGAGGAGAAACAGGGAGACAGGTACTGTCTATGGCATCCCTCGCTCAGGCCGGCCAAGGGCTACTACTGCAGTGGATGACCGCTACCTACGGATTATGGCTCGGAGGAACCCTGACAGTAACGCCACCATGTTGAAGAATGCTTTTGGAGCAGCCACAGGACGTCTTGTTACGACTCAAACTGTGAGCAATAGGCTACATGATGCGCAACTTCACTCCCGACGTCCATGGTGAGGTCCATCTTTGCAACCACGACACTATTCAGCGCGGTACAGATGGGCCCAACAGCATGCCGAATGGATCGCTCAGTATTGGCATCACGTTCTCTTCACCGATGAGTGTCGCGTATGCCTTCAACCAGACCATCGTCAGAGACGTGTTTGGAGGCAACCCGGCCAGAATGCTCGCCTTAGACACACTGTCCAGCGAGTGCAGCAAGGTGGAGGTTCCCTCCTGTTTTGGGGTGGCATTATGTAGGGCCGACGTACGCCGCTGGTGGTCATGGGAGGCGTCGTAACGGCTGTACGATACCTGAATGCCATCGTCTGACAGATACTGCAACCATATCGGCAGCATATTGGCGAGACATTCGTCTTCATGGACGACAATTTGCGCCGCCATCGCGCACATCTTGTGATTGACTTCCTTCAGGATGACAACATCGCTCGACTAGAGTGGCCAGCATGTTCTCCAGGCTTGAACCCTATCGAACATGCGTGAATAGATTGAAAAGTGCTGTTTATGGACGACGTGACCCACCAACCACTCTGAGGGAACGTGTGGAACAAGAGATGGCGAAATGGGTTAGGAGGAGACAGAAAAAGAGAGAGGAATGGGAGGAGATTGACACACAAAAGGGGAAGGAGGAAATGGAAAAGAGCGACGGGATAGGAGGGTACAGACAGAGAGAGGGGTGAAGAGGTTCAAATGGCTCTAAGCACTATGGGACTCAACTGCTGAGGTCATTAGTCCCCTAGAACTTAGAACTAGTTAAACCTAACTAACCTAAGGACATCACAAACATCCATGCCCGAGGCAGGATTCGAACCTACGGCCGTAGCGGTCTTGCGGTTCCAGACTGCAGCGCCTTTAACCGCACGGCCACTTCGGCCGGCGGGGTGAAGAGGGAATGAGGGGGAAGATGGGGGAGGAGAAGATGTGATCAATATTCACGCATCAAAAAAAGTTTTGCATCACCTCAGTTGCAAGAGTTCCGGAACCTCTACGGAAAATTGGAATAGACGTTAACATAATATCATTTCCGCCATTTTTATTGATCTTGAAATCACACATTGCCTTTTGTACCACCATACAGCGAGACCTTAAGAGGTGGAGATCCAGATTGCTGTACACACCGGTACCTCTAACACCCAGTAGCACGTCGTCTTGAATTGATGCATGCCTGTATTCGTCGTGGCATACTATCCCCAAGTTCATCAAGGCACTGTTGTTCCAGATTGTCCCACTCCTCATCGGCGATTTGGCGTAGATCCCTCAGAGTGGTTGGTGGCTCACGTCGTCTATAAATAGGCCTTTTCAATCTATCATTGGCATCTTCGATAGGGTTCATGTCTGGTGAACATGGTGGCCGCTCTAGTCGAGCGATGTCGTTATCCTGAAGGAAGTGTACAAACTTCTGCACCGAGAACTCTTTCGCAATTACGGACGTATCTAGAGACAGCAGGGGACTTCCAGCGAAGTGTGTCCATGCCACGTCGCGTTGCTGCACTGTGCCGGGCAAAGGGAGGTCCAACACGATGTGAGGGGGTGTCCCGTGACTCATTAAGTAAGTGTACGTTAGTATAGAGAATTTGTACTTATATATAGCCAGGATTAAACACTACTAAAAACGAAAACTAGACGTACGAAAGTGTACTATAAGAAACATTCCAGTAAACATGGATACGCAGATGAGCCTTTTGCGAAATAATTGCGAATGTCTGGTTATTAGCCTCCACTGTCTTCAATACGAAATACTGTCCTAGTTAGTAGAGTTCTATTTGAAACGTAAACTTTTTAACTGAAATAAGTTATATAAAACTGCAACCAGTCACTTTTTTCAATAATTATGTTTTATTCCATGAACCGGTTTTCGAAGCTTTTCAGGGTCATCTTCAGATGGTTTCTGGAAGTTACATAATTGTTTCTAGCATAATGCTTGCGACAGTATGGGCGGCCATCCACCACGGCTAGGTGGGAAAAATAAGTTTTTAATTGTCCTGAGGCTAAAATCCGCAAAAAAGCATCAATGAAAACCAAATAGGATTATTAATTTCCGTGTGATTGGCGCAAAACATGTCCAATATTCTGTCCACTGTTTTCTGCAACAAGTTGAAGCCAACAAACAGCATGCTCCACAACTGACCGAAGTGTTTCCGAGGTCACGTTCAGAATGTGTTGCGCAATGCGTGCCTTCAATGCAGCTAAGTTTGTAATCGGATCACTGAACACAACATCTTTCAGGTAGCCCCACAGCCAAGAGTCACACGGAGTAAGATCAGGTGATCGGGACGGCCAGGCTGTAGGGAAATGGCGGCTGACAATTCTAGCATTTCCGAAATGGCGCTTCAGCAGCTGCTTAACTGGATTTGCAATGTGCGGAGGTGCGCCATCTCGCATAAAAATGATCCCATCCGCACATCCACGCTGTTGGAGAGCTGGAATGACGGGGTTGACGAGAGACACTCGTAGCGCTTACCAGTGACGGTACAGGTAACAGGACCGGAAGCACCTGTCTCTTCGAAAAAATATGGCCCTATGATAAATGGTGCCGTAATCCCGCATCACACAGTGGCCTTTTCAGGATGCAGTGGTACTGGTTGATTTGCGTGTGGGTTTTCCGAATGCCCATATTCCACAATTCTGTGTATTGTCAGATGCAAGTGGGCTTCGTCTGTCCACAAAATCTTCCATGGCCAATCATTGTCAACTTCCATGAGAGCAAGAAATTCTAAAGCAAAGACCTCTCTTGCTGGGAGATTAACAGTAAGCAACTTGTGCACATGGATAATTTTGAATGGATAGCAAAGAAGGATGTTTCGTAGGATTTTACGTGCCTTGCTCACGGTTATGTCCAGTGTTCGGTGCACTACACGTTTGCACACCACCACTTGTCTCCTCCTGTATTTCTGTGGCCACTGCTTCCACTGACGTCGAATCAATTCGTTTCCTCCCTCTACCGGGTTGCATACCAAAAGCACCCGTCTTTTCGAATTTCTGAATTTTTTTTTCTCCAGATCCACGGCAGTCATCGGATCAACGCCGTTTTTGAAACCCTTCAGTGTCCGGAACTTCTGCAGAGCGACGTGTGCACAGTCGTCATTCTTGTAATACAGCTGTACAAGCAGAACGCAGTCCTGCATTGAGACAGTCATGGCGAAAGTCGCAGACGCGAAAGGAGGAAAAGCCGTGTACCCGGCGTGTTTATAGCGACTTCAATGGATCGTCCGCATGACATGTGTTTTCATTTACGTATGGCCGGCCGTGGTGACAAAGCGGTTCTAGGCGTTTCAGTCTGGAACAGCGCGACCGTTACGGTCCCAGGTTCGAATCCTGCCTCGGGCATGGATGTGTGTGATGTCCTTAGGTTAGTTAGGTTTAAGTAGTTCTAAGTTCTAGGCGACTGATGACCCCAGATGTTAAGTTCCATAGTGCTCAGAGCCATTTGAACCACTCATCTGTTTGAGCAGTGGGGTGCACGTAAATGTCCCGCTGAGCGTTGAAAACCTCTGCGACCGTGCCGATCGGCGGCATATCTCCCTGCCCCACCCTCCCTCCCCCCTCTAACCTGGCGATCAAACGGCCCTGTGGAGCCTGCGCCTCGAGGCAGCCAGCCTGCTCACAAAGAATGTCGTCACCGCCAGGTGGTGACGAGTGGCTGAGACCCGTTACAATGGCGGCTACATAATAGCCGCTTTGACGTCACCACGCTGTCTGCCCGGCTTGCGTCAGCTGCGCCACCTCGATCCCCACCTCGTCCTTTCCTTTTGTGCTGCTTGCGGGGTGGGCCTGCACACACACACACACATATATATATATATATATATATATATATATATATATATACGAGGGTCAGTCAAAAAGTAATGCCTCCTATTTTTTTTCTACGTTTAATTGTCAGGAAATTTAAATGCAATTACATAGGTTGAAAACCACAACATTGAGGATCATTTTGTCATTTTTCAATGTAATCTCCGCCCATCTCTACAGTTTTGGTCCATCTTTGAACAAGGGCATGTATCCCAGCACGGTAAGAATCACAGCTCTGCTTCCTAAGCCATTGACGCACGGATGTTTTGACGGCCTCCTCATCTTCAAAATGAATCCCACGATGAGCTTCTTTTAGTGGCCCGAACAGATGGAAGTCTGATGGTGCCAGGTCAGGGCTGTATGGGGGATGAGGCAAAACTTCCCATCCAATTTTGACCATCTCGTCAGAGGTGTGACGACTGGTGTGTGGTCTTGCATTGTCATGCAAAAGAAGAACATCTGCCATTGATTTTGTTGGGCGAACTCGCTGAAGACGTGCTTTAAGTTTTTTGAGGGTTGTGACGTATTGAACAGAATTTATTGTGCATCCCTGCTCCAAAAAATCAACCAGAATCACACCCTCTGTATCCCAGAAAACTGTTGCCATAACTTTCCCTGCCGATCGAACAGTTTTGAATTTTTTCTTCCTCGGCGAGCTTGTGTGACGCCACTCCATTGACTGCCTCTTTGATTCGGGTTCAAAAAAATGCACCCATGTTTCGTCCCCGGTCACAATTTTTTTCAGAAACTCATCTCCCTCCAAACGGAAGCGCTGCAAGTGTTGGGAGGCTATTGTTTTCCTTGCCTCTTTATTCTGATCGGTTAACATTCTTGGAACCCACCGTGCACAAACATTTGAGTACCCCAATTGTTTAATAATCGTGATCACACTGCCTTTACTAAGAGAAATAATGCGACACACTTCATCTGCAGTCACCCGACGGTCACCACGAATGATGTCATCAACTTCCTGAATGTTGTGTGGAGTCACTGCACTCACCGGCCTGCCGCTCCGCTTTTCGTCAGTCAACGGTGTTTGCCCTTCAGCTTCCTTACAACGACGAACCCATCGTCTAACAGTGCTGACATCCACTGTCACAACACCATACACCTTCTTCAGTCTTTCATGAATGCGTATGGGCGTTTCACCTTCTGCATTCAAGAATTCAATCACACAACACTGTCGCAAACGAACATCGATGTCGGCCATCTTACAAACTTCTGCTGTGCTGCCACCTGTTGACACAGAAAGTTACTACTGCAGTGGATTGCAGAAGAAGGTTTGAGGAATGGCGCCAAATTCAAATTTTTCACTTAACTTAATTTCTTTAAGTAGAAAAAAAATGGGAGGCATTACTTTTTGACCGACCCTCGTATATATATATATATATATATATATATATATATATATATATATATGTGGTAATCCCCTGCCTTAACAGGCCTTCCAGAGTCTCGCTGCTACTTTGCAGGAGTTGGGCATTGACCTTCAGAACTCGTGGTGCCTCGCAGTTGCCGGAGGTGGCTACTGTGTGCTGAGCTGCCAACTAGCAGGATTATAATAACCTTTCATCTCGGATTTTCCATCACTGCTCAATTGCAGCTGTGTAGTCATAGTGTCTGAAATACATATCAGAAGTAATATACGGTTTATCATAATTAATGGCGTAAACGCATGCAGTTGAATGTACACGATGCAAGGAGCAAAACAGTCTCAGTAAACATAGGGTCGAAAATCTGCAAGTTCTTTGCTTTCCCGAACTGGTAGTATGGACCAAAACAAGAAAAAAAGTCAAATAAACATGTGCTCTAAAATGCATTCCTTAAGAGCCATGGGCACTTGTTCATCTTTCCTACTTTGAAACAAAACTCTTCTAATGATCAACTGCTCGTAAATTTTAAGGTATGCGTTTTACAGCAGATGCATGCTGGACATTTTTTTTCTTATTTTGGCCCATACTACCACTTCCCAAAATATGGAAAGCAAAGAACTTGCAGTAGAAGAGATTCGTTTCACAGTATCGAAGACCCTTCGTTTACTGACACTTTTTTGCTTCTACTATGGTGTACTTTCAACTGTATGCGTTTACGCCATTAATTATGATACACCCTGTATACACTGTGTGAAGCACCCAAAATATATGCTCAGAGGTCTATGCAACTTCGTACATGTACATGCCATTGGCGCGTATGTAAATGATTAGGACTCCAGTTCTCGGTGACACATAGGCGACCACCAGAGTGCATTAGTGTTGTTCGTGTTTAGTGTTGTTACCGGGCCTGATAGACTGAAGTTCTCGGCGACACATAGACGACCACCAGAGTGCATTAGTGTTGTTTGTGTTTAGTGTTGTTACCGGGCCTGACTGAGTATATGAGGGGCGCGAACAGCGTCATATGTTGATTGATGCCTGTGAAGGAAGCTCAAGTGCCGCATACTCCTATGAGACAGCGTTATCAGCACGTGGTAGAATCTGAAATGGGCTTCAGTATGGGTTACCATTTGGCTAACTGGTCGAATCGTGTAATATCCAGATTTATGGAACATCTGGATGTGACCGTCACATGATCTGGGACTGCATGGGAACATTAGGGCAGAAGAGAGATCCTGTTGTTCCAATGTTTTGTAGAGACTCATCGTTGTTGCTCCTGTCCTCCTAGTGTGGGGAGGCTTCAGGTATTTCAGGTCACGGCCGGTAGTGATGGAGGGAACTCTGACTGCACAACCGGTACATCACGGACGTTTTTCATCCTCATGTGTTACGTCTCATACGACAGTATCATCCACAGAGCGAGACGGCGCAGTGGTTACCACACTGGACTAACGTTCGAGAGGACGACGTTTCATACCCGCATCGAGCCATCCTGATTTAGGTTTTCCGTGATTGCCCTAAATCACCGCAGGGAAATACCGGGACACCGGGATGGTTCCTTCGAAAGGGCATGGCCGATTTCCTTCCCCAGCTTTCCCTAAACCAAGGACCAACCAACAGTACCGTCATGCCATTTTTCATCATAACAACGCTCGTCCATCTGTGGCATTTGTGTAGATGGACTGTCTGTGTAATGTTGAGGTACTCCTGTGGCCAGCAAGATCCGCAACCGATAGGACACATGTGGGACGAGTTGGCGCATCAACGCTGTCCAGGACGAGTTACAACAGTCGTGGGCCAGCTTGCCTCAGTTGAGGATACAGCGGACTTACGGCATCCTTCCTAAACGAATCAATACATGCATGTTCAACGTCATACTAATAAGTGGGCTCGTACTGCCATGTTCTTTGTAAATCTCACTCGATTTTGTGATCACTGAAACGACATCACAGACCCTCTCAACCTGTAAAGTTTCATTTCGTTTCCTCCTCCTCTTCTGGGTGCTTAACATTTTTGCCAGGCGTGTATCTAAAATACCAATATAAAAAGCCCGTTGGTTGCAAAGTCAGGCGAATAAAAAGAAAAGTAACGACTTTTTTGGTTTTATTCGATCTGGACCTCCTGCGGACCATGTAAATAATTACTTCTAATTACATTTCCATTTTGATAATAATTTTTCATTCGGTTAGAGTGCTGTTGTTTACGAACTTCTGTGCTTTCGGTAGTCGAAAACCACCCTTCGAAATGTATCTCCGGCCAGCATACCATGTTCTTCGATCTTTGTCATTTTCAGATCGTCTCTGACTTCTTGGAGCCACTTCCACCAGGGAGATTATTCGCTGTTGCTATGTTAGAAATTCTCTCAAATATCTTCTTTTCATTATTCCGGACCATTTTGACGTAAAATTTCATTCTTCGTTTCCTCATCGTTACATTTAGCTGTCCATTTTTGTTTTGCAAATCTTCATCATAACTGGTCCTGTTTCGCCGTTGGTTCGTTGGCCCCATCATTTTTCTTATGATTTTTCTGATTTTCTTTTCAATGTTGTCTATTTTCTCCTGTCTTCGTCAAAGCCAGGCATTCGGCCTCGTATAAATTTCCCACTTTTGTTGCAGTAACGTAATGCTGTAACTTCGTTCATTATCTTCAAAGTCATGACCGTTCTTCTATATTAACTCATCAAGATATTTTTATTTGTTGATTTTTTCGCCGGCCGCTGTGGCCGAGCGGTTCTAGGCGCTGCAGTCCCGAACCGCGCTGCTGCTACGATCGCAGGTTCGAATCCTGCCTCGGGCATGGATGTGTGTGATATCCTTAGGTTAGTTAGGTTTAAGTAGTTCTAAGTCTAGAGGACTGATGACCTCAGATGTTAAGTCCCATAGTGCTCAGAGCCATTTGAACCATTTTGTTGATTTTTTCAATTTTTCTATAATCTGTTGTTCATAAAAGCTGGAGCACCTTTTAAACACTATTTGTCAGGTACTGCGTTTTTGCGTAAGATATTTAAATACCTGCATTTTCTGCAATTCTTTTTAAAATTCTGATGTTTCTTTTTCCCATATGTATGTCTCTGGACATTATTGCAAGCTACACTATGAGTTATAAGATTATTGATTTTACAGTCCACCTGCACTTCCATTCTCGAATCACTTTTTCAAGGACGCTTTTAAACAAAAGTGGGCATAGACAGTCACCTTTTCTGACACAAAAATTCTACTCGGACCCAGTACGTGAATGGAACGAGAGTACGTAGTACAGGGTGTACCAAAAAGAATCAGCCGATTTAAACAAAATCATAACTATTATGTTATCTGAGATATGTTCGTGAACAACGTACTGTTGGAAAGATCAAACTCTCGATTTTTACACGGTTCTCGCTAGGCAGCAGCAGTCTGCGCCCACTTCAGTTCTAGTAAAAATTATGTCGGGGCGAAAGAAAGCGTTTTGTGTTCTACGTTTTGCGCAGTCCGGATCAGTAGTAACTTGTTCAGCGTGACTTTCGTACTAGGTATGGTGTGGATCCCCCTACAGCACAGAGCATTAGACGATGGCAGGAACAATTTCGAGAAACACGTGGTTTGTGTAAAGGCAAATCACCGGGCCGTCCCCGAGTGTCTGACTCAGACGTCGAACGCATACGGCATAGTTTCACAAGCAGTCCGCAGAAATCCATTCGCCATGCAGCTCGACAGCTCAACATGCCCCCAGTGTCCGTCTGGCATGTGTTGCGCCGAAACCATACAAAATGCAGCTACTGCATTACTGAACGATGGATCGGTCGCCGCTTTGGACCGAATGGAAATGCCGTGTGGTTAGGGCCTCCCGTCGGGTAGACCGTTCGCCTGGTGCAGGTCTTTCGAGTTGACGCCACTTTGGCGATTTGCCTGTCGATGGGGATGAAATGATGATGATAAGAACAACACAACACCCAGTCCCTGGGTGGAGAATACCTCCGACCCAGCCGGGAATCGAACCCGGGCCGTTACGTATGACATTCCGTCGCGCTGACCACTCAGCTACCAGGGGCGGACATTGAACCGAATGATTCAGCTTTACATTACTTGCCTCCAAGGTCACCGGATCTGACTGTACGCGATTATTTTTTGTGGGGGTTTATAAAAGACCCTGTTTATTTACCTCTGTTACCAACAACAGTAAATGAACTGAGACATCGCATAACAGCAGCCGTGGAAGCTGTAACTCAAGACATCCTCGCTGCAGTGTGGGAAGAATTTGAATACCGCATTGACATATGCCGAGCATCTGAGGGGGGGGGGGGGCATATTGAATACCTATGAAAAGGTATGAAAAAAACCTTTTTTAGTTTCCCGTTCATCAAAAAACAAAATTCTTTGTAGGTGTTTGTTAGTTTCAGAAATTTAGACGTGCCAAATCGGATGATTCTTTTTTATAAATCGTGCATAATAGAAAGTATCTCCTGCCATGCACTTGCAAGTGATTTGCTGAGTTGGAGGTAGAAGATGACGAACCTAATGCATTTCTGTGCACGTCAGCTCAGGGTTGGCGTATACCTGATTTTCCCACAAAAGGAAGGCGAACACTAATAAAGGTGAATGGTTGGTGGTGGCGCAATAGTGTGCCTTGATGTTAACTGGATTTGATTCAAAATGGTTCAAATGGCTCTGAGCACTATGGGACTTAACTTCTGAGGTCATCAGCGCCCTAGAACTTAGAACTACTTAAACCTAACTAACCTAAAGACATCATACACATCCATGCCCGAGGCAGGATTCGAACCTGCGACCGTAGCGGTCGCGCGGTTCCAGACTGTAGCACCTAGAACCGCTCGGCCACTGTTGCCGGCTAACTGGATTTAATTAAGCTGGGTTATTTCCTGTACGGCAGTATGAAGTGGTATCACATTTACGAGACGCTGGTGAGACGTGAGGAAGATCTATTATTAAGCCTGTGTTTTGTAAGTCAGCCACAAATACTTTTTTTGTAGCAAAACAAAATATTCATCGTAAAGATCGGTCCCCCACAGTAACAAAATGGGAAAAGAAAGGAAGTTTTGTAGTATATCAGACTCTGCCGCGTATGTAGGAATCGCGAGGATGGAAGTCCATAGTTCTACTTCAAAACTTGCCGAATGGTGTAACACAACGACCCTAGCCAGGATCGCCATGCGCCCAAACGCGTACGTGTGCGTTTCAAAGAGGGCTTTAACGAAAAAACGTGTACTGAGTAATTAATTTTCCGTATGTATTATCGTAGATTACGAACCTCTTTTTAATGACTAAGTTGCTGGTGA
Organism: Schistocerca nitens; assembly: GCF_023898315.1. Taxonomy (NCBI): domain Eukaryota; kingdom Metazoa; phylum Arthropoda; class Insecta; order Orthoptera; family Acrididae; genus Schistocerca; species Schistocerca nitens. Next base: position 219,970,489 of record NC_064623.1, read on the forward strand.
ATCTAGTAACTGGCTATCAGTTTTATTGGGAGGCTCCTTAAACTTTAAATGCAAGAGCTAGCCCTTTATTGGAATCTTCAGGGAGCGAGAAGAGTGTAATGGACAAATTCCTGTCTTACTCAGAAACGATATTGGAGAATCTGACTTCCCATGCCGTCGTTTTGTGACGATTTATGTATTTGCTCAAGATGGCGGCAACTGTTACATTCGTATAAAAATCCAGACGGGCTCATTCTCCTTCCTCGGGGGCGCTGAGGAGGGTAGGGGGAGAGGGCCACTTACACAAAGGTGACGGCATTTTGACAGTCTGAGCGAAGGAAGGACGTGAAACCTCTGTGAACAGGAAACGTTGTCTGTTCGAGAAAACTTTGTCCATTCCCCAAGTTCCGACGGGTAGTCGTGGAACACTGCCGCTCCCAGCAGTTGGTACTACGGTATTAGGCGTATTTTTTGAGGTTAGAAGCTCACTGGAAAGTGGTTGTTGTTGTTGTGGTCTTCAGTCCTGAGACTGGTTTGCTGCAGCTCTCCATGCTACTCTATCCTGTGCAAGCTTCTTCATCTCCCAGTACCTACTGTAACACACATCCTTCTGAATCTGTTTAGTGTATTCACCTCTTGGTCTCCCTCTACGATTTTTACCCTCCACGCTGCCCTCCAATACTAAATTGGTGATCCCTTGATGCCTCAGAACATGTCCTACCAACCGAACCCTTCTTCTAGTCAAGTTGTGCCACAAGCTCCTCTTCTCCCCAATTCTATTCAATACCTCTTCATTAGTTATGTGATCTACCCATCTAATCTTCAGCATTCTTCTGTAACACCACATTTCGAAAGCTTCTATTCTCTTCTTGTCCAAACTGTTTATCGTCCATGTTTCACTTCCATACATGGCTACACTCCATACAAATACTTTAAGATACGACTTCCTGACACTTAAATCTATACTCGATGTTAACAAATTTCTCTTCTTCAGAAACGCTTTCCTTGCCGTTGCCAGTCTAAATTTTATATCCTCTCTACTTCGACCATCATCAGTTATTTTGCTCCCCAAATAGCAAAACGCCTTTACTACTTTAAGTGTCTCATTTCCTAATCTAATTCCCTCAGCATCACCCGACTTAATTCGAGTACATTCCATTATCCTCGTTTTGCTTTTGTTGATGTTCATCTTTTACCCTCCTTTCAAGACACTGTCCATTCCGTTCAGCTGCTTTTCCAAGTCCTTTGCTGTCTCTGACAGAATTACAAAGTCATCGGCGAACCTCAAAGTTTTTATTTCTTCTCCATGGATTTTAATACATATTCCGAACTTTTCTTTTGTTTCTTTTATTGCTTGCTCAATGTACAGATTGAATAACATCGGGCCGGCCGGTGTGGCCGTGCGGTTCTAAGCGCTTCAGTTGGGAACCGTGTGACCGCTACGGTCGCAGGTTCGAATCCTGCCTCGGGCATGGATGTGTGTGATGTCCTTAGGTTAGTTAGGTTTAAGTAGTTCTAAGTTCTAGGGGACTGATGACCTCAGAAGTTAAGTCCCATAGTGCTCAGAGCCATTTGAACCATTTGAATAACATCAGAGATAGGCTACAACCCTGTCCCACTCCGTTCCCAACCATTGCTTACCTTTCATGCCCCTCGACTCTTATAACTGTCATCTGGTTTCTGTACCAAATTGTAAATAGGCTTTCGGTCGCTGTATTTTACCCCTGCCACATTCAGAATTTGAAAGAGAGTATTCCAATCAACATTGTCAAAAGCTTTCTCTAAGTGCGTTTCCTTAATCTTTCTTCTAAGATAACTCGTAGGGTCAGTATTGCCTCACGTATTCCAACATTTCTACGGAATCAAACTGATCTTCCCCGAGATCGGCTTCTATCAGTTTTTCCATTCGTCTGTAAAGAATCCGCGTTAGTATTTTGCAGCTGTGACTTATTAAACTTGTAGTTCGGTAATTTTTACATCTGTCAACACCTGCTTTCTTTGGGATTGAAATTATTATATTCTTCTTGAAGTCTGAGGGTATTTGACTCCGAGATTATAAAACCTGAGAGCACATCCGCCCCAGCCTCCCTTATTACCTGGCTGTCTTTGGAGTAACGTTTACAGCAGACGACTCCGTCGTGAATATGCTCCGCTCTTATCACTGACATTGATGAGCCACAACCTTATGATCACTTACCTGACAACTGCCTTTGGCGTGAATAACAGCCGTGACGCGTCGTGGCATGGAAGCAGTGAGGCCTTGTTAGGACGCTGGAGGGAGTTGGCACTACATCTGCACGCACAATTCAATTACGGGGAGGGGAGCGATCAGCTCTGACGCCACGTTGAATCAATCCCAGATGTGTTGAATCGGCTGCAGACCTGGCGAGTTGGCAGGTCAGCGCATCAATTGGAACCCGCCACTGTGTTCTTCGAATCACTCCATCACATTCCTGGTCATGTGATACGGCTCATTATCTTGTTGGAAAATGCCAGTGGCGTCAGGAGAAAAGTTCGTCCTGAAGAGGTGTACGTGGCCTGCAACCACTGTACGATACTCCTTAGCCCCACTCTACCCACGGATGCTCGTGTGAATGTTCCCCAGACAATAATGGAGCCGCCGGCAGCGTATCTCCGTCCCGCAGTACGTGTGCCAAGCAACTGTTGCCCTGGAAGACGACCGATTCGCTCCCTCCCATCGGCACGATGAAGAAGCTATCGGGATTCACCGGACCGTGCAACACTGTGCTACTCCACCAACGTCCAGTGCGGATGGTCACGTGCGCATTCTGCCGCAGTTGCCGATGTCGCGATGTTAACATTGGCACATGTATCGATCGTGGGCTGCAGAAGCCCATCGTTAGGAGTTTTCGTTGCACTGTGTGTTCAGACACACTTGTACTCTGCCCAGGATTAAAGTCTGATGTTAGTTTCGCCACAGTTCGGCGTCTGTCCTGTTTTACCAGTCTACCCTGCTTACGACGTCCGAGGGGTGTCCGCACAACCCCACGACGTCTGGTTTCAGTCGTGCACTTTTCCGAAATGCTCGTTTCGCCATCACAATCTGCGCTCGGTCAAACTCAGACAGATCGCGCGCCTTCCCCATTCTGCACACGGAGACCACGCTCACTAATGCTGCAATACGTGACCGTGCATGTGTCTGACTAGCAGTCATTCCTCGCCAGGTGGTGGTGCGATCTCCTGGGCTGATTTGTATTGATAATGGGACGGTGGTCATAATGTTTTTTTGCGCACTGACGTGAATCATGTAATAGTTTGCCTGCTCATTATCTTGAGCGCAAGATGGTAATGTAGCTCGCGTGCAGCAACATCAGGCTACCGCCGTGGAACATATCCAGCCATGTGGTAGCACATAAATATCTCTCGAGCATGTTAGCAGCTCAGGTGGCGTTTAAGCTAATTTTAGCATGGACTCCTGTTTTCTTTGGTTTATTCTCCTCTCTCTCTATTCGTTTAGTCGGTTCCGACTCTTCGTGATCCCATGAACCAAATCACGGCACGTTTTCCTGTCTTGCACTTTCTCCCGTAGACCTTCCAGGTTGGAACACATTGCTTCTGTGATGCCATCGATCCATCTCATCCTCTGACGTCCTCTTCTTCTAGTTCCTTCAATCTTCCCCAGCATTAATGTTTTTTCCAGCGAGGCATGCCTTCGCATTGTGTGTCCAAAGTAGGTCAGCTTTTCTTTTAGCATTAGACCTTGCAGGGAGAAATCTGGTTTTATTTGCTCCAATATTGATCTGTTGGTTCTCTTTGCAGTCCACGGAACTCTAAGAAGTTTCCTCCAACACCACAATTCGAAGGAGTCAATTCTTTGCCGGTCAGCCTTTCTAATGGTCCCGGCTTATTCAGGGTGGGGCAAATAAGTGACTCTGACAGAACCATTTGTGGCAGCATTAACGGAGAAGCAGATGAGCTACAGTTACTTCCGACAGGATGGAGCAACTGCCCACACAGCCGGCCTAACCTCGGAGCACATTTACACAATCTTCACAGAGTTGTTAGCAGAGGCCAACCTGATCGCGGCCGTAGCTGTCCACTCAGGCCAGCTGATCTGTCGGTGTGTGATTACCTTGTGCGAGGAGCCCTCATGCAACAACTCTCATAGTCTTCAAGAACTGCAGCACAACATTTCGGACGAGACTGTAGCAATTCCAGCAGTCCAGCTTCGATCCGCCTTTATCAGCTTTCTGAACAGCCCCCAAAAGTGCCAAGAGGTGAATGTTGCTCACTTTCAACATTTGCTATACTCAGGTTAGTACTGATTTCGTGTCCTCTGCTGTGTTTCTTTGTACCCTGAAACTATGTTCTCTGGGCCACTCTTATTTGCCGCACCCTGTATCTGTATCAGTGTCTCCCTTGTATGTTGCCTTCTCCTTTCTCTGTGTCGCCTGGGCTTCCTTTCTTCTTCTGTCCTCTTTGTATCTATGCACGAGGAACATCCCATCTCACTGATCATGTTTTTTAAGCACTGATCGTGTTCTCGGTCGTCCCCTCGTTTTCTTCCCTACGATCTCGCCTTCGAAGAGGTCTTGTAGAAGAATATCGTCTCTCATTAAGTGTCCAAGGAGTTTTGCTTTGTCTTAGCCTATAACTGTCAGTAGTTCTTTCTTCTGTCCTGTTTCCTGCAGAACCATCTCATTCGGTTTTCTATCAGCTCGGGTAGTTCTTGTAATTCTCCTCCAGAACTACATTTCCACAGCCCTGAGGCGAGCTTTCTCCTGCTTTGCTAACATCCAGGTTTCACATTCGCACGTCAGGACACTCCACACAAAGGTCTTTACAAATCTTTTCTTTTTGTGGAAGCTGATGTGCTTATTCAGTAGAAGGTTCTTCTTATTTTGGAAGGAACTCTTCGCCATTGTGATTCTTCTTTTGATTTGCTTGTGACAGCTATTGCTTTACTCCACATTGCTACCGGTATAGTTAAAATCGGTTACTTCCTCGCATTGTTGACTGTCTATTTTTATGTCAGTCTTACCTCCTCCACCTCTCGTGTTGTTAACCGTGACTTTTGTCTTCTTTGTATTTATTTTTATTTTCATTATCTCTTCATTCAAATTATAAGAGTTTTATTTAGTTCTTTCTCTGAGTCTGCCACTATTATAATGTCGTCGGCAAATGTCATGCAGTGAATACGAATACCATTAATTCTGATTCCAGTCTTCTTTTCTTTCATTGCTATTAGTCCCTCCTCATTTAACACAGTAAATAGCTAAGGTAATAAAGGGTACCCCTGTCCTAATCGCCTTCTGAGTTTTACTTCTCTCTTGCTACCATTAATATGCAGTTCAGTATTTTGACTTTTGTGCGAGTATACACTCAAAGTTAATCGGCTTTGTATCCTATGAAATCGTACTGCGCACAATGCCTTAAATAGTAACTGCCAGTCAACCATATCAAATGCATTTTCTAGATGAATAAATGCTATATATGTTTTTCTGTTTACTCCTAATCTTCTTCCTTAATTATTAACAGTAATATTTTTTATGCATGGGACAGAAGAGCAAGTGGTCTACAATTTGTGCAGTCCTTTGAATTTGTGCTGTTGGGTACTGTAATAGTTCTACTTTTCGTGATGTCAGGTGTATGATACCCTATTTATAATATTTGTACACCACAGTAAATAATTTACTTTTGACTTTGTCACTAATGTTTTTTAGGAGTTTTCCAGGGAAGTCACATGTGTCCGTTGCTTTATTTGATTTTAACGTATTTAGTGCAAGCAATAACTCTTCTTTTGTAATCGATGGCCCCTTATTGCTTTCACTAATTAGTATTTCATCTTCATTATACTCATCTGAACTTTCAGTTTTAGCCTCACTTGCATCTTCTGTATCAAATACCAGTATCCCATTTTTGTCTCTCACTGTGTTACTGTTGGTTGTCTGTGTTGTAACCGTTTAACCTTAGAGTAAGCTTCATCACATTTTTCTTTCTTAGAATCATCTTCTGTTCCGTTACTAATTTTTTATACCCAGTTTCCTTTCTCTAAAGGGCACTTTGTTTCTATATTGTTTTTTATTGCTTTATACTAGCTTCAAACAACACCTTAATGTAACTCAAAAGTTGAGGACTCGAAACAACATCCTCCATAAGCGCTGCGGACCTACCGGGGGATCTTCAGCAGCCACCCTAAGATCTTCAGCTCAGGGTTTCGTGTACTCTGTTGCTGAGTATTGTGCACTTGTTTGGATGAACAGTCATCATACAAGGCTTATTGATACCCACGTGAACACGACAATGAGTATAGTTACTCCAGTTTATTGGCTTCGACTGTTAACCAATGTAATGCCTCCTGGTCTACGCAGATATACTGCCCTTATGAGAGAATTCCACAAGATCTCCAGGAATTCTAACCTACCCATGCATAGCGACCTGCCACTTTTAAATCGTAAGAGACTGAAATCACACCATCCAACGCTGTGCGATGCTGCTGATATGGTTGCTAAGGATTTCAAACCCCTTGAAGAATGGAAAGGTCGGCGGGAAGCAGTGACAGATGTGCACCTGCATAACATCTTCTCAGGTGCTAAACTTCCAAGTGGATTCGACCTACCACGCAAGACCTGGACTACCCTCAACAGAAGCCGTACCGGCCACGGCCGATGCAGGGATGCTCTCTTAAGTGGAAGAAGCTGCCTGACCCAGCCTGTGACTGCGGGGCTCCATACCAGTCCGTTCACCACAATGTCAGTGAGTGCAGGATTCGAGATGCAGTGCGCTGGATTGTGGATTGAAGGACTGGATATTCACATCAGTTGTAAAGACGAACTTAAGTTTCTTATTAGCCATACGCTAAATAAAACAATAAAAAATAAAATAGCTTTATGCTTATCAGGGCTTTTTACTTTTAGTGTGTTGCTTTTGTAAAAAGGTTCCAATATTTCGGGTGTAACTTCCTTTTGCCTAATACGTAGGAGGGTCATGCTACGTTGGGATAGGGGAAGGAAGTGTTTGCAGCATACTGAAAGTGTTGGCGTTAACAAAGGTTTGTGCCAGGTGGGTTCCCAGGATGCTGACAGTGGCTCACAAAGAAACAAGAAAAACGGTATGCAGCGATCTTTTGGAACAGTACGATAATGGCGGGGATGTATTTCTTGGAAGAATTGTGACAGGTGATGAAACATGGCTCCATCATTTTTCACCAGAGACGAAGAGGCAATCAATGGAGTGGCATCATGCAAATTCATCCAAGGAAAAAAAATTCAAAACCACACCTTCTGCTGGAAAAGTTATGGTGTTTTTCGATTCCGAACGACTCTTGCTTGTGGACATAATGCCAAGTGGAACCACCATAAATTCTGTTGCATATGTGATGACACTGAAGAAACTTCGAGCTCGACTGAGTCGTGTTCGACCACATCGGCACAAGCAGGATGTTTTGCTGCTACACGACAATGCTCAGCCACACGTCAGTCAAAAAGCTACGGAAGCGATCACAAAACTCGGATGGACAGCACTGACCTTACAGTCCTGACCTGGCTCAATCTTATTATCATCTCTTTGGGAAACTGAAAGACGCTCTTCGTGGAACTAAGTTTGAAGATCATGACTCCCATGTGAATACTGCCAAACAGTGGCTCCAACAGGTTGGTCCAGAATTTCACAGTGCGGGTATACAGGCGCTGCTTCCAAGATGGCGTAAGGCAGTTGAGAGGGATGGAAATTGTGTGGAGAAATGAAAATATTGTTCCTATAGGATGTATCTACACACTGTAAAACTTTCAAACGTGTAGAATGTAAAAAAAAAAAAAAAATAGTGTGCATTTCTTTTGGAGTGACCCACGTATGGGACTGAATTTGTTATATGTGGCTTGGTAACATTCCAACTGCTTTCTTCAAAATCAAATGGTTCAAATGGTTCCGAGAACTATGGGACTTAACATCTAAGGTCATCAGTCCCCTAGAACTTAGAACTACTTAAACCTAACTAACCTAAGGACATCACACAAATTCATGCCCGAGGCAGGACTCGAACCTACGACAACTGCTTTCTTCTCTGTCTTGTATGTAATTAGTGTTAAAATACCACTGAAGACTGCACACGGCTGCACAGTTGTGAATTCCGAAGAAGTGCCTTTCTTTGTTAATCTCAAACCTGTTTTATCAGTGTTGAATCTCCTATGCATCTTCCTCAGCCTCTTCATTAATTGTGAAATTTGGAACCCATTTAAGTAGGAACGATGTCATCATCCACAGTGGAGACTGCGAAAGATAATTAAATTCCTCGCAAGTTATAAACTTCCTCTTCAAAACACATAGGCAGTCATGGCGGTATGGAAATTGTGGGGCGAGCTATTTATGACCTGCTCCCCGGCGGTTAAACACCGGGAAGGGGGGGTGGGAGGAGGAGGAGGAGGAGGAGGGGGGGGGTTTACTCACAAAGGGTGGAGTTAATGTGCGTGTTGCGCTCTTTACCCCGAAGGCGGTTCGCGGCAGCTCTTCGCGCTAGTCTGTTCTGTACAGTCCACTTCATATCTGTGTATGTTGCAGCAAATTATACAGGGTGGTCCATTGATAGTGACTGCGCCAAATATCTCACGAAATAAGCGTCAAAAGAAAAAACTACAAAGAACGAAACTCTTCTAGCTTGAAGGGGGAAACCAGATGGCACTATGGTTGGCCCACTAGATGGCGCTGCCATAGGTCAAACGAATATCAACTGCGTTTTTTTTTTTTTTAAGAGGAACCCCCATTTTTATTAGATATTCGTGTAGTACGTTAAGAAATATGAGTGTTTTAGTTGGACCACTTTTTTGCTTTGTGATAGATGGCGCTGTAATAGTCACAAACATATGGCTCACAATTTTAGACCAAGGGTTGGTAACAGGTAGGTTTTTTAAATTAAAATACGGAACGTAGGTACGTTTGAACATTTTATTTCGGTTGTTCCAATGAGATACATGTACCGTACCTTTGTGAACTTGTCATTTCTGAGAAGGCATGCTGTTACAGCGTGATTACCTGTAAATGCCACATTAATGCAATAAATGCTCAAAATGATGTCCGTCAACCTCAATGCGTTTGGCAATACGTGTAACGACATTCCTCTCAACAGCGAGTAGTTCGCTTCGCCTTCCGTAATGTTAGCACATGCGTTGACAATGCGCTGACGCATGTTGTCAGGCGTTGTCGGTGGATCACGATAGCAAATATCCTTCAACTTTCCCCGCAGAAAGAAATCCGGGGACGTCAGATCCGGTGAACTTGCGGCCATGGTATGGTGCTTCGACGACCAATCTGCCTGTCATGAAATATGCTCTTCAACACCGCATCAACCGCACGCGAGCTATGTGCCGGACATCCATCATGTTGGAAGTACATCGCCATTTTGTCATGCAGTGAAACATCTTGTAGTAACATCGGTAGAACATTACGTAGGAAATCAGCATAGATTGCACCATTAAGATTTCCGTCGATAAAATGGGAGCCAATTATCTTTCCTCCCGTAATGCCGCACCATACACTAACCCGCGAAGATCGCTGATGTTCCACTTGTCGCAGCCATCGTGGATTTTCCGTTGCCCAATAGTGCATATTATGCCGGTTTACGTTACCGCTGTTTGTGAATAACGCTTCGTCGCTAAATAGGACGCGTGCAAAAAATGTGTCATCGTCCCGTAATTTCTGTTGTGCCCAGTGGCAGAACTGTACACGACGTTCAAAGTCTTCGCCATTCAATTCCTCGTACATAGAAATATGGTACGGGTGCAATCGATGTTGATGTAGCATTCCCAACATCGACGTTGTTGAGATTCCCGATTCTCGCGCAATTTGTCTGCTACTGATGTGCGGATTAGCCGCGACAGCAGCTAAAACACCTACTTGGGCATCATCATTTGTTGCAGGTCGTGGTTGACGTTTCACATGTGGCTGAACACTTCCAGTTTCCTTAAATAACGTAACTATCCGGCGAACGGTCCGGACACTTGGATGATGTTGTCCAGGATACCGAGCAGCATACATAGCATACGCCCGTTGGGCATTTTGATCACAATAGCTGTACATCAACACGATGTCGACCTTTTCCGCAATTGGTAAACGGTCCATTTTAACACGGTAAGGTATCACGAAGCAAATACCGTCCGCACTGGCGGAATGTTACGTGATACCACGTACTTATACGTTTGTGACTATTACAGCGCCATCCATCACAAAGCGAAAAAAGAGGTCCAACTAAAACATTCATATTTCTTGACGTAGTAGACGAATATGTAATAAAAAATGGGCGTTCCTATTAAAAAAAAAACGCAGTTGATACTCGTTTGAGCTATGGCAGCGCCATCTAGCGGGCCAACCATAGCGCCATCTGGTTTCCCCCTTCAAGCTAGACAAGTCTCGTTCTTCGTAGTTTTTTCGTTTGATGCTTATTTCGTGAGATATTTGACCCGGTCACGATCAATGGACCACCCTGTAGAAATGGATTACGAAGTTCAGAACTGTAATAAACACTGCCTTTTTATGCATCATTCGCGGAGGTTCTGAACTATCCGTCATCATCATTGGTACAGAAATGAAAATGAAAGCTCTCCTGTGAACGGCTTTGTCCCTTTTTCCTCCGCGCTCGAGTGATTCCGGTGAGGAGGAGGTGCAGGTAAGTAACGGTGGGGAAGGAGCGGCCGCTCGGTGCCGGATCACTGGAGGCAGCGCTCACAAAAGGCCGCGTGCCTGGGTCTGGAGCGCGCCGCTGTCCTTTGTTGCTTGGCTGCGGCCCGCTGAGGTGCTGCAGCGGCAGCGGCTTCTTAGCCGAGGACGCGGCGGGAAAAGAATCCCGGAGGGTCTGGCGCAGCACACACGGTGCCCCGCTCCAGGGACCGAGCTTTTCCTTTTTCTCTCTGTTGTCGCCGTCCGTTCCGAGGACGCAACGGCTCCCGAGACGCAGGCCCGCTCCCTTTGTGGGAGGAACAGCTGTTGGGGGCCAGCTGCCGGCAAGGCATTGTACACCGCCCCCGCCTCCTCCGCCCGCGCCTTTGCGGCGACCTTGAAGTAGTCGCCGGCAGCCGTGCAGCGGCTCTCCCGCCAAAAGTTTCCCGCGCTCCGGCGAGAAGGGAAAAGCCGGTTCTCGGGGCGCAGCACCTTTTTGCCGGCGTCCGAAACTGGTTGGCGCACGTATTTGGCTCGACACTGGCGACCGCGCCATTCACAAGGCTTCCCGCCTTGGAAATATAGCGTGGCGCGCACGAGGCTTCACTTTGCTGACGAAGCGAGAGTCATGATCGAGCCCAGTAAAGATACACCTTCGAAAGTAACGATAAATGAATTATTTTACAAATAGTTTCTTCTTTCTCTTGATGTTCAATTCATGGAGGAGACTTAAGCGTGATGCGTCTTCACTGAAGCCTGTGTTCCTCTGTTGTCGTTCATATCTCTTTTCCCTTGGTTTGTAATTCATTGAGGGGCGATGGCAACGGGCGGCGGGGGGGGGGGGGGGAGCCTATAGCCCCCCCTCCCCCAATGGAGTATCATATTACACTGAACTTAAAATGGGCGTCTTATTATTTATTAATATACATTGGATATATATTAATATACGAGTACCACTTACAATAAGTAAGAAAGCTAAATATGCCGTGTATGCTTACTAACACTTACCGTAAATTGCTGACGCCAGACAATAACTTCGAAAACGTGGGTCAGATCGTATTATTTTCCCGGGCACACACATTTTGTAGATATAGAAGCAGTGGTGCAAACGCCCAAGATTTTCGCACCATATTACCACTTGAAAGCCTTATTCCTGCATACTGTTTAAAATACAGTGAGGATGAAGCGATCCACGCATCAGAGGAATAGCCGTCGAAGTGGCCTAGCGGTTCTAGGGGCTACAGTCTGGAACCGACCTACGGCTACGGTCGCAGGTTCGAATCCTACCTCGGGCATGGATGTGTGTGATGTCCTTAGATCAGTTAGGTTTAAGTAGTTCTAAGTTCTAGGCGACTGATGACTTCAGAAGTTAAGTCGCATAGTGCTCAGAGCCATTTGAACGAAGCCATCCGATGAATATGAACAGTTTTCGGGGAGTTCTTCGCTTTTAATGAAAGGAGAGCTGAAACTATGGAAGAATAAGTGGATTGATGAAAGTAAAAGACCTGAAACAGCAACTGAAGCTTTAAAGAACATTGACAAGCAGTTTTTCGCAAATGTATATGTTTTTCTTCAAATATTTGGGACTATCCCTGTCACCATAAGGCTTCCTGAAAGAAGCTTCTCTACTTCGATACAAATAAACGCTTATTTGCCACTGGACCCGCATTCGGGAGGACGACGGTACAATCTCGCGTCCGGCCATCCTGTTTTAGGTTTTCCGTGACTTCCCTAAATCGCTTCAGGTAAATGCCGTGATGGTTCCTTTGAAATGGTACGGTCGACTTCCTTCTCCATCCTTCCCTAACCCGATCGGACCGATGACCTCGCTGTTTGGTCCCCTCCCCCCAAAACCAACCACCACGCTTATTTGCGTAGCACAGTGGGGCAGGTGAGACTAAATAGATTGGCTCTTGCAAATATCCATAAAGAAAGAAATATGGACATTGAAAATATCATTGATATATTCAGTAAAAAGAAACAGAGACGAATGAGCATCACAAATTGGGGAGAAGACGGAAATTTCCTATGAATGTTGTTACAGAATTTTTTTTATATTCATGTCGATTTAAAATTTTTACATTCATACGAGGTGCATTCAAGTTCTAAGGCCTCCGATTATTTGTATCCGGACTGGAAACAGATAGAAACATGCGCATTGTTTTAAAATGAGGCCGCGTTCATTGTCAATACGTCCCAGAGATGGCAGCACCTTACGGCAGATGGAATTTTACCGCCAGCGGCGAGAATGAGAACTGTTTTAAATACTTAAAATGGCGACGTTTTCCTTACTTGAACAGCGTGCAATCATTCGTTTACTGAATTTGCGTGGTGTGAAACCAATTGAAATTCATCGACAGTTGAAGGAGACATGTGGTGATGGAGTTATGGGTGTGTCGAAAGTGCGTTCGTGGGTGCGACAGTTTAATGAAGGCAGAACGTGTGACAACAAACCGAAACAACCTCGGGCTTGCACAAGCCGGTCTGACGACATGATCGAGAAAGTGGAGAGAATTGTTTTGGGGGATCGCCGAATGACTGCTGAACAGATCGCCTACAGAGTTGGCATTTCTGTGGGTTCTGAGCACACAATCCTTCATGACGACCTGAAAATGCGAAAAGTGTCATCCAGGTGGGTGCCACGAATGCTGACAGACGACCACATGGTTGCCCGTGTGGCATGTTGCCAAGCAATGTTGACGCGTGATGACAGCATGAATGGGACTTACTTTTCGTCGGTTGTGACAATGGATGAGACGTGGATGCCATTTTTCAATCCAGAAACAAAGCGCCAGTCAGCTCAATGGAAGCACACAGATTCACCGCCACCAAAAAAATTTCAGGTAACCGCCAGTGCTGAAAAAATGATGGTGTCCATGTTCTGGGACAGCGAGGGCGTAATCCTTACCCATTGCGTTCCAAAGGGCACTGCGGTAACAGGTGCATCTTACGAAAATGTTTTGAAGAACAAATTCCTTCCTGCACTGCAACAAAAACGTCCGGGAAGGGCTGTGCGTGTGCTGTTTCATCGAGACAACGCACCCGCACATCGAGCTAACGTTACGCAACAGTTTCTTCGTGATAACAACTTTGAAGTGATTCCTCATGCTCCCTACTCACCTGACCTGGCTCCTAGTGACTTTTGGCTTTTTCCAACAATGAAAGACACTCTCCGTGGCCGCACATTCACCAGCCGTGCTGCTATTGCCTCAGCGATTTTCCAGTGGTCAAAACAGACTGCTAAAGAAGCCTTCGCCGCTGCCATGGAATCATGGCGTCAGGAGGGCGATTACGTCGAGAAGTAACGCCAGTTTCATCCATTTCGGGTGAGCAGTTAATTAGAAAAAAAATCGGAGGCCTTAGAACTTGAATGCACCTCGTATCACCTTCTGTATCCAGAAAATTAATGAAAACTCATTTGTTGTAAGTTGACATTTTTATGCTTTCTGTAATTTATAAAATCTCCCATGTTAAAATAAGTTTTTTTTTACCCTGAACTCCTAAACAGTTACCAAAAACTACTTTAAGCAACACGAAATTTCACCAGTTTGTCGGTGGAGGACCCCAACTCTCCTTCTGCTAAGCGATATTCCATTCCCCTAACGCCCCATCCCCCCCCCCATCTGTTAGCCCCCCTCCCCTTGACCGACTGCTATAATCGCCCTTGAATTGATTAGGGACGTGTCTTCCGGGCTGTATGTCCGCAGCCGAAGTGACTTTTCCGCTCCTGATGTTTTCTCCAGAGTTGCGCTGGACATCGCAGCTATACTCCTGGCGACGCTGTCTTATCGGCTCTCGCCTCCGAAGATGCCCAGCGCAGTTCTGAACGAAACGTCAGGAACCGAAATTTTTTCTTCGGCCACGGCCATACAGAAAGGAAGAGTCATCAGCAAGTATGACATCTGGTCGTGAATGTCTTCATTGTAAACTGAGGTGACCAAAGTCATGGTTCAAATGGCTCTGAGCACTATGCGACTTAACTTCTGAGGTCATCAGTCGCCTAGAACTTAGAACTACTTAAACCTAACTAACCTAAGGACATGACACACAGCCATGCCCGAGACAGGATTGGAACCTGCGACCGTAGCGGTCGCTCGGTTCCAGACTGTAGCGCCTAGAACTGCTCGGCCACTCAGGCCTGCAAAGTCGTGGGATAGCGATATGCACGCACAGAGACGGCGGTAGTATCGAGTGCAGAAGGCATAAAAGGGCAGTGCGTTGGCGGAGCTGTTGTCGTGTGAAAAGGTTTCCAACTCGATTATGGCCGCAGGACGGCAGTTACAGATTTTTGAACTCGGAATGGTAGTTACAGCTAGACGCACGGGACATCCCATTTCTGAAATCGTTAGCGAATTCAATATTCCGAGATCCGCAGTGTCAAGAGTGTGCCGAAAATACGAATTCCAGCCATTACCTCTCACCACGAACAACGCAGTGGCTGACAGTCTTCACTTAACGAGCGAGAATAGCGGCGGTTGCGTGGAGTTGTCAGTGCTAACAGACAAGCAACACTGTGTGAAAGAGTGTGGGACGCACCACGAACGTACCCGTTTGGACAGTGGAACGAAATTCGGCGTTAATGGGCTGTGGCAGCAACGACCGGCGCGAGTGCCTGGGCTAACAGGGCGACATCGCCTGCAGTGCCTCTCCTGGGCTCGTGACCGTATCGGTTGGACCCTAGACGACTGGGAAACCGTGGCCTGGTCAGATGAGTCTCGGATTCACTTGCTAAGAGCTGAGGGTAGGAGTCGAGTGTGGCGCGCACCCCACGAAGCCACGTAGCCAAGTCGCCAACAAGACAGTGTGGAGGTACGTGGTGGCTCTACAGTGGTATGGGCTGTCTTTACAGCGACTGGATTGGGTCGTCGTACAGATGTACAGAACTATACACCTATATCTCTAACGTCGATCAGTTGCAGAATTTTGGAACACGTTTTATGTTCGAGTATAATGACTTTTCTGGAGACTAGAAATCTACTCTTTAGGAATCAGCATGGGTTTCGAAAAAGACGGTCGTGTGAAACCCAGCTCGCGCTATTCGTCCACGAGACTCAGAGGGCCATAGACATGGGTTCCCAGGTAGATGCCGTGTTTCTTGACGTCCGCAAGGCGTTCGATACGGTTCCCCACAGTCGTTTAATGAACAACGTAAGAGCATATGGACTATCAGACCAATTGTGTGATTGGATTGAACAGTTCCTAGGTAACAGAACGCAGCATGTCAATCTAAATGGAGAGAAGTCTTCCGAAGTAAGAGTGATTTCAGGTGTGCGGCAGCGGAGTGTCGCAGTTGCTATTCACAATATACATAAATGACCTTGTGGATGACATCGGAAGTTCACTGAGGCTTTTTGCGGATGATGCTGTGGTATATCGAGAGGTTGTAACAATGCAAAATTGTACTGAAATGCAGGAGGATCTGCAGCGAATTGACACATGGTGCAGGGAATGGCAATTGAATCTCAATGTAGACAAGTGTAATGTGCTGCGGATACATAGATCCCTATCATTTAGCTACAATATAGCATCTCAGCAACTGGAAGCAGTTAATTCCATAAATTATCTGGGGGTACGCGTTAGGAGTGATTTAAAATGGAAAGATCATATAAAGTTGATCGTCGGTAAAGCAGATGCCAGACTGAGATTCATTGGAAGAATCCTAAGGAAATCCAATCCGAAAACAAAGGAAGTAGGTTACAGTACACTTGTTCGCCCACTGCTTGAATATTGCTCACCAGTGTGGGATCCGTACCAAATAGGGTTGATGGAAGAGACAGAGAAGATCCAACGGAGAGCAGCACGCTTCGTTAAAGGATCATTTAGTAATCGCGGAAGTGTTACGGAGGTGATAGATAAACTCCAGTGGAAGACTGCAGGAGAGACGCTCAGTAGCTCGGTACGGGCTTTTGTTGAAGTTTCGAGAACATACTTTCACCGAGGGGTCAAGCAGTATATTGTTCGCTCCTACGTATATCTCGCGAAGAGACAATGAGGATAAAATCAGAGAGATTAGAGCCCAGAGAGGCATACCGACAATCTTTCTTTCCACGAACAATACGAGACTGGAATAGAAGGGAGAACCGATAGAGGTAGTCAAATTACCCTCCGCCACACACCGTGAGGTGGCTTACGGAGTATGGATGTAGATGTAGGTAAATGTAGATGCGATTTCTTAGCAGCTGTGCTAGCGTACCCCAGTCTCACGTCCACGAAAGCGAAAGCCGTGGACCCTTGGATAGTGTAGCTAACTGGTGGTGGTGGGGGTGTTAAAGGGAGCCTAAAACTGGAGCTTTGCGCCTATGGGTG
This sequence comes from Schistocerca nitens, assembly GCF_023898315.1. Classification (NCBI taxonomy): domain Eukaryota; kingdom Metazoa; phylum Arthropoda; class Insecta; order Orthoptera; family Acrididae; genus Schistocerca; species Schistocerca nitens. The sequence continues at coordinate 219,987,382 of NC_064623.1, forward strand.
AAAACCCTGACGAGAAACCAGGCAGTTCATGTCGCCCAGAGATGTCAGCCGCCCACTACATTGATCTACCCTTATAGGAAAGGAAATTCAATATGTTCACAGATCGTTTTAGAATGGAGTTCTGTATGCAGTCCAGCAGTCAGGAATAAAGGTTCATTCATTCAGATACATAACGTTCCGCAACAAGTATCAATCTACGAGTATTTGTAACCCTTCCGTGTATGCATCGAAGCACCCACTCCTCATCTTATTAGTCTATGCGCTAAGGAAGGCCGATGCAACGTGGCCGACACATTGCTTATTTTAGTGTTTCAAGTGTCTTATAGATCATCTGATCAAAAGTATCCGGACACCTATTAGTGGACATTAGTATTAGATGTGTCCACGCTTCGGCTTTTTGACGGCTTGAACTCTCGTACGGACACTTTCAGGGAGGTATTACCATGGGGGAACACGAATGGCAGCCAATTGTCCTCAAGACCCCAAACCAGAGAAGGTAGTTGTGTTGTACGCTGCGTTGTAGAGCGAAGTCGGCGTTCTGACTCATCCCAAAGGTATTCCGTTGCATTCAGGTCGGTACTCTGGGCAGGGCAGCGCGTTTTAGGAACGTTATTTTCCACAAACGATTGTTTCAGAGATTCTTCTTTATGACGAGATGCATTGTCATGGTGAAACAAACAGTCGTCTGTGAAATGTACGCAATGCACAATGATGTAAAGTGCATCCTTCCGCATTTCGAGTGTTCTTAAACACAATAACGTGGCCACAACTGAATAACTAAAACAGCCCCCATACCGCTGCACCATCTCTTTCATACTTCACTGTCGAATGTCTGCCTGCGCGACCGCTACGGTCGCAGGTTCAAATCCTGCCTCGGGCCTGGATGTATGTGATGTCTTTAGGTTAGTTAGGTTTAAGTAGTTCTAAGTTCTAGGAGACTGATGACCTCAGATCGTAAGTCCCAGAGTGCTCAGAGCCATTTGAACCATCAGGTGACATCCGGCGAGTGGTCCACGTTCGAAGTCGGTGGGCCTTCCTCACCGACCCACTCTCTTGTTACTCCTTCTCTACTGACAACGTAGTACTTACCGCCTCCTTGGCGGATTCAAATGGCTCTAGACACTATGGGACTTAACATCTCAGGTCATCAGTCCCTTACAGTTAGAACTACTTAAACCTAACTAACCTAAAGACATCACACACATCCATGCCCGAGGCAGGACTCGAACCTGCGACCATACAGCCACATGGTTCCGGTCTGAAGCGCCTAGAACCGCTCGGTCACAGCGGCCAGCCCCTGGCGGATTCGCCTTTCGTGACATGTACTGGTGAATACCACGTAGGACTGTCCGGGTACTTTTGATGAAACACTCTTAAGATGACTCGGGAATACACCAAAAGTATTCTAGTGAGACAGTTCACTGAGTTCTGTACAAGACAACCTGCATTCACAAGACTCTTTGGGATAGATATTGGTTATGTAATACAGTTGCCGGACGGTTTACTTTTTTTCGAACTTAGCATCTTTAAGTATCTTCAATTATTATCTAATTAATTTTACATAGGTACTTCAACTTCTTACATTTATGCGATGTAAATGTTTGACACAAGAATAACATAAATACACACATCAAACAAAATTTTGCATCACTCTAGTTCCCAGGACTCCTGAAGATAGACGTTGACTGTGGATCACAGACATAGTCCCTTTAGCTGTTCAGAGGTGTCACTTAACCCGCCCGAAGATGTAAACAACCGTGCATGAGCAGCGCCTATTAGATGTAGGGGGTCCGACAGCCGATCAGAGATGTTCAAATGTGTGTGAAATCTTATGGGACTTAGCTGCTAAGGTCATCAGTCCCTAAGCTTACACACTACTTAACCGAAATTATCCTAAGGACAAACACACACACCCATGCCCGAGGGAGGACTCGAACCTCCGCCGGGATCAAAGCCAGTAACAGTTGTTTCGCCCCACACAGAATGTCAGGTGGAGAAATGTGCACACGTGAATGCAAAACGGTTAGTCTATACTGACAGACGTAGCTCTGTTAATGGTGGAGCTACAGCTATGCAGAAAACGTCAGGCCGTAAAGTTTGTGATGTGTTTGTGGGAAGATTCTTGGTCGCAGAGATAAAGCAAGCAACACACTAATATTAAGGTACCAGCCTTAAAAATACAGGGTGTTTATAAATGAATGTCGGGGTTTTGACGCTTTATAATATTTATTACATTAAACTTACAGTTATAAATGATATGTCAAATGAAAGAGCAAGTCAGTTGCGTTTGGCACCAGTGCGCACGCACAGCGCGCAATGTTTCCGCCTCAATCCGCTACATTGGTTGAACTTCACTGTACCGAAGCGCTGGATAAGCCGCAAGGGGCAATGGCACGGCTTGCTTTGCATGGCCTCCACGTTCATTCGACCCAACGCCATGCGATTTTTTCCTTGGGGCTTCATCAAGGATCGTGTGTACATGCCTCCGCTACCAGCAGACCTCCCTGAATTAAGAAACCGGATTGAAGCAGCTGTTGCTACAATCACTGAAGACACACTTATCAAAGTTTGGGAAGAACTCGGCTATAGACTTGATGTGTGCCGTGTGACAAATGGTGCTCACATTGAACATTTATAAGGTTCTTGGTAAAACTGTTTGAGTTGCTCTTTTATTTGACGTATCATTTATAACTGTAAGTTTAATATAATAAATATTATAAAGCGTTAAAACCCCGATATTCGTTTATAAACACCCTGTATCTGCACTTACAGCCGTTACATACTGTACACAGGTTGACGCAGCTGACCCTAACTATCAATGTCATGCAACACTGCACCGCCTTCACAACTACCACACGCGAGATTTTTATATTCTTTCGCTCGCTGCGTGGAAAAAGTGAACAATACTTTTTTGTATTATTAAATAAAAAGTGACAAGTGACCTTCAGACGCGATTTCTTGAATAACACGAAAACCGTGGACTCCAGCGAAAACATATCCTAGTATTAAATTTTAACCACATTAAATTCCTACGAAAAGGTCTTGTTAATTTTTTCTGTAGGAGTTATAGTTTGCACATAGCACACGAGAGAATATGAAAATTTCGCCTGTGGTTTTTTAGGTGTTGCGGGGTGCATAAAAGCAATAGGTAGGAGCAGAGGATTCACTCTGTATGTATAATCAAAAAATGTATACCTAGATTTTTATCAGTGTGGCTGGAAATGTGGAAATTAAAAAGCTTCTCATTTTAGTTTACGTTTTTCAACTCAGTTGTTGACGGACCAACTTCAGATTCATAGATTTGCCCTTCTCCAGCATCACTCACAGTTTATATCACCACAGGCACGTACGCTGATGGTCCTACTAAGAAAAGACGAACATACGGCCGCTAAGCTGAATAAAAAACTGAGTGCAGCGTAGCCCGTTCGAGACGGGGGAAACGCTAACGAAAAGAAGAAATAAAGGAAAGAAATATAACGGCCCTTCCACAACGACATTATTAGAGACGGAGCATAAGCTCGGATTGTTGTCATAAGGCAGGGAAAGGATCTCGGCCATGCCCTCTCAAAGGAAATATCCCGAAATTTGCCTAGAGCGGCTTTAAGAAATCATGAGAAAACCTAAATCTGGACTGACGTAGACGAACTTAAACTTTCGTCGTCTTGAAGGCGAGTCCAGTGAGTTAACCTCTGCACCACCTCGGTCGCTGAAAATAAGAAAAAAGGATGCAAACGTTTGAGTAGAACGGAACGAAATTAGAAAAAAAAAACACTTACAGAATACAAACTGTGTCTCAGAAAACCGGTTAGCAGTCATCATCATTATCATCTGCCATTGGACAATCACTTCTGAAGAAAGGACTTTTCCGAGCATCGGTTTTTAAATTCTAGGTTCCCGATGAGTGGCCGGGTAAGTCAGCTTGAAGCGCCGAGTCCAGTTCATGTAAATAATTAACCGTATTAATCCACGTGTGCATTTGTGTTATAGAAAGAGGATTCCAGCCACCCTTAAGAACGTCATCTCCTTTCCTTCCTGGCGGTACAAGACTCCACAGTCCTGTAATTGCAATCAATTTGCACATGGAAGCACATGTAGGCCCTACAGCTTCCCGATTTTTGCTTCTCGTGATTTTTATCTTCATAGTAACAGGTCCGGTTATTGGATTACGTTTCTCAAACACTGTATTCATGATATATTTTATGTTTCTTCTATTACACTTTAGTCATATTTATTACGTTAACTACGGTTACTTTTGCCATAGGGCCTCATTCCCAGCACTATTCGCCCGAATGCTCTGCCGGTTATTGTTTATTGACCGCTTCTTCCTCTTCAAGGGGTTGGTTTCTGTGGCTACGAACACTGACGACGTCTACTTGTGCTTATCTGTGTGACACTACTGTAATTTTATTTAGATTTACTTAATTGTCTGCCCTTAATTAATTTTTAGAATATATAGATTACAACGATGCTTCGCTTTCTATGCAGAACCACCTGAGGATGCTGCTTTAACGCAGCTGTTTGTGATTTTATCCGTGTTCATTTTACCGTTTATTTAGTTTATCACCAAGACTTCACCACACTTTTATTCTTTCTTTTTGGTCCCCTCGATGTTCATCCAGCCGCTGTCTTCCACTGCAGCCACTAAACACTAATCGTGTTCACCGAAAAGACAAATTTTCCAGTACGAAATGTACAGTATGCAGAGTATGTGTGTAGATTTACACGTAAAAATAGAAAATCAAATAATTTTTGGTCCACGCCTGTTGTGTTGTATATTTTCTGTTTCTATACTAATCTATCAGACCCAGCGGAACATACTGTTTTGCAAAATAACAGCGTCCTAGCGCCTGCCCTGCAAGTAGCTTACTTGTACCTCAAAATTACTTTTGTATTCGAAACGGATGCAACTGGATCCAGAGACTTAACCAAGTTCCGTACTTTTAAGTAAAAATAAGTAAGTTGCAGGAATAGCGTCAGGATGTTATTAGCCGCTTAATATTTTCTTATTGCACTGTGCCTAACATACGAGAAACATTAATTTTCAATATGCCTATGATAAATTTCCGACCAAATGCGAAGTATTTTTTTTCCGAAATGGCTGAAATGAATTATCTGTTAGACTTATTGGCGAAACAGGCACTGAGAGAGTTTAGTTTTCACAAAAGCCACACCACGTCGCAACCTACTGAGTCCTTAAATTTCATGCATTTAACCCGTATTACAAGCCTTGACTGTACAATCGATCTCAGCAGTTTAGTTTCTTTCATCCACGTACGCCTGCCATTTACACTGCCGCCTTATGCTTACTTAGCTTTCATTATCAGTTATTTTGGATGTGATTCAATGTTTTGGGATTTGGTATCTGTTCTTATAATAAACATCTACGTTGTTTGAGAGCAAACAGTTAGAAAGAACCCGGGCCAAGTTATTGCGTAATTGGATAGTTGATGACTAGAAAACTACTTTGAAAAGTGAGGAGAAAAAAATGTTTGGTAGCTTAGGTGACTTGCACGGAGAAGGTTTTCGTGGTCAATTATACATTTTACGCTTGAAGATACGTATGTTGAAGGAGCACGGAAGCATCAGATGCAGAGGTGGAACGAAGATACATACAGACAGAGGTTTGTTCACTACGCAACAAAAAATTTCTCCCCGGCCGGGAATCGAACCCGGGTCTCCCGCGTGACAGGCGGGGATACTAACCCCTATATTACCGAAGACTTCAAACAATTTTTGTGATGCTCACAGTGTCAGCATTAAAGAATACAGAGCATGAGGCACTGCGCGTCGTTATTGCATTATTTGGCGCCATTGTCAAAATATGGTGGCGTTTCTCTAAAGTAATATATGTGATATCGCATTATATACAAAATTTTCACATTGTGTTTTCATCACTAGAGCTCAGATACTGATGCTGATGCTGGGCGCGAGAGACATATGAGGAAAGGGTGTTTTTTTTTTTTTTTCCAACAGAAGCAAGAGTACAGGGAATCGCAAAAATAAATCAGAGAATATACAAAATAAGTTACTTCAGGTAAAAATGACTGACTGTAAGGGCATGGAAGATTACATCATGGATGACCAAAATGGACGACCTCAAGAGCACTTGGGGTTGCTGGAAATACGAGCGGCTTTCAATAAGTAATGCAACACTTTTTTTCTGAAATCAGGTTGGTTTTATTCAAGATTACAATACACCATATTAGTCCCCACTCTTTTGGATACAAAATACTTGTGTGAGGCCTTGCGATGTCATTGGGAAGGAGAAGTTCGTTTGCGATTTTGTGGCGACGAACACGCTGAAGTCGCTTCTTCAGTTTCCTGAGGTCAGCGCAGTACACTTCAGAGTTGACGGTTGCACCATGAAGGAACGCATGCTAGCAGAATAAACCCTTCAGAGTTCCAGAAGACTATCGCCATGACACTACCAGCTGAGGGTGGGGTTTTGAACTTTTCCTTCAGACGAGAGGTGATGTGGCGCCGCTCCATGCACTGCCTTTTGTCTCTGGTTCGAAGTGACGAACTCATGTTTCACCGCCTGTGACGATGTTCGAGAGAGAAGTGTCGTGACCAGCCTCGTAACGCGCTAGCAACCGCTCGCAGATGGTCCTTCGCTGCTCTTTATAGTCTTCTGTTTGGCGGCGAGGAACCCAGTGGCACCCACGTTCGAGTACCGCAACTGCTCGACGAGTGTGTCAGCTGCGCTGGCCCGGTGTAGTGTTAAGCTCCGTCTATACAGCTTAAGCGTTTTCGTGGACTCACTTGTTGAAGAATGCTGGTTCTGCTTTCTTGCAGCGCCGATGTCTTCTGCTAGCACCGGACGCTTCTCCGAAGATTTCACTGCTAGGAAGGGGAAATTTTCATTCTCTCTCTCTCTCTCTCTCTCTCTTCTTATTTAAAAATACGCTACTCGTGGAACATCATTCAATGCACCAGAACATATTTATTTCCACTTTGTACAAAAAACAACTAAACGTTATGACGTAAGCCCACACATTACCGGGCACCCAAGATCAGATAATTACACATTTTTGAACACAATTAATACATAACCGTTTATCGTGGCTGACTACCCGCGTCCAGTCCACGTACTCTCAACAGCAGTTCAACGTCTACTAAACAGCCATTTTCTCGAGTCACTTCATTTGTTTTTCAACAATACAAAGCTACATTACTCTTTGCAGCCGGCCACGGAGCTTCCATGCCGTAGTTCATTATTCTTGGCAGGTCGCGCTGAACAACTTGCCAGCCTTCCAGTTTCGCCAGCACAAACAATAAATGGGTGCAGTTTCCCATGCTCATCATTACGCCCTGCTTTAAAGTAACGCGTGTTCGAAACGGCTGGAACACAAGTGTCTGCAGACTTTCGTAAAGTTCTAGGGGCAGCACACAGCACTGCCGACAGAGATGTCCAGCTGTGGAGCGAGGTGTCTGACCGTGGTCAGTCGGCCACCTCGAATGAGAGTGTCCGCACGTTCCAGCACTATAGGAGTCACACCTGTGTGCGGCCGGCCGGTACGCCGGTGATCGGACAGGTCTGCGCGACGTTCTTGCGATGCTGACGGACGCCGCGTCCAACGACTCGCAATGCTTTTGATCACTGCCAGGTCTTCATAGACATTGCGCAAGCACGTATGAATATCTGGGAGCTCTGGTCTTCAGTTAAAATAAACTCTGTAGTGTTGGCAGAAGAGCCAACACTCTGTTTCTAGAGGAGGCCGAAATGCACGCGTTTAATTACACACTGACTGGCGCGAGGTCTGGAACAGTTAAAGGAATTAATAATAGCAAATAAAGTAAGTAGTTGATATAATACTTAACTTTAATCCACAATTGTAGAACATCGCTCTTGATGATACATGCTTCACATAATAAATATCAATTGAATACGGCGCCTTGCTAGGTCGTAGCAAATGTAGCTGAAGGCTATGCTAACTATCGTCTCGGCAAATGAGAGCGTAATTGTCAGTGAACCATTGCTATGAACGTCGGCTGTACAACTGGGGCGAGTGCCAGTACGTCTCTCCAGACCTGCCGTGTGGTGGCGCTCGGTCTGCGACCACTGACAGTGGCGACACGCGGGTCCGGCGTATACTAATGGACCGCGGCCGATTTAAAGGCTACCACCTAGCAAGTGTGGTGTCTGGCGGTGACACCACAAACTCAGTGGCAGCTCTCTTCGTGGAACGCACCTCCGTTGCAGACTCCATTTTGAGGGCTATGTATAGCGCTGCCACCTATCGGAGCTTCATGAAACTGTAGGGAATGAAGCGGGAATATTCCACGATGTCGCACAACTAGTTCTGCATCTTTTCAACCGAAACTGGGCGAGGAAAAAAATGCTGCAGTACGTACTGAACGCCCACGGTTTATCTTTGTCAGTTCAGGACGCGGGACAGAGCAGGCAGCAGCGCAAGTGATCAGTAGCTTGCGTTGGCCCGCCGTCGTAGTTTGTAGTAAATTCTCACTCATGGAGATTAATCCGTATCTACCGACTCCAAAGCGTGGGCGATTGGTAGAACATGTTGACAGTCCACTTCTGTTGGTGGTCAGGAGAGAGATTTTCGTATGGCAGAGACCAGTGAGGATCGTGTACTCCATGTGCCTTGCTATGGATGGACTCTTTTTGCAGGATGCTGTTGGTTTTGTAACGTCCCCTTAGAAAAATTAATGAATTACTGTGCTGGTAAAACCCTAAGTTATTTGATTTCCAAACAGCTGATCAAAACTGAACGTACTCAGACATTCACTAAAGTGACACACAATATTTTTAGCGCGACGCAATCTGACTTTCAGTAATCCCTACAAAAGAATGGCCCTGACTAACATTAACCTATACCTTTTATGAATCACTTATCTCACAAAAACCTTCGTCACTCGAACTAGTGCAATACAGCGAGCGTCACTGTTACCAGCTGCATAAAAGATTCTAACTACTGATAGACATAGTTAGCAAATGAAATGTTTTGATAGAGAACAAACACTGTATTTACCTTAATAGTGTTCAAAAGTCATAAAATATATATATATATATATATATATATATATATATATATATATATATATATATATATATCAGTTCATGACATCCAGTCTTACAAATTTACTGTCTCTGTCTAGATCATCCGCTCCCAAAACTCCGCCATCTCACTCCACACATCTGCCACTGCTGGCGACTCACCTCCAACTGCGCAACGCTACGTGCTGTTAACATCCAACTGCCCAATAGCAAACAACAATGTAAACCAGCCACAGACTGCACACAGCACAGCCAGTGATTTTCATACAGAGGGCTACGTGGCGTTACCAGTAAAAAAACCTAAACAGCCTACTTATACACTCCTGGAAATTGAAATAAGAACACCGTGAATTCATTGTCCCATGAAGGGGAAACTTTATTGACACATTCCTGGGGTCAGATACATCACATGATCACACTGACAGAACCACAGGCACATAGACACAGGCAACAGAGCATGCACAATGTCGGCACTAGTACAGTGTATATCCACCTTTCGCAGCAATGCAGGCTGCTATTCTCCCATGGAGACGATCGTAGAGATGCTGGATGTAGTCCTGTGGAACGGCTTGCCATGCCATTTCCACCTGGCGCCTCAGTTGGACCAGCGTTCGTGCTGGACGTGCAGACCGCGTGAGACGACGCTTCATCCAGTCCCAAACATGCTCAATGGGGGACAGATCCGGAGATCTTGCTGGCCAGGGTAGTTGACTTACACCTTCTAGAGCACGTTGGGTGGCACGGGATACATGCGGACGTGCATTGTCCTGTTGAAACAGCAAGTTCCCTTGCCGGTCTAGGAATGGTAGAACGATGGGTTCGATGACGGTTTGGATGTACCGTGCACTATTCAGTGTCCCCTCGACGATCACCAGTGGTGTACGGCCAGTGTAGGAGATCGCTCCCCACACCATGATGCCGGGTGTTGGCCCTGTGTGCCTCGGTCGTATGCAGTCCTGATTGTGGCGCTCACCTGCACGGCGCCAAACACGCATACGACCATCATTGGCACCAAGGCAGAAGCGACTCTCATCGCTGAAGACGACACGTCTCCATTCGTCCCTCCATCCACGCCTGTCGCGACACCACTGGAGGCGGGCTGCACGATGTTGGGGCGTGAGCGGAAGACGGCCTAACGGTGTGCGGGACCGTAGCCCAGCTTCATGGAGACGGTTGCGAATGGTCCTCGCCGATACCCCAGTAGCAACAGTGTCCCTAATTTGCTGGGAAGTGGCGGTGCGGTCCCCTACGGCACTGCGTAGGATCCTACGGTCTTGGCGTGCATCCGTGCGTCGCTGCGGTCCGGTCCCAGGTCGACGGGCACGTGCACCTTCCGCCGACCACTGGCTACAATATCGATGTACTGTGGAGACCTCACGCCCCACGTGTTGAGCAATTCGGTGGTACGTCCACCCGGCCTCCCGCATGCCCACTATACGCCCTCGCTCAAAGTCCGTCAACTGCACATACGGTTCACGTCCACGCTGTCGCGGCATGCTACCAGTGTTAAAGACTGCGATGGAGCTCCGTATGCCACGGCAAACCGGCTGACACTGACGGCGGCGGTGCACAAATGCTGCGCAGCTAGCGCCATTCGACGGCCAACACCGCGGTTCCTGGTGTGTCCGCTGTGCCGTGCGTGTGATCATTGCTTGTACAGCCCTCTCGCAGTGTCCGGAGCAAGTATGGTGGGTCTGACACACCGGTGTCATTGTGTTCTTTTTTCCATTTCCAGGAGTGTAGTTTTCATGAAGCTTTTTCGGGGCGTCAGTCTCTGGACGGTTAGTAAAAAATGGTTCAAATGGCTCTGAGCACTATGGGACTCAACTGCTGTGGTCATCAGTCCCCTAGAACTTAGAACTAGTTAAACCTAACTAACCTAAGGACATCACACACATCCATGCCCAAGGCAGGATTCGAACCTGCGACCGTAGCAGTCGCACGGTTCCGGACTGCGCGCCTAGAACCGCGAGACCACCGCGGCCGGCAGGACGGTTAGTACACAATAACGTGATGGCTGGCTCGGCTTGATGACGAAGTTTTTTCTTTCCACGCTGCTAGCAGCCTCGTGACATATATCTGGGGGAGGGACACTTGCTAAGTGACGTCCAGTAATAAATGAATGTGTTTCATTTGGAGCCTTGAAGTATTTGGTGTGACCATATCTGTACTAGTCAAGCCACGTGTGTATTTCCACAGAGTAGCAGACTGATAAAACCGTTGTTCTTAAAGCACGTGACTGAGAGTCCCGTGCACTGCTTGTCATCTTCCTAAGGATGTCATTTCTGGCTTCCAGTTCCACGCTTGTTATTTCTGGCTTCCACTTTCAGGCCTGTGTTACGGCAGTGCTGCTCGTAAGCCTACAAGCGATCAAATGTGACACCTAATCGTTATTCAGATGTACTATTCTGACATCTCAATAATTTCACTAGCAAACAACCTGTAGATTTCCGACATGATTTTTACCTTGTTGTGTCATCATTTTATTTTTAAACAAACACCATGTATCGGAATTTTTTGATCGTTTTTCGTTATTTTTCGGACAGCACTGTAAATTATCCCATCTCCCTAGTTGGAACCTCCATTATTGCGTACATCGAAAGTTCTTTGCAGTGAGTGTCAGCATTTGCGACTGCAGAGACGTTCAAAGTCTTATGGCAAATGTTCTGTCGATTTATTTATCTAAAATAAATTAGAAAGCACTGTTATTACACAATACAAGAAGATCCACGTCAGTACCGACGGGATACTTTGCCTCCCAAAAGAAACGAAGGAAACGATGTTGGTGCTTTTTAAAAATTTACACCGCAGTGAGTACACTCTGTGGTGATGCGTAATAATTATTCTCACGAGAAAGCGTACAAGGAATACCGAGTGCTGCTTTTTTATCTACGAGTATTACAGTAGAGACAGAAAGCGTGCGTCGTTGTCAGCCATGACAAAGGTATCACCCCACACCCTCATACAAAACTGGAGCGCATTGAGAATTAGGCGAAGATAATAGATAAAGACTTAGATATTTTACAGTGTTCAAAAAGTTGCCGAAGCTGATTTAGCGAAGTTGAAACATGATGTAAGAACAAAGGAATTACAGACATTGGCTGCGAGTGGGCATTGGTTGAAATCATTGTGCTGGACTGGGATTCGAACCCAGGTCTCCAGCTTACTAGGCAGTTGGTCTGACCACTGAGCCATCTGGACACAATGGTCATTGCAACTGCACGGACTACCCTAGCACGCCTCCTTTCAGACCCAAATTCAACTTATCTACACACTTCTAATGTAGTGTCCCTTATCCATTACACTCATTACTCGTGGAATCTCTTATGAGATATGAAGAGAACAAATGAATTTTCAGATATTTCCATTGTTGTCCCCAACAATCACCACTCAGTACACGCTGTCAATCGAAACAATCTAATCAACCGTAATTAAATATTATGTGCAACAGTTTAAGAAGGCATAAATGTCAAATACATTAATCAAAATCCTTATGGTGTAGACTAATAAGTATAAGTGTTTGAACAGGGACCTGCAGAGATTTCCGTTGTTGCAGCCTGTGAAGTTGTGGTGCCTTAAGTGGATTGCACCAGTCTCAGAACACAGAAAGAGCCTTGAACCGCTTGGAGGGCGCTGCCAAAAGAGTCTCTGTAAGGTAAGTGGATCAATTTACTTTAATCAGCGGGTATTTGGACGTCTCAGGATAGCTACAGTAGTGGAAGTCAGTATAAAGACATGGGTATATGTAGGAAAATAAACATTACCGCTTGGAATAGTGCACAGTGTAGATGCAGTAGTAGACATACAGTATACCGGAAAATGCTGTCGAGTGGTACCGCATTTGAAGTCAGCAGTACAGTATCTACATCTCCATATATACTCCGCTAGCCACCAAGCGCTGTGTGGCGGAGGGCACAATTCGCGCGAAAGTCATATTTCCCCTCCTCTGTTGCACTAGCGGATCGCGCGACGGAAAAACGACTGCCTGAACGCCTCAGTACGAGCTCTAATTTCCCTTATCTTTGAATGGTGATCATTGCGCGATTTTAAAGTTTGTGGTAATAATATATACTCTACAGCCTCGGCGAAGATCGGATTTCGGAATTTAGTGAGCAGCCCCTTCCGTTTAGCGCGTCGTCTATCTGCAAGTGCGTCCCACTTCAAACTTTCTATGAGATTTGTAACGCTTTGGCGATGGCTAAATGTACCAGTCACAAATGTTGCCGTTCTTCTTTGGGCCTTCTCAATCTCTTGAATCAGACCCAACTGGTAAGGGTCCCATACAGACGAACAATACTCTAAGACTGGACGAACTGACGTATTGTAAACAATTTCCTTTGTTGAAGGACTGCATCGCTTCAGGATTCTACCAATAAACCGCAATCTAGAGTTCGCCTTCCCGTTACTTGTGTAATCTGATCATTCCATTTGAGATCACTTCGAATAGTCATACCCAAATACTTGACGGATGTTACCGCTTCCAGAGACTGGGAATTTATTTTGTACTTGTACATTAATGGGGATTTTCGTCTTGTTATACGCAGTAGGTTACACTTACTAATATTGAGAGATAACTGTCAGTCATTACACCGCACATTTATTTTCTGCAAATCCTCATTGATTTGTTCACAACTTTCGTATGATACTACTTTCCTGTAGACTACAGCATCATCGGTAAGCTGTCTAATGGCGCTGTCCATACCATCAAGCAGATCGTTTATGTGAATCGTAAAAAGCAGCGGACCTATTACGCTGACATGGGGCACACCTCAAGTTACGCTTGTTTCTGTTGAAGTATCCCCATTCAGGACGACATACTGCTCTCTGTCTGTTAGAAAACTTTCTATCCAACCGTATATGTCATCGGATAGCACCTTTTGGAACAAGCGACAGTGCAGAACTGAGTCGAACGCCTTTCGAAAGTCGAGAAATATGGCATCGACCTGGGAGCCGGTATCTAGACCCTGTTGTATATCATGCACAAAGAGGGCCAGCTGTGTCTCGCATGACCGCTGTTTCCTAAAACCGTGCTGGTTTCTGCAGATGAGCTTCTCAGAGTCTAGAAAGGTCATTATGTCTGAACACAAAATACGTCCCATGATTCTACAACAAATCGATGTCAGTGAAATTGCCGGTAATTATGTGCATCCTATTTTCTACCCTTTTTATAGATTGCTATGAGCTGGGCCTTCTTCGTCCCGTGGAATATAACAAGACATCAACAATTCAGGCGGGAGAAGGTGGCACCTGTTATACAGACAGTCATCTCTCACCCGCGGTGCGTACATGCAATAGTACAGATCCGGTATACCGGCAAATACTGTCGAATGGTACTGCATTTGAAATCAGTAGTACAGTATATAACAAGACATCAACAATTCAGGTGGGAGAAGGGGTACTTGGTATAAAGACAGTGGGTTCTGCGCGGTGTTACTGTGTACGAACGTGCTTTTACTGCAGATGGCAAACGGAACCCATTAGTGACAAAGTAAACCACGATTGTGACAGCGGCACAAGGCAAACAGTTATCACGTGATGAAAAAGCAAAAATCGGTGCGTACAAGGAAATGAGACTCACTAACTGTCAAGAAGTTGAACCGTTCAAGTTCAGTGATGGATAATTTCACTGGACTGGACGCACGATATGGACAGAACAATGCGCAATGTAGAAGATTATCTGAGGCATCGAAACGGTTATTTTTGCGCAGAGCAAGGGCCGCAAATCGTTGTTCTTCTCAACTTGTTGCTGATTTACAGTTGCCTAACTTCCAGACGTGTACGACAAATTTTGTTAAATGTTAAAACATCTTGCTTTTGAGAGACGACTGCAGAACCTTGTTCTAACACCCAAATATAAACAGGCTAGACTGGAGTTTGTTGAGAAACATACGTCATGCACTTTAAAATGGGATAAAGCAATCTTCAGTGATACGAAGAAGTTTAATTTATATGGTCCGGATGGATTTCAATATTGTTAATCTGAGAACAGAACAGCAGGTAAGAATGAGTAGAAATTTTGGTGGTGGAAGTGTTATGATTTGGGCAGCCTTCTACACTTAGGTGGCAGTAAATAATGCATTGCTTGGCTGAACACTAGAGGGAAGTGTAACACGTACATTGAGGTGCTAGAGACTGTATGAGGACCTAGTTTCGAAAGTACAGTTTGTTTCGAAATTAATATACAGGTTTTAAGGCTTTGTAGCATTTATTACATTCAGCTTGCAATTATAAATAACACATCAAAAGCAACTAAAACAGTTTTGTGTGTACACCTGCGCGCCAAGGGAAAAGCGCGGAACGACAAAGATTGACTGAAGAACGTGTTGACATAGTGAGAGTCTTTCACGTTTAGCCCCAAGAAATCAGTTCTGAAGGCTAATAATCAATTAGTAGTTCCAGTGACGTCTGTGCAGAGACTTTTAAGGAAACAAAATTACGTCCTTATCGTTTGCAGCTGTTAAGAGCTCTAAAGCCTAGAGACTATGATCTACGTGCCAACATTGCAAACGAAATGTTGCTGCATGACGATGAAAATTTTCAGCATGTCGTCCTCAGTGATGAATCGACATTTCACCTAAGTGGAAATGCGAACACACATAATGTGCGCATCTGCAGATCAGCAAATACCCACGAGATGGTATAGTTGCAACGAGCCTCCCCTAAATTGAATGTTTTTTGGTGCCATATCCAGGCAGAAAGTTTGTGGGCCTTTATTTTTCGGCGAAGAAACTCTTAACTGGTGTTTCTTATCTTTACACGGCAGAACCATGGCTCTCTCCTCAGTTGGAAGAAGCTTCAGTAGAACTTTACTCGGCAGCTAAATGGTGCGCCGTCTCACTGGCATAACTCAGTACGCGATTGGTTAAACGACGTTGTACCCGACCGCTTGATTGGCCCCAAGTGGCCGGATGACAGAACTTGTTTTGCATGACCACCATTTTCACATACGATCTTACGCCATGCGACTTTTCCCTTTGGGACTTAATGAAGGATCATGTGTATAAGTGTGTATGACTCCGTTACTAGCCGATCCACGCGACCTTAGAAACAGCATTGTTGTAACAATTTCTGCAGGCACACTGATCAAGGTATGGAAAGAACTCGCCTATCGACTCGATGAGCGACAAATGGTGCTCACATTGAACACTTGCTAGAAAAACTGTCTGAGGTGCTCTTTCATTTTGTGTATTTTTTATAATTTTAAGTTGAATGTAGCAAATGCTATAGAGTTTTAAAACCCGTATATTCATTTTGAAACACCATGTAAAATGTTTCAAGATAATGCATGCAATGCAAATGAAACTTGAGACTTGAGAGGGTGAATACGTCGTTCTGCGGCGGCAACGTTTCGACAAATTTCCTACTTGTTATCTTAAGGCGAAGTGTTGCGGTTGTTTATGTGATGTCATTCGATATTAAGCTCAGTTGGTAGAGCACTTGACTGCGAAGTGCAAAGGGTCCGAGTTCGAGTCTCGGTCCGGCACACAGTTTTAATCTGCCAGGAAGTTTCATATCAACGCACACTCCGCTGCAGAGTGAAAAGCTCATTCTGGAAACATCCCCCAGGCTGTGGCTAAGCCATGTCTCCGCAATACCCTTTCTTTCAGGAGTGCTAGTTCTGCAAGGTTCGCAGGAGAGCTTCTGTAAAGTTTGGAAGATAGGAGACGAGGTACTGGCAGAAGTAAAGCTGTGAAGACGGGGCGTGAGTCGTGCTTGGGTAGCTCACTTGGTAGAGGACTTGCCCGCGAAAGGCAAAGGTGCCGAGTGGGAAACGTGCCAGCAGATGGTGACCCACATGAACAGAACGGCGCCGGGAAGCATCACAGTGGAAGCAATCACCGCCCAGGACTGCAACCCATTTCCACGGCCCGAGAGACTGGCGACTCTCTGGATCCTCGCCATGGCGGCACACGCCATCGTAGCACGGAGGCAGGCCGACCAGCTGGCCTTCATGATGGACCTCTGGGAGGAGAACAAGACGGCCCAGCAGCACAGGCGATACCACGAGAACTTCAGAAACTTCCTGCAGATTCCACTGCAGACAGCGATCGCCAGAGTCCTTCCCAGCCTGTGACCCTCAGCACCGCCACCAGCCACCTCACCACACTCACCACAAGAATAACGTGTGCAGTGATAGTGAACAAGTGCAACACAAAAGATAAAGTGCTTTCTCCTCTCGCATCAAATAGTGAAGTACAGTAGTATAAAGTGTTGCTTCTTAGTGAAATCAGTGATACAAAGTGCTTCTCACCAAACATCTGTCCTGCTCGCAGCCAAAACAGTGTCAAAAGTATGCACAGTAGTACTACCAGTGAGTTTTTTTCCTTCCTCATTTTTGTACTATATTGTTTGGGATACAAGCATTACCTAGTGGAAAGTGTCAACTACTCATAATTCTTTTTCCTATACTATATTTCTATAAAATTTACGTTGTTTACTCACACTTTCCTCTCTGCTTCTCTTATATAATATGACATAATTTTTTTCCTTCTTCTTTAATTTATGTACAATCTGTAGCACATGTAAAAAAAATTTTCTTCCACTTCTGCTCCATCTATCATGCTGATGTTTTCCCTCATATTGTCCCACCTAACAGTGCAAAGTAGAGGAAGAGATCGAACCAGAGTATACAATGCGAACGTGGCATCACAAGTGGATGACACACAGAAATTTGAACTCAAAATCAATGTGTCGATGCTACGTATAAATTATATGTCTGTCCTGGAATGCTTTACCCAAACAAAAAAGACGACAAATGACTATGTAAAACGGTTTAAGGACAACAATAAGAGAAAAACGAAAAGAATATACAAACGTAAACCTATAAAAAGACAGTAATGTTAACCAACGCTAGAAATAGGATAATAGAATGAAATGTTTCTTTATTTAAATGTATCGTTTGTTAATATATTTTAATAAATATATATTGTTACAAAAAAAAGTTCGAGTCTCGGTCCGGCACACAGTTTTAATCTGCCAGGAAGTTTCATATTAGCGCACACTCCGCTGCAGAGTGAAAATCTCATTCTGGCCTCATTCGATATTATTGCAGTGAGATTAGAAAATTTTGTCACATTTATGAAGAACTTGGCAGTATGAGCCCACTTATAACGTCGCACCCCTCCGGTCTGGATGCATGCGCTACTTCGTTTGGGAAGGTTACCATAAAGCCATTTCATTCTCTCCCGACGCAAGCTAGCCCACGGTTGTTTTAACATGCCCTCTGTATTCTGGACACTGCAACTCGGACGGAGTTTTCGTCTAAGCTGGGCCCACACGTATTCTATCGTGGAGAGATGTGAGGAGTACCTGAATATCGCGCAGACACATAATAGAGACACGTCCCGTGTGTAGTGAAGCATTGTTCTGTTGAAAAATAGCACAAGACGCTATCGTATGAGAAATAACGTGCGGGGACGCGGGATGTCCGTGACGTTCCGTTGCGCCGTGAGAGTCCCTTCAAACACTACTGGCGATGAGCTGGAGTCACGCCCGATATCTCACCACGTCCTAAACAGTAGGCGTAAGGCTACTGTGCCTCTCCAAAACATTAAAAGAATGAGACCTCTCCCCAAGTCACCACGGTACTCTTCGGTCATACAGGCTGGTCGAGAACCGCGACTCATCACTGAACACAATGCGATACCCTTCATCAGCAGTCCATGGCTCAAAAGTGGCATCACCACTCGAAAAGTAGCCGATTGTTCTGTGGTGTTAACGGCAGCCTACGCACGGGCCGGTAATTCCGTAGTCCGGCTGCTGTTAATCTGCGGCCAGTGAATGTTGCAGGGAGTCCATTACTCGCTCTGGGTCGGCAGCTGCGGATCTGAAGGGGCTACGATGTGCTCGGTGCACAGTACCGCGATCCTCCCTGGTGGTCCTCTGACGTGGCCGACCGGATCCTTCACGACGTGTATGTCCGCTCTCACGTTTCCACGCAGTCCAGTGTCGGATCGCTGTCACGTCCAAAAGCCTCACGAATCTGTTTATTGCACGATTCGACCAGCCGGCCAAATGTATACCCACAATGAGGCCCCTTTCAAATCCTTTCAGGTGCTGATAATGCGATTTCACACGAGTACGCGTACGCCGCATCTTCGTGTCCCTCATAGTTATCACTCAACATCTGACTTTGTTCACGCCTCGTACACTATGTGATTATAAGCTTCCGGACACCTGGCTGAATTGCTGGAATTCAATATGGTGTTGGCCCACCCTTTGCCTTGATGACCGCTTCCACTCTTGCGGGCAAACGCTCAATCAGGTGCTAGAAGGTTTCTTGGGGAATGGCAGCCCATTCTTCACGGAGTGCTGCACTGAGGAGAGGTATTGATGTCGGTCGGTGAGGCCTGGCACGAAATCGGCTTTCCAAAACATCCCAAAAGTGTTCTATACGATTCTTGCCACGACTCTGTGCAGGCTAGGCCATTACAGGCATCTTATTGTCGTGTAACCACTCCGCCACAGGCAGTGAATTATGAACAGGTCCTCGATCGTGATGAAAGGTGCAATCTCCATCCCCCGAATTGCTCTTCAACAGTGGGAAGCAAGAAGCTGCTTAAAACATCAATGTAGGCCTGTGCTGTGATAGTGCCACGCAAAACAACAAGGGGTGCAAGTCGTCTCCATGCAAAACCCGACCACACCATAACACCACCGCCTCCGAAATTTACTGTTGGCAGTACACACGCTGGCACGTGACGTTCACCGGGCATTCGCCATACCCACACCCTGCCATCGAATCACCACGCCGAGTACAGTGGTTCGTCACTCCACACAACGTTTCTCCACTGTTCAATTGCTCAGCGTTTACGCTCCTTACACCAAGCGAGGCGTCGTCTTACATTTATCGGCGGGATGTGTGGCTTATGATCAGCCGTTCGACCATGAAATCCAAGTTTTCTCACCTCCCGCCTAACTGTCATAGCACTTGCAGTCGATCCTGATCCAGTTTGGAATTCCTGTGTGATGGGCCGGAATAGATGTCTGCCTATTACGCATTACGACCCTCTTCAACTGTCGGCGGTCTCCGTCAGTCAACAGACGAGGTCGGCCTGTACGCTTATGTTCAGTACGTGCTCCCTCACGTTTCCACTTTACTATCACATCGGAAACAGTGGACTTAGGGATGTTTAGGAGTGTGTAAATCGCGCGTACAGTCGTATGACACAAGTGACACCCAATCACCCCATTCTGCTCCCTCACGATGTCTAATGACTACTGAGGTCGGTGATATGGAGTACCTGGCAGCGAGTGACAGTACCATGCACCTATTATGAGAAAATATGTATTTGGGGGTGTCCGGATACTATTGATTACAAAGTGTATATAGCCTACCACACCTGGCAACAACACTAAACACGAATAACACTAAGGCACTCTGTTGACTGTCCTACTAGTCACAGGAAATCGCAGCTCTAATGATTGATATTCCCGCCGATTGTGTGCACGTGTAAAAGTTCTGTTGACATCAGACCATGTCTTCTGGGTGCTTCAGTTGTTTTTCAGTTACTATATTGTATTTGTTCTTACTACAGTGAAGTTTATGTGACGTTTGCCACTGTCTAGGGATGTTACAAAACTCACACCTTTCGCACTCAGTCGCTTTTCTTTAGTTTCCAGTATTAGCTTGACATGTAGCTTACGGCAATCTTCAGTTGCCCATATGTTGTTAGTGCTTTAGTTTCTGTTCTAAACACTTCTCTCAAATACGATTATTCTGCTGGTTCTAGTGACCTATTATTTTAGCCGTTACGAATTGGTACGTTTAAGTCACGTCTTTAACGTATATAGAATTAAGGCTCAGGGTTTGACCTGTTTGTATTCATTAGCCTTCGCAGATGAGAAAGAGTGAATAAATTGTTCCTTCCCTGAAATACGGGGTTTATTACGTGGACTAAATAGAGAGAAATTTGAGATGAAACGGCTTTTGACCAACTAAGTGGTTACACTGACATATTTCTTTCTAAACTTCATATCAAACTCTAATGATGTTTCTTCAATTCAGCTGTGGTTTTGATGTATTCTGTATAGACACAAACAGCGGATCTGTTAAGCACTATTCATTGGCACTGAAGTTTTAAACAAGTTCCTGGAGATTTTATACTTATCGTCTGTCTGTAGCCTGAGTTCCAGTCTGCAATCGTGAATTCAGTGTCAGCTTATTTTTCTTCCAGTCTTCCATTGATACCAACGTTGGGACAAAGAGAGTTCCCTTCAGTTTATCAAACTGTCAGTTGAATGATGGCTTTGGAATCATTTCTTTTATAAGGCGATTCGTGTGCAACTCTAACGGTGTCACGCACTATTCTTGAGTGCTGGTGCCCCTACTATCTGGGATTAGTTTAATTTTTGTGGTTAGAGTACCCTCAGTTAATGACGACAGTATCGACTGTCATATAATGTGACCATATGTATGCAAACTGACATCGAAAAACTTCCCAACTCGGTCGACACCCAAATTTGACTTTATTCACTCTGGGGGGAACACTCCTTTCTGGAGTCGGATGCTTGCGTGAGGCGCTCCCATCACTTCCTGTTGTCTATAGATTCCGGTTCCATTCCGCTTATCGAGTCAATAAAGCTAGCGTGACTTCCTTACTGCTTGGAAAGTAAAGGAACATTTCCATTCTTCTGTCTTTTTATTGTCATTACATAGTAGTGCTAATTAGGTACACACCTTTGTAAACAATGTTTGTGAAGCGACGCTTTTGTCCTAATTGTGCGACATATAGATTACGTACTCCTGCAATGCAGACAATATTTCTCCATTCAGTCTTATGTTAGATAAAATGCAGCTCTCGATATGTCCATCATTGTCGCTCACAAGGGAATGATACGTTAAACTGTTGTCAGGTCAAGTGCGTCTGTTTGTTCGTCTGTAACACGCGACTAACAATGCTCCGAGGTATCGCTCCCAAAGTATGTCAGGGTGCTATGAGAAAAAGTTCACACACATATCGTTTTACGTCAGAGTGCACGCGCTCGGTACTCTAGCGGTAGCTACGATTAGTGTGTGTGTGTGTGTGTGTGTGTGTGTGTCTGTCTCTAATGCACGACTAGAAGTTGGTGGTCATTGTGGGGACGAGCCATCATTGTTCAGGGACAGTCGGAGCGACGTATGTAGGCAGATGAATTAAGCTCATAATAACATCAAGAGCTTGATCTGAATCTTCTACAAGTAACTATTATGTTCTCATTACGAATGGAGCTAATGGAACTTTGTCGCAGGCGCTGCCGCCGTCACCTCATGAGCATCGACAGAGCAATACTCCACCATCCTGTATCAGCTGTAGGAAGACTGACCTTCGTGAGTGAAAAATGGGATCCAGATCCAGCAGATACTGTGAACCTACTTGAGAAGCAACTTAGGAATTGGAAGCAGTATTTTCGTAACAGCAGTTCGCCGCTACATAAGGCAATAGGAGCTGCAGACATAACTCGTACACCATTTGACACTAGGACCGCCGAGTGGTTGATTTGACCACTTTTTATATTTTAGCATGTTATTATTGGGTCAATTTCTAATCTATGCTGTTGTGAGTTAATGACTTTTCCTAAATGTTTATGTAGATCATATAAATAGTCCAATATTTATTTTATATTCATTAGTTTTCTTTGAATGACCACTTATACTTAAAACCGCCGAGTGGTCACTTTGACCACATTACATGTATATTTGAAAACAGATTATTTAAAGATTGTTGTGCGTCACTCCCCGGATTTATTCTTAGCACTCGTCAACAATGTACTAAATATGTTGGTTACTGAAGTTTATCCGCATTGTTTGAATTTAAAAGCTCAACAATGCAATATTTCATTTATTGTTTGCTATTGGGTTTCGCATAAACAAGACTGATTATTTGAGTACTGGTCTCAGAGCAGTAGACATGGCTCATATGTCGCAGCGATACAAACCATGGGCACAGCCACTTTCGGATGAAGAAATTGTCACCCTTTTGTATGAATCGGATGCTGAAAATGATCCTGAAGTTGAGGACCTTGTGGAAGATTCTACAGATGAAGATTACCAACCTGTCGCTAATGTGGAGAGTGACAGCTCCGAGACTGAAGATGAAGGTAATTTACATTCACTTATTATTATTATTATTATTATTACTATATGAATAATGATCACTATTGTAGTAGAGCTGACACTTATACTGCTACTTCTGTTACTGCTATTTTATTGTGTGGTATGTTATCTTTGTAATGAGTTGTAGCTTTATAATTGTCTCTTTCCTCACGCAGTTGCTGAACCAGGACCAAGCAGTAATATAAAGAATGCTAGAGAAGGACCTAGCCTGGGTAAAAAAGGAACTGCATCTCCTGTAAGTGGACCAATACAGAATCGACGTAGAAGAGGAGAACGAAGTGAGGGTTCACTTCCAGAACCTGGCTCAAAACTCCTGGGGAAGGACGGGATCACGGAGTGGACTGTAGCAGACTTCGGTGTTACTATTCCAGGTAGGATAGGTCAACAGAATATATTGAAAGAAACACGGGG
Organism: Schistocerca nitens; assembly: GCF_023898315.1. Lineage (NCBI taxonomy): Eukaryota > Metazoa > Arthropoda > Insecta > Orthoptera > Acrididae > Schistocerca > Schistocerca nitens. Next base: position 220,010,907 of record NC_064623.1, read on the forward strand.
ACCTACTCCACATGCAAAGCGGCACGTCTCAAATGATAATGTTTCGAGTGCCTGGCGCCTTTTAGTTGATCAGCCAATGATGAAACACATAAAGAAATGCACAGAAGCAGAGGCACAACGGCTTCTTGGAAATGATTCATGGAGTTTGGATTTAGAAGAATTAGATGCACTTGTTGCTTTATTATATGTTCGTGGTGCGCTGGTGCCAAATGTATTGAAGTAGATGAGTTGTGGTCGAAAAAGTGGGGAGCCCCATCTTTCGCTGACACAATGAGCAGAAACAGGTTTCGAGAAATTTTAAAATATCTGCGTTTTGATGAAAAAAATACACGATCGGAACGTTTGAAAAGTGACAAATTTGCACTTATATCAACGTCTTGGAACCATTTTATAGAAAACTGTCAGTTTAATTACATACCTGGATCAAATGTCACTGTGGACGAACAACTTTTCCCCAGCAGAACCAGGTGTCCGTATTTGCAATATATGCCGAATGAGCCTGATAAATTCGGAATCAAATTCTGGCTTCTAGCGGATGTAGAAACAAAATATCTTTGTAATGGGTTCCCTTATGTAGGAAAGAACGAACAGAGGGCACCCAATGGGGAACTTCCAGAACAAGTAGTAATGAAGTTGGTTGCTCTAAATCGCAATAAGGGGCGAAATGTGACTACTGATAATTTTTTCACTACGGTCACACTTGGGGAGAGACTGGAAAAAGAGAAAACTAGTCTTGTCGGCACTATCAACCGTGCAAGAGAAGAAATTCCGAACACTACAAAAAAAATGAAAAGTCCTCTTTATACGTCTGTTCTCTTGACTGTTCTCTGACTGTTTACCAAGGGAAAAAGAGCAAAAATGTTCTTCTGTGTAGCACCATGCACACAGATATTGAAATACAAAATAATTCGAAACACCTTCCCGAAACACTGAGGTTATACAATAGCACAAAATTAGGTGTAGATGTCTTGGACCAGATGACGAGGCAATATTCTGTCCACTCTGGTACTCGTCGATAGCCTGTACACGTATTTCACAATATCCTTGATCCAGCAGCCATCAACGCATGGATCATTTTCAAGCTAGTGACAGGGATCAAAATAAGTAGGAGGAATTTCATCCTAAATCCAGCAGAAGAATTACGTAGAGCCTATATGGAAACCAGAAATCAGAAAAGGATGCCAAGGGATGGAAAAGAAAAGGACGATGGTGATGAAGAAAGAGAAGAAGCGGAAATTCCTGCGAAAGTAAGAAAACTATGCCAAACGAGGAAATGCAGAAACAAAACAAATGAAGTGTGCAGTAAATGCAAGAGATATGTTTGTGGGCTGTGTACATATAAAGTAATAAAGACAGTAGTTTGTAATGCTTGTAAGTAGGATTAGGTACTAAACGTGGTCATATTTTATGATTGGTCTTTCTCTTAACATATTCATGGATACTTAGTTTCTCTAGTAAGATTAATTTCTATTAATTTTAAAACTACTGCAATACAATTAGTATGGTTGCAGATAAATATTGTGAACTATGTTCTTTAATATTAGTAATGTTATGTTCCCATTGTTGTTGTAAAATACAATGATACTGTTATTAAACGTAATTAAAGTGATACATTGTTGTCAAGGTCATTAATATTTACATTAAACAACACAGCATGTACTTACAAAGAAAGTGGTCACTTTGACCACATCGGCAGTTCTAAGTATAGTACTAGTTCCGGCAGTTCTAGTGTTAAACTGACAGAAAATCTGGAACATTTCCTAGGCAGAAACAAATGGCACAAAAATGATGGGTTTGCTAAGGAAAGAACTACATATTAAATATGCCAATAGCCACAGCCGGGACTGTGTCAGTTTGCAAGCACCAAACTAATGGTTGACACACGAAGATATGTGCGCAGAAACAGGGTTTTATGAGACCGATACAAAATCAGGCCATTGGGGCAAGTGTATCGTCAAGGAGCTAGGAATGTATGATACTTGCATTAAATTTAGCGATCAATAAGAGACACTGATACAAAGTACATCTGGATATATAGTAATGTGAATGCTCTTTGAAGCTGAACCTCTCTTCAAATTGGTGAAGATAGATTGCTTTTTTTTGAGGGGGGAGGGGATGGGTGATAATTCAGAAGGCAGTGAAAAACTTAGAAACGCTTCCACTTGTTCAAGGACTGGAAATAGACATTCTCTCACTGTTCCAGTATATTTTGAATTTGAAGTTTTCTGTACCCACGCCTTAATTGCTGATAAAATACGGTGTAGCCAAAGCTGAACAAGACACTTTCCTCATAGCCATCGCTAAACGCAATACATGCAACTTGCAGAGATGGTTGGATGCAGGAACATTTCAAATAAAGTAAATGCATTGTGATACAGAAGTTAGTGTACATCGTTCAAGTGGTAATATGGACACCAACATTATTAGAAGCAAAATATGAAAAAAATATCTACATGTTTGAAAACACCGTTCCACGTTTTGTTGGCAATTGCAAAAGTCATTTGTCCTGAACTCCGACCGATTAGTTTATCGTATTTTCAGTGAATGCACTTAACAAAATAACTTATAGCTTAATATGTAATAATTGGTAATGTAATTTAGAAATTGTTTAGAGAGTAGTGACGTCCTAAACGTTCATCGTAGTGCTGAAATGAAGAGTGCACCAATATTTCATAGTAGCACTGTAATCACCGTACAAACCTGCCCCGTATCATTTCAGCATTGCTGTCTTCTTTTAACTACCATCTTGACGTCCGTTTATTTTAAACGTCAAGAACGTCTCACAAACACAACGGACACCAAGAGACGTGTATGTATTCGTTTCGTAGAGTAAAACGAGTAGTGGGCAAATTACTAAATTTAAAAAAAAAAATATGCCTCCTGTGAGGTTTGAACTCACGACCCCTGGTTTACGAGACCAGTGCTCTACCACTGAGCTAAGGAGGCGACCGTATGACATAGAGGTGTGTCAAGTTTAATAAGAAAAGCATTTGTTACGTTATTCTTTAGGAAGTTTTTTAACTGTCCTCGTTTCGGATATAATTTTGACAACAGACGTGCGACACACACAATATTGGTGAAGCTTCGGCTTAGTTTTAGTTCCCGCCGGCGGCACAGATGTCGCCACAGTGCGTGGGCGCGGTTGTGCCGGTCATTACGGAACAAACCGAATACGTATCTGTTTTCACATCGTTCGTAAATGTTGTAGTGTATTCAAATGTGTATGATTTACCATATAAGGGTTTAATTAAAAAACTATTAATCTGAATAAGTGTTTCTTATTCGAACTTCATACGGTGACTAAGTGCTCTGAACACAACTCACAATTTGAAACTTACACATTATAAAATTTCTTCAGAAGTGTTCATATTGGGCATTTCTAGTCATGCTTACCTTGCCCTAAACATTAAGCACATAGATTAACGCAGTGCTATACTGGTAAATGCATTATCAGATTGATGTGTCGAGCAGTAGAAAGATAGAAGCACAAGAGCAAATATCCATTTTCATTCAACGAATTAGACGCCTCAAGTCACCGATTGATGGGCGGAAAATTAGCAAAAACTAATATACAAATTCCTAGGCAGTTTTACATTGGACGATTGAGAACTTAAGTCAAACATGTTTCACTCAGGCACCTTTATGTCTCATTCAGCTGACGAGCAGGTAAACGTTGTTGCCTTTTCATAGAACCAAATTTTACTTCCGTATGGAACCGCATTCTCGACAAATAGATAGAGAACTGATAAAAACTTTTAATAGCAGTGATAAAAGTTATGAGAGAAGCTTATGGAATTAGGTAGATCACGAACTGTAGGAGTTTTTTCAAGCACGAGGAATGTGTTCCTGTATGGCTGTACACGCAATTCTGCTGGTAGTGTTTTAGTGGTAAACAAGATTTTTTGTCCAAATCACTTGCCCAAGTCACGCGGCACAAGAAATGAACACAGTTGATGGGTGAGATTTGACTGTAGAGGCAGTGTCTTGCGTCCCTGGCACAATATGAATATTAAACAGCGGTTCGAAATGGCACTGTTGTTGCTATAGATATAGTCTTCGGTTCCAGAAGGTGACCGGAAAGTATGAGTCGAAATACAAGCATAAAAATTTATATGCTTCTGACTTTATTGCCGAATTGCCATCGGCTTCTTAGTACGTCGGGAAAACATTAAAGTTCTCATAAATGTTCCGAGTTCCCACAAAAGTATTATGGGTAGTCATTAACTACAGCACATATACTTCTAGCAAACGGCATCTCTTTTTCCGACTATTATACGACAAACTTTTCAGTAACTTACAGCTTACCTGAAACCAAACTGTTCATTGCCCAATAAATCTTCAATTTTTCTTTCTGTTCATTTATGTATCATTCTGGTCGGTAGTTAGAAAGCGTGCTTTGTGAGATTATTAGTCCAGTAGTTTTCACATTTATCGACACCTATCTTCGCAGATAGTGTGATGATATTGATCTTCTGGAAATCTGTTAGTAATTCACCCTTTTCATAATACACTTCTGATACCATCGGAAACAACCTTCTAGTTCCTAAACATTCAACATATTTTATTAACTCTGATGATATAACATTGATTGAATTGTTTGATTTCAGATCACCCAACGCTATCTCAGAGTCTGGACGCAAATGGATTGTCACTAAATTTTGAGAAAACACAATATATACAGTTCTGTGTTGCAAATGACATTGATAAATATAGAATTTGAACAGAAGTCTGTTGCTAAGGCAGAATATTCAACATTTTTGGGAGTGTGCTTTGACGAGAAATTGAATTGGAAGAAACAACACTGATCATCTGCTGAAACGTTTGAGTTCAGCTATTTGTGCTGTAAGGGTAACAGCAAATTATGGTGGTAAACAAATCAGTAAATTAGCCTACTATGCCTACTTTCATTCACTGCTTTCATATGGCATCATACTTTGGGGTAATTCATCATTAAGAGAAATAGTATTCATTGTACGAAAACATGTAATCGGAATAATAGCTGGAGCCCACCCAAGATCACCATATATTTAGGGAACTAGGGATATTCACAATACCTTCACAACACATATATTCGCTTATGAAATTTGTTATTTATAACCCATCCCAATTCAAAAATAATAGCAAAGTGTGTAGCTACAACGCTAGAAGAATGGATGATCTTCACTATTCTGGTTTAAATATGACTTTGGCTCTGAAAGGAGTGAATTATGCTGTTAAAGAAGTCTTTTGTAATTTACCAAATAGCATTAAAAATCTGACAATATTTAATAACTAACTAAAAGAATTTGTGAATGATAACTCATTCCACTCTGTAGATGAGTTTAGCTATAAAGTATTAATTGTAAAAATAGTTAAACTGACACATTTACACATCATATAAAACGTATTCATGATCTATGGAAGAAGTATTGATGTAATGTAATCATCGGAACATCCGTTTCTTCCACATTAGCCTTCTCAGAAGGATCACACGGTTTCTTTCCCCCATATAGGCTTTTGATATACTGCTGCCATCTGTGTGCCATATCTTCCGCATTTGATAGAGGTTTTTCCATCTTGTAGATCAGCACCGTTACATTTTACTTCTTCACATTCTTCATGCACATAATCCCAATTTTTCCTACAACCATGTCTTTCTCCATATCCTTACATGTTATTCTGAGTCAGCCTGTTTCTACATTTCCTATCAGTTTCATTCATAAACAGCCTATACTGTACTTTCCTACTGTACCCTTACGATTTTGTAATTTCTTCTACCAACTCTAAGATTCAGCATTTCCTGAATCATCCACAGTTTCTTAGCCTCTGCTTTTGCTGTACGTACAGTCTCCTGTCCTACACTAATGAGTGGCTTCTTTATTATACAGGGTGAGTCACTAACTATTGCCACCTGGAATAACTCCGAAAGTATGATAGTAGCTGAAAAGTTTGTGGGACAAATGTTGCATGGGACAACGGGGGCCATAATATGACGTTGGTTTTTTGTTGATAGGTGGGGTCGCGTCAGAAATATGTAGGTCGACTTTTTTTTTATGGGATGCTGTAGTTCGGTACTCAGTTTCTGATAGCGGCTATCGAGACGAATCCAATGATTTGTAACAGTAATGTCTTTGAAGGTCAACGAAGGTAAAAAAGGTGGCATGAACCTCCGTTTACAGAAGGTGTTAGAAGTGATGACCACTGGTATCAATGCAGTGCTGCAATCTTCTTATTTGGATTGCGTGGTATTCCTTATCACTTCGGCACTTATCGAAGCACATGCTCTGACAATTCTCTCTCGTATATCGTGCAAATAGTAAATATTCGCCGAATACGGCGTATCCATCTAACGTGCCATTGATATGTAAACACTATTCGACGGTTTCGGAATATAACACTAATAGGAACGGTAAGAATAGTATCGTTGAATCAAGCTAATGTGAATGATGTATTCCTTCTCATTTACGGAGAATGCCAACGAAATTCAGTGAGAGCTAGAGACTTGTACGCCGAAAGGTATCCTCAACATACTCACCCTACACGTCGTACATTTAATTACGTACATGATAAATTGAGAACAACTGGATGTTTAACGCATCAGAAACATATCCTGTAACGGAAAGTTACTAACGAGGAAACGGAAATTGGTACTCTTGCCACTGTCGCTCGAAATCCATTCTTCTTCTACTGTACTTCTTTCCCCCACTGCTGTCAATTGTTCCCTTATGCTCTCCCTGAAACTCTGTACAACCTCTGGTTTAGTCAGTTTATTCAGGTCCCATCTCCTTAAATTCCCACCTTTTTGCAGTTTCTTCAATTTTAATCTGCAGTTCATAACCAATAGATTGTGGTCAGAGTCCACATCTGCCACTGGAAATGTCGTACAATTTAAAACCTGGTTCCTAAATCTCTGTCTTACCATTATATAATCTATCTGATACCTTTTAGTATCTCCGGGATTCTTCCATGTAAACTACCTTCTTTTATGATTCTTGAACCAAGTATTAGCTATGATTAAGTTGTGCTCTGTGCAAAATTCTACCAGACGGCTTCCTCTTTCATTTCTTAGCCCCAATCCATATTCACCTACTATGTTTCGTTCTCTCCCTTTTCCTACACTCGAATTCCAGTCACCAATGACTATTAAATTTTCATCTCCCTTCACTATCTGAATAATTTCTTTTATCTCATCATACATTTCATCAATTTCTTCATCATCTGCAGAGCTAGTTGGCATATAAACTTGTACTACTGTAGTAGGTGTGGGCTTCGTGTCTATCTTGGCCACAATAATGCGTTCACTATGCTGTTTGTAGTAGCTTACCCGCACTCCTATTTTTTTATTCATTATTAATCCTACTCCTGCATTACCCCTATTTGATTTTGTATTTATAACCCTGTATTCACCTGACCAAAAGTCTTGTTCCTCCTGCCACCGAACTTCACTAATTCCCACAATATCTAACTTTAACCTATCCATTTCCCTTTTGAAATTATCTAACCTACCTGCTCGATTAAGGGATCTGACATTCCACGCTCCGATCCGTAGAACGCCAGTTTTCTTTCTCCTGATAACAACGTCCTCCTGAGTAGTCCCCGCCCGGAGATCCGAATGGGGGACTATTTTACCTCCGGAATATTTTACCCAAGAGGACGCCATCATCATGTAACCATACAGTAAAGCTGCATGCCCTCGGGAAAAATTACGGCTGTAGTTTCCCCTTGCTTTCAGCCGTTCGCAGTACCAGCACAGCAAGGCCGTTTTGGTTATTGTTACAAGGCCCGATCAATCAATCATACAGACTGTTGCCCCTGCAACTACTGAAAAGGCTGCTGCCCCTCTTCAGGAAGCACACGTTTGTCTGGCCTCTCAACAGATAGCCCTCCGTTGTGGTTGCACCTACGGTACGGCTATCTGTATCGCTGAGGCACGCAAGGCTCCCCACCAGCGGCAAGGTCCATGGTTCATGGGTGACAAAATAGAGATTTTTTTGATATAGTGAGTCCTGGGAAAAGATAATTTTTGTTGTCTACACCAGCTTAAGTGCTGGGAAATGAGGAAGACCTGGTCGGAAAAGAAGAATGTGTAAGGGTAACCAACACATACAGGCAAAATAGTAATCATTATTGTTGCTTTAATAGATACGTCATTGACTGTCTTCTGAAGCTGTAGATGTTTAGTTCTGTAATAGAATGGGGGAGGCTATTCCATAGGGACTACTGAGAAGGATTTCGAGAAAGTGGCTGAATGACGGAGTGTGACAGAAGGATTTTTCTCTGATGGCAACGAGTGTTTCTGCCTTGTTGATCAGACGAGAGATGAGGGATAGTGTAGGTTCATAAGACAGTAGAGAATACGGAGGGTATGGAAATCTCTGCACGCAGCCAGGATTGATGGTGAAATATGATCATAGAGTCGAACATCACAGATAGAACGAACACAGACATTCGTAAGCAGTTCCAGGCACCGCGAGCTTTCGTAGGACATGCCTTGCAGGATAATATCGCTGCAATCAGTCATTTGAAGTATAAATGTTGGTATAAGTTTCATTTTCGGGTCAAGAGGGAAGACCTTTCTATATTTCTGTAGGGCATGGAGAGATGCTGATGCCTCCTTGTGTATTACAGTAACGTGCTCAGTCTAATTCAGATTTTCATCTATTATTATTCGTTGATTCTTTGCTGAAGGAAAGAAGTATGTCCCATTTGTGGTTAAAGATGGTAGGGATATTTCGTGCTAATGAGCCCAGAATGACCAAATAGACGCTTGGGGTTTGGATGGGGTGATCTTTAACCAGACATCCTGCGCCCATTGTTTTAGTGCACAAGTGTCAGTATTGAGACTAGCGATAGCTGTCTTCAGGTTCATTGGTTTTGCATATAGGTACAACTGGGGTCCATCAGCGTACATGTGGTATTTGCAGTAGGACAAGACTGACGACACATCATTGAAGGACAATGAAAATAGCATAGTACCTAATGCCGAACGAAATACAGGAAAAGAGTGTAGGGCTTAATACAGGACGCTGGGGGACGCTTGATACTATCTGCCTCCATTGTGCCTTTATAGTGCCAGGCGTGGCGCATTGCTGGCGAGACATCAGGTATGCACTCCACTTGGCGAGAAATTTAAGCTGCTACATTTCGGAAGTAAAATGTCGAACTCAACAGCGTCAAAGGCTTTGCCGAAGTCTAACAAGTGCATGATAGTCACCTCTTTTGCATCCATGGCAGGCTTCAGATCATCTGCTACCTCTATTAAGGCGGGTTTTGTGCTGTGATGTTTATGGTGTCCTGATTGGTATATTCCTCTAGTAGATTGTTCGAAGTTAGGTAGTTTGTTAGTTGGTCGTGGACTATATATTCTGAAGCTTTGCATAGTGCAGCAAAAATGCAAATAGGTCTGTACTCAGAAGGTGCTGTGGCAACGTCTTTCTTAGGTAGTGGCTTAACTAGTCGCAGTTTCCAGACCTCAGTGAAAACACTTGCGGCTAAAGAATGGTTGGGAATATATCTTATAGTTAGCAGTAGTTGGTCGGTAATAAGCTTCATCATGAGGTCTGTGATGCTATCGTGTCCAGTACATGTTGATCTGATACAAATGATGGCTTTTTTTGCAAACAACATGCTTTAGATATAATTTTTGGTGGCTACAGTCCTTTACCCCCATGAAGTAATCTGTTAGTTTCTGTTTCGTTTGTGGTTCCACTGTGATTGTTGGTAGTGTGAAGTGCCGGTTCAGTACTTTGGCTGGGACAACGTTACCTATACAGAGACCACGCAAGTGTATCCGTAGGACAAGTGGTCTGTTTCTGTTGTCGGTTAATGTATGGGCATGCCTGAGTTTTGCACTTCTCACAACTTGACTGACTGTTCCGCTTCTGCTTGTAAACAGTATGATTTTCAGATGTGGGGTCCACTTTGTATGCCCAATGTGCAGCGTCTCTGAGATTCGTGAGCCGTTTTAGTTCGTCAGTTCGTCACGATGCAGGATCCCTTCTTCCTTTTCCTGTTTTTTGGAAGCATAACTGTATAGTTTAGTACGTTTTTTAGGAAATCCATGAAGTTTTTCATTTATGCCCGAGGAGGGAATGGAAGGCGTTCTCCAAACCATGTCTTGCTCCTTAATTGCAAGTTCAGATAATTATGATGGGTAGAAGCAAGGTAAAGGAGCTACACGTTTGAAGAAGAAAGCATTCACTTAAATTTCGGACTAGAAGGACTGTTGTATAGAAAATTGGTGTTAGCGTCGCTCGTATGTCGTTTGGAGACTTGAAAGAGCAGTTTCGAAGCAGGCAAACCTACCTACTTTAGGAGGTTTATAGAGGACACATATCAGGCACTTTCTGTTAAGCGGCTTGAGGTCTTTGAACATATATTCAATTTGTTTATGACTATAATGTTATAACGTAGGCATTAAAGGTGGATCACTGTGCTTACCACGTGTGTAGTTACTTTCTGATTCGTTTCTTATCTCTCAGCATCTTACAGTCGTGTTACTATGTAAGCAATAAAAATGAAACCAATTTCAGCGCACTTACGAAGAATCTCATCATTCTCCTATTTATATATTTTTTTCAGACCAATTTTAAACCGCCGTTATGTATTTGAAAAAAAAAAAATTCATGACACAAAGCTGTATTAACATTTCTTTATTGTTGCAGCCGGTTTCAGGAAAATACCATCATCACAGTATCTGTTTCAGTGAAAAGAAAACGCCAACCACAGAAAAAGTTGGCTTTTTCTTTCCTTTGGTAGAGGTACTGTATTTTACCGAAACTGATTGTGATGATGAAAGATTAATACAGCTTCATGTCATGCATTTTCTTAAAAGGAAGCTGTATTTGGTTCTTATTATGTTTTCACCGAAAAATTTGTAACATAAAGAAATTCAGAAACATTGTTATCAGGTCCTACTACTGTTAAATACGCAATTAAAAACGCCCATTGCCCCTGTGGCGCAACAACTCAGAAGACGAACATTCACGTTTCAGTCCATCTTTTGTTTGCCTTGAATGTGTTGTGCAAGTTCTTTCACCTAAAATCTTTGACGGACAGTGTAACTTTTCTTTCGACAGAACCACATCATTATGTGATGGATGCACAGTGAGAATCATACGCGATTTTCCACGCCAGACAGCAACACATACTGTTCTTCTTGCACTCTAAGTACCTTTTATACCTTTAAAACACTTGAACGTCACATCGATCGACATCTTGGATAATTAAATCATTTCCAGTGGAGGTGGTAACCTAACCCATTGCCTGCCTGAAACGCTGCTCGAAAAAAATCGCCGATTCTTGTTATAAAAAAGTAAAGGTGTCTTTCACCTCATAATTACGGCATAACCGTCGAAACGCTAATTTACTGAGTGGTGCAGAAATATATAGTTTTTCATTTTAGTTAACAGCCTAACAGCCGCAGAAGTCACAACGTAGTCCATGATGGATGAAATTATATGCTGTCAATCAGTTATTAGCAAAGAGGGGTGCAAGAATTCGGACATCCACTAAAAATTACACTAAGGTTACATCTACATTCTGCGAACCATTATAAAATTTACTCTGAGACTACGTCCCGCTATAGCAGTTATTACGGCTTTTTGGCGTTCCATTCACGTCTGGAGCGCGGGAAAAATGACTGTTTAAATGCCTCTGTGCGTGCTCAAATCGTGAAGATAAGATTAGATTTAATCTTGTGACACTCTCTAACGGCCTAAATAAACGTATGACCATTCGTGCTGCCCTTCACTGTGTATGTTTACTTTCCCCTGCTGTTGATTGATTGCATTTCCCTGTTATTCTCCCAATAAACCGAAGTCTGCTACCTGCTTTACCCACGACTGGGCCTATGTCATCGTTCCATTTCATATCCCTACTAAGTACGACACCCAGCTGTTTGTATGAGTTTACCGATTTCACTTACTGATATTGTTGTCGTCGGATATAGTGTATGTTTTTTTCGTTTTGTAACATTCTCAATTTTACATTTATGAACATTTAAAGGAAGTTGCCAGGCCTTGCACCACACTGGAGTCTTGTCAAGGTCTGACTGAATATTCGTACCTCTTCGTTCAGACTGCACCTTTTTTTGCCGACAGCTGCTTCATATGCGAAAAATCTGAGCTTACTGCTGCTCCATCTGCGGAAAGACTGAAGTGCTGTGTACAGGGTTGACACCATCGAAAAACACCGAGAGTTTTTAGCAAACAGAACACAGCATGTTGTTATCAATGGAGAGACGTTAAAGTAACCTCTGGCGTGCCACAGGGGAGTGTTATGAGACCATTGCTTTTCACAATATATATAAATGACCTAGTAGATAGTGGCGGAAGTTCCATGCGGCTTTTCGCGGATGATGCTGTAGTATACAGAGAAGTTGCAGCATTAGAAAATTGTAGCGAAATGCAGGAAGATCTGCAGCGGATAGGCACTTGGTGCAAGGAGTGGCAACTGACCCTTAACATAGACAAATGTAATGTATTGCGAATACATAGAAAGAAGAATCCTTTATTGTATGATTACATGACAGCGGAACAAACACTGGTAGCAGTTACTTCTGTAAAATATCTGGGAGTATGCGTGCGGAACGATTTGAAGTGGAATGATCATATAAAATTAATTGTTGGTAAGGCGGGTACCAGGTTGAGATTCATTGGGAGAGTGCTTAGAAAATGTAGTCCATCAACAAAGGAGGTGGCTTACAAAACACTCGTTCGACCTATACTTGAGTATTGCTCATCAGTGTGGGATCCGTACCAGATCGGGTTGACGGAGGAGATAGAGAAGATCCAAAGAAGAGCGGCGCGTTTCATCACAGGGTTATTTGGTAACCGTGATAGCGTTACGGCGATGTTTAATAAACTCGAGTGGCAGACTCTGCAAGAGAGGCGCTCTGCATCGCGGTGTAGCTTGCTGTCCAGGTTTCGAGAGGGTGCGTTTCTGGATGAGGTATCGAGTATATTGCTTCCCCCTACTCATACCTCCCGAGGAGATCACGAATGTAAAATTAGAGAGATTAGAGCGCGCACGGAGGCTTTCAGACAGTCGTTCTTCCCGCGAACCATACGCGACTGGAACAGGAAAGGGAGGTAATGACAGTGGCACGTAAAGTGCCCTCCGCCACACACCGTTGGGTGGCTTGCGGAGTATAAATGTAGATGTAGATGTAGAGGATAATAAGTGAAGAGATTTACAGAAGAGGAGACCAGTATTAAAGACGAAAGCGCTGTGGGAGAATACATTCAAGCGCTAGCGATAAGAAAACAGAACTCAAGTCAATGATACAGTGTCTATCCGTTACCAATAGCAGTTGATTACGTAAGTCTCATATGTAATTTTATAAGTCCTCGGTAGTATAGTGGTTAGTATCCCCGCCTGTCACGCGGGAGACCCGGGTTCGATTCCCGGCCGGGGAGAATATTTTACTATATTATAAGGAGTTCAGGCTACTTTCCTTCTTGGGGAACGCAGTCTGTTTCATTTAAAGACAGTTATTTGCCGTTGTTGCAAACTTCAATCCGAAACCTGGAATCATGCAGCTCTCCAGGTTCGTCTATCTACCGCTACTACCGCTACCTACATCAATTTGAACGTAGTTACTGTAGTCAAACATTAGTCTCGCTCTACAGTTTTTACCTAGCCCCACTTGTTTCCATTACCAAATCGGCTATTCATTGATGCCTCAGGATGTGTTCTGTCAATGAATCCTCTCTTCTAATCAAGGCAGTCATTGTACCCACTGACGACTGAGATCTCCACTGATAAGAAAAATGCTATTCATATCACTTTGCCAGTGCTTTATCCGTCTCTGCGCCTTCAAAGCTTTGTGAGGCATTTTAGCCCCTTCAGTACGCCCCAGCTCCGTCGACAGACGTGCGCGCGGCCTGAATTTTCGTCTATGCAAGCTTTTATCCGCAAAGTAACTATTACTGACCTTTGAAGAAAAGAGAACCATTTGCATGAATATCAAGAGCTCAGGTGGAAACCCAGTTCTAAGCAAACAAGGGAAAGCAGAAAGGTGGAAGGAGTATATAGAGGGTCTATACAGGGGCGATGTTCTTGAGGACAATATTATGGAAATGGAAGAGGATGTAGACGAAGATGAAATGGAAGATACGATACAGCGTGAAGAGTTTGACAGAGCACTGAAAGACCTGAGTCGAAACAAGGCCCCGGGAGTAGACAACATTCCATTAGAACTACTGATGGCCTTGGGAGAGCCATTCCTGACAAAACTCTACCATCTGGTGAGCACGATGTATGGGACAGGCGAAATACTCTCAGACTTCAAGAAGAATATAATAATTCCGATCCCAAAGAAAGCAGGTGTTGACAGATGTGAAAATTACCGAACTATCAGTTTAATAAGTCACAGCAGCAAAATACTAACGCGAATTCTTTACAGACGAACGCAAAACAGGTAGAAGCCGACCTCGGGGAAGATCAGTTTGGATTCCGTAGAAATATTGGAACACGTGAGGCAATACTGACCTTACGACTTATCTTACAAGAAAGGTTAAGGAAAGGCAAACCTACGTTTCTAGCATTTGTAGACTTAGAGAAAGCTTTTGACAATGTTGACTGGAATACTCTCTTTCAAATTCTGAATGTGGCAGGGGTAAAATACAGGGAGCGAAAGGCTATTTACAATTTGTACAGAAAGCATATGGCAGTTATAAGAGTCGAGGGACATGAAAGGGATGCAGTGGTTGGGAAGGGAGTGAGACAGGGTTGTAGCCTCTCTCCAATGTTATTCAATCTGTATATTGAGCAAGCAGTAAAGGAAACAAAAGAAAAGTTCGGAGTAGGTATTAAAATCCATGGAGAAGAAATAAAAACTTTGAGGTTCGCCGATGACATTGTAATTCTGTCAGAGACAGCAAAGGACTTGGAAGAGCAGTTGAACGGAATGGACAGTGTCTTGAAAGGAGGATATAAGATGAACATCAACAAAAGCAAAACGAGGATAATGGAATGTAGTCGAATTAAATCGGGTGATGCTGCCGGAATTAGATTAGGAAATGAGACACTTAAAGTAGTAAAGGAGTTTTGCAATTTGGGGAGAAAAATAACTGATGATGGTCGAAGTAGAGAAGATATAAAATGTAGACTGGCAATGGCTAGGAAAGCGTTTGAGAAGAAGAGAAATTTGTTAACATCGAGTATAGATTTAAGTGTCAGGAAGTCGTTTCTGAAAGTATGTGTATGGAGTGCAGCCATGTATGGAAGTGAAACATGGACGATAAATAGTTTAGATAAGAAGTGAATAGAAGCTTTCGATATGTGGCGCTACAGAAGAATTCTGAAGATTAGATGGGTAGATCACATAACTAATGAGGAGGTATTGAATAAAATTGGGGAGAAGAGGAGTTTGTGACATAACTGTGGTGTCACCGCTAGACACCACACTTACTAGGTGGTAACTTAAATCGGCCGCGGTCCTGTAGTACATGTCGGACCCGCGTGTCGCCACTGTGGGATCGCAAACCTAGCGCCACCACAAGGCAGGTCTCGAGAGACTGAGGAGACCTCGTCCCCAGTTGTACGGACAACATAGCTAGCGATTGGACGTGCTAAGCCTTGCTCTCATTTGCCGAGAGATAGACAGTAGAATAGCCCTCTGCTAAGTTAAATGGCGACCACCTAGCAAGGCGCCATTTGTATCAGTGCCAATAGCTTACGAGTATGCAGGAGAGATGTATTCCAACAAGAGAATAAAGTTTAAGTATTAAAAAGGCTACGTATTTTTCTTTAGTGCATTTATAAGTCTCATGTTCCAGACTTCACGCCCGTCTGCGTTAGCCTTGCGTGCCCTATCGGCTACAGCATTGTGTCTGGGCTGTATGGTCTAGACACAACAATAACTTGGCCAGAAGAAGGGCTCGGTTCTTAAGACATGTTCTGAGGCATCAAGGGATCACCAGTTTAGTACTGGAGGGCATCGTGGAGGTTAAAAATCGTAGAGGGAGACCAAGAGATGAATACATTAAGCAGATTCAGAAGGATGTAGGTTGCAGTAAGTACTGGGAGATGAAGAAGCTTGCACAGGATAGAGTAGCATGGAGAGCTGCATCAAATCAGTCTCAGGACTGAAGACCACAACAACAACAACAACTATTACTGCGGATATGTGCATCAATGCAGACCTGAACTGTGACGTATCATGTTGTTGTCACTGATGTGATTTGTGGTATGATGCAGGTCTCCACGCAAGTCTATTCTGTAGAAGTCACTTGATCTCTGCAAAACTATTGTAACCTACGTCCTTTTGTTTCTGCTTACCTTCCTCATCCCGTGGTCAGTCACCACAGTTTTTACTTTCTCAAAATGCTTCCCTCCAATACGAAACTGAGGCTTCATTGATGCATCGGAATATTTCCTATTAACCGATCCCGTCTTTCTGTTAAGCTGTGCCACAAATTTGGTTCTCCCATCTCGCTCCCAGTTCGATTCGGTAGCGCCGCATTATTAGTTACTGAATCTACCCATCTAGCCTTCAGCATTCTTGTGTAACACCGCGGTTGAAAAGCTTCCTTTCGCTACTTGTGTCAGCTGTGTATTGCCACGTTTCACATCCTTAGAAGGCTATGCTTGACAAAAATGCCTTGAGAAATGACTTCCCAACATTTTAATTTGTATCTGATGTTAAAATTCCTCTCTTTCACAAATGTTTGTGATTCTGCTGCCAATCTGGTTGCTGAATCCTCTCTATTTCGACCAACGTAAGTTATTTTGCTGCCCACGTATAAAACTTCATCAGATACTATTAGTGACTCCTTCCTAATCTAACATCCTCAGAACCACCCGATTCATCTGACTGCGCATCGATTTCTTGTTTTACTTTTATTAATATTCTGCTACCTTGTCTCACTCCCTTCTAAACCACTGCTTCCCTTTCATGTACTTCCTCTCTTATAACATCAGGCTGGTTTCTCTACAAGTTTAAACAACATTTCGCCCTATGTATTTTATCCGTGCAACCCTCAGTATTTCACAATGTGTAGTCCAGTCAACACTGTTTGAAACTATCAATGAATCTATCAACGCTATAATCGTAGGTTCGTGGTTGTTTTAAATCGGAGGGTCAGTATTGCCTTGCGTTTTCTCCACTTTTCCGGAACAGAAACCGATCTTCCCTGAGATTGGTCCATATCAATTTATTCCATTCTTCTGTAAATAACTCGAGCCATTAACTTCGCAGCCATCACTTATTAAACTCTTACCTCGATAATATTCGCACCTGTCAGCACCTGCATGCTTTGTAATTGGAATTATTAACTTTTTCCTGAAGTCTGAGGGTATTTCCCCCTCTCATACATCTAGTACACCACGTGGAATGTTTCTGTCATGGCCGGCTGTCCTAAGGTTATCAGTAGTTCTGACGGAATACCGTGTACTCCAGGGACCTTGTTTCCACTTAGATCTTTCAGAGGTCCATCATATTCTTCTCGCTGTATCACATCTTCTGTCCTATCTTCTTCTTCTTCCCTTTCCATAGTTCAGTATAAGTTCATTTTACTCGTATAGCCGTTCTGTGTATTACTTACAGCTTTTCATTCTTTGCTTACTACTTACCTACTTTGCTTATTGGTTCAAATGGCTCTGAGCACTATGCGACTTAACTTCTGAGGTCATCAGTCGCCTAGAACTTAGAACTACTTAAACCTAACTAACCTAAGGACATCACACACATCCATGCCCGAGGCAGGATTCGAACCTGCGACCGTAGCGTTCGCTCGGTTCCAGACTGTAGCGCCTAGAACCGCACGGCCACTCCGGCCGGCACTTTGCTTATTACTGGCTTTCCATCTAAGGTCTTGATACTCCTAAAGATGCTCGAGTTTTCTCCAAAAGTCTGTCTTCAGTTTTCTTGTAGGCAGCATCTATCTTTCACCTAGTTATGAATGCCTTACATTTGTCCTCCAGCCATTCTTGTTACCATATTACACTTTCTGTCAGTCTAATTTTTTAAACTTCTGGATTATCCCGAGCCTGCGTCATCTACTGCATTTTTATATTTTCTCCCTTCGTCAGTTAAAATCAAGATCGCGTTTAGTACCCACTGATTTCTACATCTCTTTATCGTTTATTTGATCTTCTGATAGCTTCACTATTTTAACTCTCAAGCTGCTCATTCTTCTGTCATATTTCTTCGCGCTGTTTATGTCAACCCTTGCCTATGCTGCCTCTGAAACTCTCAACAACCTCTCCTTCTTTGAATTTAATCGGAGCCCATCTCCTTCCTTTTCTACCTTCTCGCTATTTCGTCATTTTTAAAAACTAGGACAATAAATTATTACTCGCAAATTGCCATTATGGAGAACACGCTCGCTTATTTGACAGAACGACTACCGCTGCTCGTTTCTTCTACAATCTTTATGAACGGACTTTTAACAAAACCAACAGAAACCGGAAAAACTGTTATATGGAGATGGTCACTGTTTTAGGCATAGGTTGTGTTATCCATTGAACTTTGCAGAGAGCTGTTTATACGTATCAGTCTATGAGCAGCAGTGATAACTATCAGTTGCGGAATATATTTCAGTGTTGAAACTTCGCTATCACTTTTCCCTCGTATTCTGCGTCCGATATTGAAACAAACCATAAGTGTTACTTGGTTACAGGCACAATGCTCATCCCATAGCAGTCGCCCGTGTGACATCGAGTAGATTATGATTAATTAGACATAACTGAATACAGCAGCGTTACGTACAGTACATTTTCGACGCCTTCAGCACGACAAAAGCTCTGTGTGGAGGCAGCGGAATTGACTCCTGATATTCGGCTGCTGATACCGGCAGATAGATGTATGACGTGGAGAATCCAAAATCTCGAGACTTCCATTATTCAGAAATTAACTGAGCCACAAAATATTCTTTTCAGCAATTAGTGTTTGCATCTCATAAGAACAGTGTGTTGCTGAGTAGTAACGACTAAGGAACGCTTCATTATTACCTTGTTCAGTGGAGTAACCGGCTTAGACAACCGCGCATAAGCACTGCTCACATACGATTGAAATATTCACTGACGGGTTGAGAATAGCTGTTCAGTCTTATGTGAGCAGAGCCTTGTGTGGTCCTGCCCCGCTTGTTGGTCACGCTTCCTTCAGTCAGTGTTTACTGCAGAGGAAGTGATCCTCAAGTAAACTATGTAGTTCGTCACACCGTTTGGTTTGAGCAAGACCGTTTAGCTCTCAACATCTGAGCATTTTGACTCAGCTGAAGCTGTCGGTGAACCTTCTCTGGATGCTGTCGCCAGTGCCTTCAACGAAGAGAGTATGTGAACTTCTGCGCAAAGGACGCAACGGATTTGTGGTGTGAGCTCAAGAACGAACTGCAGGGGCCATTTCAAAGAACTAGGGATAGTGACTGCTGCCTCCCAATAAGTGTATTCCTTAGTGAAATTTCCCTTAAATAATATCTGTCTCTTCCAGACTAATTGGTCATTTCATGGAATCAGTATTACAAATAAGAGTGATTGTCATGAAGACTTAAAATTACTTAGTTTCGTCCAGAAAGGTGTCCATTATTCAGGAACATATATTTTTAATAACTTGTCAGTAATTATGCGAAGTTTAACGACTGGTAAAAGGCAGTTTAAGAGGAACCTAAAGGCTCTATTGATGGATAACTCCATTCATTCCATTGACGAATTTCTTAATGGAGCAGTTCTATATATTATTAATAACATCCAACTGAGTGAGTGTTACGTAAAGTCTGGCTCTTGCAGATCTTCAGTGCAGTAGTGTGATGAATGTAAAAAAGTCTTGTAAACTGATTTTGTCTTTGATGATGCATGGCCATAAAAGCTTAAGTACTATTGTATGCACCTCAGTGCATTGTATATTTACACATTTTGTTACAAGTTTGTTGTTACCACTTAAATAAGTATGTTTAAGACTTTTTTTTTATTTTATAGAGGCGGAAGCTGCTTTGCCGATACGGTGGATACTGAAACTGGGTTGTCAGGGAGCGGTGGAGCGGCTAGTCACTGCCCGACATATCGTCACGGAAACAGCATTGTCAAAAAACATTCACTTATTGCTCAGGGCGATTCTTGGAGAAACCAGCGTATCCAGAGCGTACGCTGAGAAGTTGCTGCGCGCAGTAAGCGGCCTGTTGTCACAGGTAGTACAACAATATCGTGCCGTGAAACACGATAATGTTACCCTCCGAGAGGATTTCAAAGTTCGACCGCGCGTGTATCTAATGGAAAAGGGTATCGGACTATAGTTCCGAATTTTGTGAAGTTAACAGAAAAACCAAACGGGCTTTAACCTTGGGAGTTAACAGAAGTTGTAAAATCATGAATGAATGAAAAAAATTAACGGTCCTCAGCCCAGTTAGGCACATTAATTTGGAAATATATATCTGAGAAAATATAAAGTTACCTTTGTTCAGATTTCCCTTTGAATAGCAAACAGGATACAAACTGACAAGTGCACTCTGTAATTTGAGTAGCAGCAGTTACCAATAATACACACATCAGTAAATTATGGGGAGCAACATTGTACCGAGCTCATACTAATGACAACCACACTGAAGAGCATTACTTAATAGAATACTGAAATGTCACTGCATGAAGTGCAGAACTAATTTTGGACATAAGGGGCTTCCATCTTGTCTGACATGAAATAACACAAATAAAATTGAATAACATCTTAAATACACTGTTTAAGCTCCTCTCCATACGGCAGTTTTCCTAATTAACAGTAGTAGTTCAGTTTTTTTCTTAATAGTTGGAGAATATGATGGGGACCCATAAACTGGTATAGTTTCACTAGCCAGGGATCTTTGATTATTGCGCTAGTGACAACTAACTCTAAAAGCTAATCATTCACTTAAATTACTTTGCGAGTAGTAAAATAGAACGCTGCGCTCATTTTACTTCAAAAGGAACCATTCATTATGCGTACCAAAACTACACTATCTTTGAAAATGTGAATAACTTCACTTCTAACAGTGCTACCGTGAATCTATTCATTAAAGATTTATATGTACTTGAAATTTTAATCACCTGTGAAATATGTATTCTTGGCAATAACATTTACACAAACTTGCACTGTAGTCCTACAAAACTATATTTTATAAAAAACTAAGGATACCTTAGCAAAAGCCTATTCAATTTCACTTTTGTGGTTTTTAGCTATTAAATAATTAAGGTTTTTATTTTCCTGTTAACTGATCTTTGAGTTTTTGTACTTTAGTTTCCTACATTAACAATTTCATTTGTAGTAGTTCGTTAATAAAGCATCCAAATGTTACTCTTACTTTAACTTTAGCTACTAATTTTACTTTGGACAAAAAATCACTTTTAAACACATGAATGCAAGAATTGTTCATTTAAATCAGAATACTCGGTTTTAGTGGCACTTACGTGAGGACGCTGCGTAAGTTTGTGATTAGGATTGAAGTTATGGTTTCGAACACGAATTGACGTTTTACGTGATTATTTTTGGAACAATACACAGATGCCGGCCGCGGTGGCCGCCCGGTTCTAGGCGCTGCAGTCCGGAACCGCGGGACTGCTACGGTCGCAGGTTCGAATCCTGCCTCGGGCATGGATGTGTGTGATGTCCTTAGGTTAGTTAGGTTTAAGTAGTTCTAAGTTCTAAGGGACTGATGACCACAGCAGTTAAGTCCCATAGTGCTCCGAGTCATTTGAACCATTTTTGAACCAAGATACTGATTAACTGGTCCGTGCCAATATACATCACTAAACTGAATGAATGAAGTATGTGAAACATCGGCGAAGACTGATGGCAGACGAAATGGCGGCTAACTGTACTCACGGTTCTGATGTCCGAACGCTCTATAAAATCTCTTCTTGGCCTAGGATTTTCAAAATTTTAGATCCATTCCATTATTCCGTGAATACCAAACAATAGCCAGATCCACATCCGAAGCAAATCTCTTCTAACGCAGCTTCCAATTGCCTCTTTTAGCACTGTCGAGGTGTACCCTGCTAAGGCTTGCCACACGTTGCGTGCCATTCACACAAAGGACCCGCCAAGTTCGACCGCCAAACCCACGTTTTACATCGCGCCATGTCACTTTGTTGCGGAGGGACTTCCCTACAGCGTTTACATGTTACAAATACAAGTTCCCTAAGCACGAACCAGCTACGATGGTTGGAACTTAAATAGTGGCAGCTATTTATTCACAACCGATACAAAATACACTCCTGGAAATTGAAATAAGAACACCGTGAATTCATTGTCCCAGGAAGGGGAAACTTTATTGACACATTCCTGGGGTCAGATACATCACATGATCACACTGACAGAACCACAGGCACATAGACACAGGCAACAGAGCATGCACAATGTCGGCACTAGTACAGTGTATATCCACCTTTCGCAGCAATGCAGGCTGCTATTCTCCCATGGAGACGATCGTAGAGATGCTGGATGTAGTCCTGTGGAACGGCTTGCCATGCCATTTCCACCTGGCGCCTCAGTTGGACCAGCGTTCGTGCTGGACGTGCAGACCGCGTGAGACGACGCTTCATCCAGTCCCAAACATGCTCAATGGGGGACAGATCCGGAGATCTTGCTGGCCAGGGTAGTTGACTTACACCTTCTAGAGCACGTTGGGTGGCACGGGATACATGCGGACGTGCATTGTCCTGTTGGAACAGCAAGTTCCCTTGCCGGTCTAGGAATGGTAGAACGATGGGTTCGATGACGGTTTGGATGTACCGTGCACTATTCAGTGTCCCCTCGACGATCACCAGTGGTGTACGGCCAGTGTAGGAGATCTCTCCCCACACCATGATGCCGGGTGTTGGCCCTGTGTGCCTCGGTCGTATGCAGTCCTGATTGTGGCGCTCACCTGCACGGCGCCAAACACGCATACGACCATCATTGGCACCAAGGCAGAAGCGACTCTCATCGCTGAAGACGACACGTCTCCATTCGTCCCTCCATTCACGCCTGTCACGACACCACTGGAGGCGGGCTGCACGATGTTGGGGCGTGAGCGGAAGACGGCCTAACGGTGTGCGGGACCGTAGCCCAGCTTCATGAAGACGGTTGCGAATGGTCCTCGCCGATACCCCAGGAGCAACAGTGTCCCTAATTTGCTGGGAAGTGGCGGTACGGTCCCCTACGGCACTGCGTAGGATCCTACGGTCTTGGCGTGCATCCGTGCGTCGCTGCGGTCCGGTCCCAGGTCGACGGGCACGTGCACCTTCCGCCGACCACTGGCGACAACATCGATGTACTGTGGAGACCTCACGCCCCACGTGTTGAGCAATTCGGCGGTACGTCCACCCGGCCTCCCGCATGCCCACTATACGCCCTCGCTCAAAGTCCGTCAACTGCACATACGGTTCACGTCCACGCTGTCGCGGCATGCTACCAGTGTTAAAGACTGCGATGGAGCTCCGTATGCCACGGCAAACTGGCTGACACTGACAGCGGCGGTGCACAAATGCTGCGCAGCTAGCGCCATTCGACGGCCAACACCGCGGTTCCTGGTGTGTCCGCTGTGCCGTGCGTGTGATCATTGCTTGTACAGCCCTCTCGCAGTGTCCGGAGCAAGTATGGTGGGTCTGACACACCGGTGTCAATGTGTTCTTTTTTCCATTTCCAGGAGTGTGTCTGCACATGTTACTGTCCTTCAGAGTAGTCACCGGCGTTGTGTAGAACCCGTTGCCAGCGATGTGGAAGGCGTGGTATACCGTTAGCAGAGCCTGTTCTGTTGATGGTGCGAGTGAAGCGGTCTACTGCCTGTCGAACAGTTCTGAAGCGAATGCCACCAAGTGGTTCCTTCATCTTCGGAATCAAATCAAAGTCACAAGGACTTAAGTCCGGGGAGTATGGTGGATGGTACAGTACTTCCCAGTCCCATCGACCGAACAGAGCATCCACAGCTTGCGCTGTATGCGTCCGCGCATTGTCGTGCGAAATGATGGGTGGGTTGCGCAGAAAGTGTCGCCGCTTCTTTCGCAAAGCTGGTCGCAGGTGACGCAGCAAGCCACGGAGGAACGTAATGCGTTAGGATAACACCATCACAGTTGTACACGAGAATCACCTTAACTTGAGACCGCTCTTTTCGCACCATCCACAGAACAGGCTCTGCTAACGGTATATTATGTTATGTTATATTATGTTAACTGGGGACCTAGAAACGACGGAGAGTCTCCGCCCCCGCCGCAGCCGCAGTGGTCGGCAACCCCACGACGACTACCGCAGTCCACTTCACCCCTCCGCCGCACCACATTTATTTTCCTATGATTCCTTGTCCTTATCGTGAATGGGTGATTGTGCGGTTCGGACCCCGGCTGCCCCCCCCCCAGGGAATGTCTCACACCAGACGAGTGTAGCCCCTATGTCTTCGTGATAGAGTAATGGTGGTGTACGCGTACGTGCAGAACTTGTTTGCGCAGCAATCGCCGACATAGTGTAGCTGAGGCGGAATAAGGGGAACCAGTCCGCATTCGCCGAGGCAGATGGAAAGCCGCCTAAAAACCATCCACAGACTGGCCGGCTCACCGGACCTCGACACAAATCCGTCGGGTGGATTCGTACCGGGGACCAGGCGCTCCTTCCCGCCCGGAAAGCCGTGCGTTAGACCGCACGGCTAACCGGGCGGGCGTGGTAACGGTATATTACGCCTTCCACAACGCTGGCAACGGGTTCTACACAACGCTGGTGACTATTTTGAAGGACAGTAACAGGTGAAAACATATAACTCTTTTGTATCGGTTGTGAATAAATAGTTGGCACTATTTAAGTTCCAACCCTCGTATGAGCTAATACACTTTTTTCATAAACATATTCATATTATAATAATTTTAAATTTCAACATATTCTTTTGTTTTTTCGTGTATACATTACAAAATTCTAATTTTCTTTCCATACCTGAAGGAGTTCAAAAAACACAGAATGCACACTTCATCTATTGCAGATACACAGTTACTTAAAATGAAGCTACTCCCAATCGACGTGGCTTAGCTGGAGAAACGATGACGCCAGCGACTCTGCACGGATGCTGATGCAGGGTGTGTGCTACGGCCTGGGCCGGCGTCCTCGCAGACGGGGCACGGGCTGACGGCTCGGGGTGGGGCGCGCCAGAGCGCACGGAGTCACGTCGTGGTCCCCGTGAGGATGAGGCAGGTCGCAGCAGTAGGGCCCGCCCACGCAAGGAATCTGCCCCGTAGGCGACGGCGGCTCGAACTGTGGACCACCAGGGAAGCAGGCCGGCAGCGGCTGAAGCAGGACCACCGGTTGGAGGACACGAGGTCTGGAGATCAGAGGGGGGCCACAGCGAGCAGCGGCGTAGTACAGACTGGTAAACTGGCATACGTCTGCCCCCTCCCCCTCAAAGCCTGTGGGTGTCAGGCTGCATATTTCTCTCTGCAAATGCGGAATATTTAAACCGGCTTAGTTCGTCCCTGTTTCGCAAAGGTTTCGATTCCCGTCACGTAAGACACAACAGAGTCGTAGCTCAGACATGTAGCAATCACATCACCGATGCCACAACGGCTCTGCCTGTCAGCTGCCTCGACGATATTGTGCGTCCTGTCTCCATGCTGGAGTGGTGTGGTGTGCCGATTTTCGGCACCATTGTGTTACGGTCTATATTGGCCTCGCCAGAGATACTGGGCCGCCGGGTTGGTGACCAGTGGCCCTCTGGCGGCGAGGAGTGGAGGATGAGACAGAACGGCAGAGTGTTTGGTTCCGGATAGTCCGAACTGTGCATTTAATAATTTTGCCACTCTGTGGTTGTGGACTGATGGTGAAACCGAGACGCTTGGGAATTCAACGCTGCTGTGGAGCGATAAGCCGTGGGCTCTGAAATTGTATGGACACAGTTTACGGCGAGCTGTGGCCGATGTCGTTTGTGGGTGTTTTGCCGCGGTAGATAAACGAGACAGCGTGGGCCCGACCTGAACACGCTGTGCTGTAGCATGTTCGCCCTCAATAAGGATGTCACGATACTGGAGAAGAAAGCAGTGGAATACGGTACTTGTATTAACCGTCGGTGACTTCTGCGGTGTTAGTTTGCTTAACTGTTCGGAGATTGAGCAGTAACTGTCACTTTTCAAAGGAATTGACGAGTGTGTAAAAGCGTGGCCAATGCCGGATGGGCGTTGTCATAAATTTGTTATACTTCTTATTTGTGATCATAATTTTGTTATCAGGATTACTCATTGGATAGATTTGAAATTCAGTTCTGCGCTGTAGTTCAGCGGGTTACAAATACTGGAATTTGCCATATCTGCTAACTATGAGTTTTTTATATCTGCGTGTTAAATGAAAGTTAATTTTGAAGTTTGAAAGGTACCTTTCTATCATTAGGATTCTGTAAGTTTTTATTTGGAAGTGATGTTGTTTGCTACTGTTATTGGTTGAGAATTTATTACCCAAAGGAACAGTTATTTAATCACTCTTTCATGAAGTGTTTTAAGACTTGTTGTTTTTGGTGAACTATTACTAATAAATTACGTAAATTAGTAATGTGGTGTAAGCAGTTATTGAAGGTACCCATCTCCATTAGCCAATCAACCGTGGCCAGTTGCGAACGGGCATGGATGTAACATTAGGGAACTAGAGGCCATTTTTAAGTTGTGGCAACGCTAATCCTGTTTTTTTTGTCATTGCTGAAGTGTCTAGTCGCCTTTAAATTAAATAATAATTCTGCACAGTGGTAACTGCCCGGCGCCGTAGAGATTGTACTCGTTGGGTCAGCAGGCCGCTCCTGTCAAACATCGCCCCGGCCTCCTCTGCTTCCAGAAGCCTCTTGTCTTAACCGTGGCGCGTCTTTAGTTTATCCAGTCGTGTCAGCTAAAACGGCTGCGGAGCAACAACTTATTCCATATCCACAATGATCAGTTCACGTAGTATCTGTGGAGGTTACATGAACGTCTCCTTTCTTTTGTAATGGTATATTTAGGATTCTTGTTTTTGTGGCGTGTCCTACATCACTGTGGGTCTATGGAACAATAAATATATTTAATCTAACCTAGTCACATTAAGGGCAGCTTATCGGTGATTTCACTTATGCTCCATATCAAGGTAATTGATAACATTACTGAATTCAAAGCAAGGATACACAATGCAGCGGAAGAAGATTGCGAAGATACTTATTATCAAAGATGCCACTGGTACTGTTTTGTTCACCGATTATCCACAAAGTTGGTAGTTCACGGATTGGACGTGTGGTAGACGGCACCTAATGCCCATCATGAGGATGCGCTTCCATCGTGGAAACTTCCCGTGTCAAGTCAACAGGACAGTCATTAAAGGATCTCCAACTTACACGATTCCATATAAGAACATGATTTAAATCATACATTGTCTGACCAAAAGTATCCGACTGCTACGAGTCCACGTTAATTAAGAATGTCTCCACCCTTTGTATTTATGACGGCTTGAAATCTGCAGGGGACACATTCAGTGAGGTGTCTGTGGATGAGGTATCTGAAAGTCTGTGGAGGAATGGCAGCCCGTTCTTCCTCGTGAGCAAAACCAGAGAAGGTATTGATGTTGGATGGTGGGGCTTGGAGACGTTGTAACTCATCCCTGAGGTGTTCCACAGGGTTCAGTTCGGTACCCTGGGCAGGCCAGTGCACTTGAGGAATGTTGTTGTCCACAAACCACTGTTTCACAGATGCCGCTATATCACAGACTACCTTGTCATGCTGACGCCACACCATCATCATTTTCGCATTTAATTTTTGGCACCACAAATGATAGCAGGTGATATTATTCAGGCAGTCGCCAAACCCAAACCTGTACATCGGAATGCCACGTGCTGTAGCGTGATTTATAACTGCAAATAATTCGTGGTGGTGGTTGTTGGGATGTTGAAGGGGGACTAAACAGCTAAGGTCATCAGTCCCCCAAATAATTCGTTTCCAGTCATCCACTGTCCAGTGGAATCGCTCTTTACACCAACTCGCGTGTCGCTTAGCCTTCTCTACAGTCATGTGTGAAACTATGTCAAGAGTTGCTCTACCACTTTACTCCAGTCTTTCTATCTCTCTACTCATAGTCATCGTGCCAGCTGGACTGTAGCATTTTGGAAGTCACGAGTGTTTCCTTCCGCTGATTTGATGTGACTTTTTACAGCCACTTTCCCCAATGCTCGACGGTCGCTATGGGTCTGGTTTCCACTTCACATCAGCAGCAGCCGATTGGACAACATTAGAAAGTTTAAAGTGTCACTGATGCATTTATCATTCCGGTAACATTCAGTAAGCACTGCACTTTCGCTGACCTCTACTGACAGTTCCAATCTGTTGCTACTTCTCTACTAGCAAAATAGCTTTGATCAGGTAGTGTATGCCCTTCCAGAGTGGGTGCCGTCGCGATCAGCCTTCTAACATTGTGCAAGAGAATAAGCAGTTCAAAATACCAATTTCCTACACTATGTGGTCAAAAGTATACAAACACCTGGCTGAAAATGACGTACAAGTTCGTGGCGCCCTCCAACGGTAATGCTGGAATTCAATAAGGTGTTGGCCCACCCTTAGCCTTGATGACAGCTTCCACTCTCGCAGGCATACGTTCAATCAGGTGCTGGAAGGTTTCTTGGGGAAATGGCAGCCCATTCTTTCCGGAGTGCTGCACTGAGGGGTTGGTATCGATGTCGGTCGGTGAAGCCTGGCACGAAGTCGGCGTTCCAAAACATCCCAAAGGTATTGTATAGGATTCAGGTCAGGACTCTGTGCAGGCCAGTCTGTTACAGGGATGTAACTGTCGTGTAACCACTCCGCCACAGGCCGTGATGAACAGGTGCTCGATCGTGTTGAAAGGTGCAATCGCCTTCGCCGAATTGCTCTTCAACAGTGGGAAGCAAGAAGGTGCTTAAAACTTCAATGTATCCTGTGCTTTGATAGTGCCACGCAAAACAAGAACGGGTGCAAGCCCTCTCCATGAAAAACACGATCACACCGCAACACCACCGCCTCCGAATTTCACTGTTGGCACTACACGCGCTGGCAGATGACGTTCACCGCGGATTCCGTCACTCCATACAACGTTTTCCCAGTGTTCAATCGTCCAATGTTTACGCTCGTTACAACAAGCGAGGCGTAGTTTGGCATTTACCGGCGTGATGTGTGGCTTACGAGCAGCCGCTCGACCGTGAAATCCAACTTTTCTCACCTCCGGCCTAGCTGTCACAGTAGTTTCAGTGGATCCTTATGCAGTTTGGAGTAGCTGTGTGATAGTCTGGATAGATGCCTGCCTATTACACATTACGACCCTTTTCAACTGTCGACGGTCTGTGTCAGTCAACAGACGAGGTCGGCCTGTACGCTTTTGTGCAGCACATACCCTTCACGTTTCCACTTCACTATCACATCGGAAACAGTGGACCTAGGGATGTTTAGGAGTGTGTAAATCTCGCGTACAGACGTATTACACAAGTGACACCCAATCACCTGACGACGTTCGAAGTCCGTGAGTTCTGGGCAGGACCCCATTCTGCTCCCTCACGTTGTCTAATAAAAAATGTCGTGTGACTAGGGGCCTACCGTCGGATAGACCGGTCGCCGGGTGCAAGCTTTTCGTTTTTACGCCACTTCGACGACTTGCGAGTCGATGGGGATGAAATGATGATGATTAGGACAACACAACACCCAGCCGGGAATCGAACCCGGGCACTTAGGATTGACGTTTTGTCGCGCTGACCACTCAGCTACCGTGGGCGAACACTTGTCTAATGATTACTGAGGTCACTGGTATGGAGTACCTGGCAGTAGGTGGCAGCACAGTGCATCTGATATTAATAACGTATGTTTTTGGGGGTGTTCGGATACTTTTGATCACATAGTTTATTTACATCATCGTTAGCCTAGCGCAAGAAAACCATGACGAACTTATAATCTGTGCATATAGTAGAGTGTGTTCCCACAAGAAGCTTCTGTCCCACGAACTATGTCAAGCGATATCTGTGTGTTGCTGAATCTTAGCTTTTGGAAGCCATCGTATGAGCGGAGGATAATGACGCAATATCACTTTAAAAACAAATTAGACTATTTTTACTATTTGCCTTTTCTCCCTCAGTAATCTGAAGGAAATGAGTTTGTTGCCCGTTGCCATATGTCAATGTGATGTGTTATCTGCATCTACATAATGGGCATAATTAATGTCCCAGTTTCGAAACGCTGTAGCAGCAGAACCACTGCTCAGAATGACGTCAAATTTGAAGAGCATATTATCGACGCAGGGGGAAACGTCACGAACAAAAGAAGACCACGAGATGACGCTGTAAGCATCAGAATATGCGCGCAGCAGACGCGCGCCACTCAGCTGTTCCCCAGTTTGCGTCCGAGAGACCGACGTAACTGTCTCCACGGAGGATCGCGCGCTGCTGGTAAATCTCTTTTACAAGAAGGGTAGGAAAAAAGGCACTGATCGGATGTCTGCTAAGGGTCTGGAGAAAATGATTACAGAATGAGAAAAGACAGGTTCTTTTAAAGTGCAATGTGACAGAGGGAGCAAACCACTTGACCAAACGTCTGTCGAAGACGTGGCCACGGCGTTGCAAGAGGGGTCGAGCGGCGGTGTGCAAACATGAAGTGCACGGGGAATTGCCCGAACGTCGGAGCATGGTACACCACACCCTACGAAACATCCTGTATTGCTAACGATACAAAATCGACCTAATACACGAGTTACTTCCTGCTGGCCTGCCAGCAAGGTAAACGTTCGGTCTGGAATTTCTTGCTTGCATGGGAATGAACAGTGAATGGTCGTGGAACATTCTGTGCACAAGCAAAGCCCATTTCCATCTCCAAGGACATGCCAATACGCAGAATTGCAGAATGTGGGTGTGATGTACAGACGGTAGCAGGGCCAGGACGGAGAAGATTTAGGCACATTTAATTGGTCCAAGCCTTGTTGACACAAATTTATTATTTAACAATAATTAGTTATACATCCAAGTTAATACAATTAACAGTTTAAAAGGAAATTTTAGCAATAATTTTTTTTTTTAAAACGTTCTCTAGAAGAACATGCAGCCCCACTCTGAAGCATTACATAAAGGTACTGTTAGTAAAGGGTATATTATATCGTACACTAGTGCAACATGTACAAATATTAACAATTACACCAGAAAATATTGAACTTGTGATTTGTACTACATGTAAATCTAACCTTAAAAAAATCCATTTTGGCAAGAGTGCAACAAATTCCCTACTGCCTGCTTAACAAAAAAGTGGCAATGATAATCAGTTTTTTTTACCTCCTGATTTCATTTAAGCTTACGTAAACCCTACACAAATGTCACTTATTTTTCTTTCATGTGACATCAGTTCAAGTTTCGTGAGAAATACACGAAATTTCTAAATTATTTTATATCAGTTAAGTAAGGTACAAGACAGAAATAACATTAACGACTGGTGGCATGAGTAAACACTGTCAAGTTTTCAATTTCAGGATGGTTGCGTTATCTAGCAAATTTTCATCCTCGACCCACGTGTTCCAAAATCAATTCAGTAAGTCTCGAGAAGAAACACAACTTAATACACATATATGGCAATATCAAGAAATAGATGCGTTTATCCCAAGCAATATTAGTATAGTCTGTCTGTAAACTCAAGAGCGAGCAGTGCTTTTGGTGGGGGAAGCGGCCTTTCCCAGAAGAACCCTGCCACTGGCCTACAGGGGCACCCAAAATCAGTTGCCCGTTACCTGCCTAGCGGAGTAGATCAGCGAGCAGAGATACACGTCGTTCTGTTCGTGGGATCTTAATTGCCAGTGTCAGACAGTTAATTTTGTATGCTTACTGATATACTTCGGTATCCGGAAGTGATGGATAATTGTCCTGCATTGCAAGAAAATGTGCAGAATATGGAGAAGAGGAGCTATTTATGGAGTAACGAACGTTCGATTGTCTGTAATGTTACAACATCATGTGTTAAAGAGGCGGCACAAAAGAACTATGGGCTAATATTACCAGTCCCAATCAGAAGGCTGCAATTTATGCAAACGTCAGCCTCGCCACAATAGGACGCATAAGGAAGAAAGCGAAAATAAACCGCGTGGTTTACTGGAACCGCCACGAAGGAAAACTGATAATTTTGGGAGGAAACTCTTCGTTATAGGCAGTTTCACAAAATCGGTCATTCGACAAACGATGGAGGACTTTCACATAAACCTAAAAATAATAACGACATTATGGACATTACTTACTGCCGTCAAAAAAAAAAATCTGTTTTGTTTGGCAGAAAGATGTTTTACGTAAGACACAGCGTAAAATGGGATTTACCTGGAAATTTCTACCTTTTAATAGAAACATAAAGTAAGAACAAGGCTTATATTCTACAGATTGATTGCACCATACGGGGTTCGTTTTACGAATAGCAGTAGAGGGTACATACATTCACATGGACAGGCATTCGGTTCTGTATTTGTAGCAGAATCCTGACTTCCGATCCTACGTTAATATTACTTACTCTACAATGTTGTGTTTCGGAAGAAGCTATCGTCTTTTGGATTCATTATGGTCTTAACGCATTTGTCTAAGAATAAACGCTGCCAGGACGAATCTGTACACGGCGTCGACAAAGATTTAAAACGCGCGCCGCGGCAGGACCGGTACTAAGTTGTGAAACAGCCTGTAGAAGCGCCTCGTGACGTAGCTGGGTAGGCAGAGTGGGGACCCGCTCGCTCGCTCTTCAGTTTACCGACAGACTATAGAATTAGGAAATTTGCAATTTAAACGCACCAGTTTAACAAAGTCTAATGTAATAATAATTTGCAAACAACTTTCATAAAGTAATCGATGATAGTGGATACCGTGCCATACACTACGAAACAAATTAAGAATTATTCACAGTAGAGACCTGGCACATGATGATATTCTCTGAAGTATTTCAAATCACAAAATGTTGGCCGCAAGTACCAACCCCATAATAAAGTAATGATCATGAAATATAATAAAAGTATATGAAAATTTCGGCCTTAGCCAGGTGACGAGAAGCACACCAATGCAGTTTCCTGTTACACTCGAGCTGGTCACGGAGAACCACGCTAAGCAAGCGAGCATTCCGTCCTCCCCACATGCTCGCAAACAGCCACACTCATCGCAGTCCTTAATCGGCAGCCTCCAGTTGACTTCCCGCCGCTTCCGTCCTGTCGCCATCTACCGTCCTCCCAAAACTGTTGCTTGGCGCACCAGCGCCAGCAGCGCTCAGCGATCACGCCCCCTATCGCTGCGGCGAAAACGAGTGAAATAATCTCGCGGGTAAATCAAAAATGCTGAGCCGTGACACGGCTCAGTGGGCAACAGAAAATCCGCACTCAGGTCAGCCGGTATCTCTTCACTCTGCAAAGGTGACTATGTAGTGCGGGCTGACGGCGTAGTGTATCGAAGGGCGCGTGTCTCTTCGAGGACACGAGTCCTGCGTGTCCTGCTACCTGTGCTGTCACTGATAAACGCTGTGACAGTCTTTTGCACACCAGCGACATTCTACCCTTCAGCGGCGTAGACGTGTGGGTGGGATCACTTTTATGCAAGATGGCACTCGTCCGCATATTGCACAGCTAGTGGAGCGGCTGCTGCGGAGGCGTTTCCGAAATTCTAGAACTGTCAGCCGCTATTTCACTACAACACTGCCCTCCAGCTCACCTGATACACTACGGGCCATTAAAATTGCTACACCACGAATATGACGTGCTACAGACGCGAAATTTAACCGACAGGGAGAAGATGCTGTGATATTCAAATGATTAGCTTTTCAGAGCATTCACACAACATTGGCGCCGGTGGCGACACCTACAACATGCAGGCACGAGGAAAGTTTCCAACTGATTTCTCATACACAAACAGCAGTTGACCGGCGTTGCCTGGTGAAACGTTGTTGTGATGTCTCGTCTAAGGAGGAGAAATGCATACCATCACGTTTCCGACTTTGATAAAGGTCGGATTGTAGCCTATCGCGATTGCCGTTTATCGTATCGCGACATTGCTGCTCGCGTTGGTCGAGATCCAATGACTGTTGGCAGAATATGGAATCGGTGGGTTCAGGAGGTTAATACGGAACCACGTGCTGGATGCCAACGGCCTCGTATCACTAGCAGTCGAGATAACACGCATCTTATCCGCATGGCTGTAACGCATCGTGCAGCCACGTCTCGATCCGTGAGTCAAGGGATGGGGACGTTTGAAAGACAACAACCATCTGCACGAACAGTTCTACGGCGTTTGCAGCAGCACTATCAGCTCGGAGAACATGGCTGCGGTTACCCTTGACGCTGCATCACAGACGGAGCACCTGCGATGGTGTACTCAACGACGAACCTGGGTGCACGAATGGCAATACGTCATTTTTTCGGAGGAAACCAGTTTCTGTTTACAGCATCATGACGGTCGCATCCGTGTTTGGCGACATCGCGGTGAACGCACATTCGAACCGTGTATTCGTCATCGCCATGCTGGCGTATCGCCCGGCGTGATGGTATGGGGTGCCATTGGTTACACGTCTCGGTCACCTCTTGTTCGCATTGACGGCACTTTGAACAGTGGACGTTACATTTCAGATGTGTTACGACCCGTGGCTCTACCCTTCATTCGATCCCTGCGAAACCCTACATTTCAGCAGGATAATGCACGACCGCATGTTGCAGGTCCTGTACGGGCCTTTCTGGATACAGAAAATGTTTGACTGCTGCCCTGGCTAGCACATTCTCCAGATCTCTCACCAATTGAAAACGTGTGGTCAATGGTGGTCGAGCAACTGGCTCGTCACAATAAGCCAGTCACTACTCCTGATGAACTCTGGTGTCGTGTCGAAGCTGCATGGGCAGCTGTACCTGTGCACGCCATCCAAGCTCTGTTTGACTCAATGCCCAGGCGTATCAAGGCCGTTATTACGGCCAGAGGTGGTTGTTCTGGGTACTGATTTCTCAGGATCTATGCACCCAAATTGCGTGAAAATGTAATCACATGTCAGTTCTAGTATAATATATTTGTCCAAAGAATACCCGTTTATCATCTGCATTTCTTCTTGGTGTAGCAGTTTTAATGGCCAGTAGTGTATTAATGCGCGTGACTTTTGGCTTTGTTGTTATCTGAAAGATGTTGTGTTCAGTGCCCCAATTACGAAGGTAGCTGAATTGAAGACACACTTTGTGCAACGCATTCTGAATATGGCCCCGAGACACTCCAGTGTGTTGTGGAACATGCTGTTTCTCGACTTCTGCTTGTGGCAGAAAATGGTGGACAACGTATTAAAAATGTCTTTCGCCAATCTCACTACGTTTGGAAACCGATGTCATCTTGCTTTTTAGACGGTTTTGGCTTCAGGACAATTGAAAACAGATTTTTCCCATCGGATGTGGTAGGACTTTACCGTAGTGGATGGGCTTAGTAACTAACTTGCTTGTAGTTGTCTTACATAATCTTTTAAACTGATTCTAACCTTAGCAGACAGGTAGTAATTTAGTCCGGATATACAGGGTGAGTCACCCAACGTTACCGCTGGATATATTTCGTAAACCACATCAAATACTGACGAATCGATTCCACAGACCGAACGTGAGGAGAGGGGCTAGTGTAATTGGTTAATACAAACCATAAAAAATGCACGGAAGTATGTTTTTTAACACAAACCTACGTTTTTTTTAAATGGAACCCCGTTAGTTATGTTAGCACATCTGAGTATATAAACAAATACGTAATCAGTGCCGTTTGTTGCATTGTAAAATGTTAATTACATCCGGAGATATTGTAACCTAAAGTTGACACTTGAGTACCACTCCTCCGCTGTTCGATCGTGTGTATCGGAGAGCACCGAATTACGTAGGGATCCAAAGGGAACGGTGATGGACCTTAGGTACAGAAGAGACTGGAACAGCACATTACGTCCACATGCTAACACCTTTTTATTGGTCTTTTTCACTGACGCACGTGTACATTACCATGAGGGGTGAGGTACAAGTACACACGTGGTTTCCGTTTTCAATTACGGAGTGGAATAGAGTGTGTCCCGACATGTCAGGCCAATAGATGTTCAATGTGGTGGCCATCATTTGCTGCACACAATTGCAATCTCTGGCGTAATGAATGTCGTACACGCCGCAGTACATCTGGTGTAATGTCGCTGCAGGCTGCCACAGTACGTTGTTTCATATCCTCTGGGGTTGTAGGCACATCACGATACACATTATCCTTTAACGTACCCCACAGAAAGAAGTCCAGAGGTGTAAGATCAGGAGAACGGGCTGGCCAATTTATGCGTCCTCCACGTCCTATGAAACGCCCGTCGAACGTGTACCTCACCCCTCATGGTAATGTACATGTGCGTCAGTGAAAAAGACCAATAAAAAGGTGTTAGCATGTGGACGTAATGTGCTGTTCCAGCCTCTTCTGTACCTAAGGTCCATCACCGTTCCCTTTGGATCCCTACGTAATTCGGTGCTCTCCGATACACACGATCGAACAGCGGAGGAGTGGTACTCAAGCGTCAACTTTAGGTTACAATATCTCCGGATGTAATTAACATTTTACAATGCAACAAACGGCACTGATTACGTATTTGTTTATATACTCAGATGTGCTAACATAACTAACGGGGTTCCATTTAAAAAAACGTAGGTTTGTGTTAAAAAACATACTTCCGTGCATTTTTTATGGTTTGTATTAACCAATTACACTAGCCCCTCTCCTCACGTTCGGTCTGTGGAATCGATTCGTCAGTATTTGATGTGGTTTACGAAATATATCCAGCGGTAATGTTAGGTGACTCACACTGTATATGTTTTTGACAAAATTCTTTCTATTCCTGCTGGTTGAAACTTCGTTAAAGGCTATTACTTGTCTTCAAATACGCTTTTAGCCGAAGCAGTTGTTCTTATAATCTCTACAAAGGACATGTTGTCATCTGTGATGATCAAACTCGGATAACAGAAGTCGTTCATTTGCTTAATCTTGTTTCTTGCATTTTTAATTTTTATTCATTATTTTCTTATTTTCCTTGGTAACTATTAAGATTATAGTCATGTTCACATTATCCCGTGACTGATACTCTTCCAAAATATTTAACAACTTATTCACCACTTTCTGTATGTTAATTTCGGTGACAGCAAGAACTGCCGTGTCATCAGCATATGCTGCTTCCATTTAGGTTATTACTGGTGTTTGTAGTTTTAAGGCTATAAATGTTACCTGGACAAAAAATAAAAGAGAGACAGTTTCCAAATTATCTTAAATTGTTCTGAAGCCAACATATCAATCCGAAGGCGATAAATAATTTAGGCATCAGAGGTGAGGCAGATTAGATAATACGAGAGTTGCCCAGAAAGTAATGCATCGCACTTTTTTCCCAGCCGAAAACAATGCTACGAATGCGAAACGTTACGTATGTATTACTTGAAGTCTCCTGAATGAGTGGGCCAGGTTTCCGTCACTTCCGACAGATAGCGTAGCTGCAGGACAGTTTCAAAATGACGTCTGTGGGTGATGTACGTTACAAGCAACGTGCCGTCATTGAATTTCTCACTGCAGAGAAAGAAACTGTGGGGAATATTCACAAACGGTTGTGCAAAGTCTACGGAGCACCTGCTGTCGACAGAAGTACAGTTAGTCGCTGGGCACGGAGGGTGAGGTCATCAGAAGGCGGTTCGGCGGAGCTCCACGACTTGCAGCGGTCAGAGAGACCATCCACGGCTGTCACAACTGACACGTTGCAGCGAGCTGATGTCATTCGCGAGGACAGACGCATTACGACTCGGCAGCTGGCGCTGCATCTGTCAATCAGCAAAGGAAGTGTGGGTGCAATTATCTGCTCTCTTGGATATTCAAAAGTGTGTACAAGTGCGTCTAGCGATAGGTCACAATCTCACAGGAAAAACATTTCTCGTGATTTGTTGCAGTGTTTTCAAGCTGAGGGGGAGGCCTGCCTCCCCGGATTTTGACAGGTGATGAAACCTGGGTTCACCATTTTGAGCCCGAAACAAAACGACATTCGATGGAATGGCGCCATTCCCACTCCCCACAGAAGAATAAATTCAAAGCAACTGCTTTCGCTGGCAAGGTCATGATTACCCTGTTCTGGGACTGTGAAGGTGTGATCCTCATTGATGGATGCCAAGAGGCGGTACCATTAATTCAGAGGCATACGTCGACACACTAACAAAAGTCAGGACATGCATCCGGTGACTTCGTCGTCACAACAACGCAGGAGATGAAACTTCCTGGCAGATTAAAACTGTGTGCCCGACCGAGACTCGAACTCGGGACCTTTGCCTTTCGCGGGCAAGTGCTCTACCAACTGAGCTACCGAAGCACGACTCACGCCCGGTACTCACAGCTTTACTTCTGCCAGTATCTCGTCTCCTACCTTCCAAACTTTACAGAAGCTCTCCTGCGAAACTTGCAGGACTAGCACTCCTGAAAGAAAGGATATAGCGGAGACATGGCTTAGCCACAGCCTGGGGGATGTTTCCAGAATGAGATTTTCACTCTGCAGCGGAGCGTGCGCTGATATGAAACTTCCTGGCAGATTAAAACTGTGTGCCCGACCGAGACTCGAACTCGGGACCTTTGCCTTTCGCGGGCAAGTGCTCTACCAACTGAGCTACCGAAGCACGACTCACGCCCGGTACTCACAGCTTTACTTCTGCCAGTATCTCGTCTCCTACCTTCCAAACTTTACAGAAGCTCTCCTGCGAAACTTGCAGGACTAGCACTCCTGAAAGAAAGGATATAGCGGAGACATGGCTTAGCCACAGCCTGGGGGATGTTTCCAGAATGAGATTTTCACTCTGCAGCGGAGCGTGCGCTGATATGAAACTTCCTGGCAGATTAAAACTGTGTGCCCGACCGAGACTCGAACTCGGGACCTTTGCCTTTCGCGGGCAAGTGCTCTACCAACTGAGCTACCGAAGCACGACTCACGCCCGGTACTCACAGCTTTACTTCTGCCAGTATCTCGTCTCCTACCTTCCAAACTTTACAGAAGCTCTCCTGCGAACCTAGCAGAACTAGCACTCCTGAAAGAAAGGATGTTGCGGAGACATGGCTTAGCCACAGCCTGGGGGTGTTTCCAGAATGAGATTTTCACTCTGCAGCGGAGCGTGCGCTGATATGAAACTTCCTGGCAGATTAAAACTGTGTGCCCGACCGAGACTCGAACTCGGGACCTTTGCCTTTCGCGGGCAAGTGCTCTACCAACTGAGCTACCGAAGCACGACTCACGCCCGGTACTCACAGCTTTACTTCTGCCAGTATCTCGTCTCCTACCTTCCAAACTTTACAGAAGCTCTCCTGCGAAACTTGCAGGACTAGCACTCCTGAAAGAAAGGATGTTGCGGAGACATGGCTTAGCCACAGCCTGGGGGATGTTTCCGGAATGAGATTTTCACTCTGCAGCGGAGCGTGCGCTGATATGAAACTTCCTGGCAGATTAAAACTGTGTGCCCGACCGAGACTCGAACTCGGGACCTTTGCCTTTCGCGGGCAAGTGCTCTACCATCTGAGAGTGAAAATCTCATTCTGGAAACATCCCCCAGGCTGTGGCTAAGCCATGTCTCCGCAGTATCCCTCCTTTCAGGAGTGCTAGTTCTGCAAGGTTCGCAGGAGAGCTACTGTAAAGTTTGGAAGGTAGGAGACGAGATACTGGCAGAAGTAAAGCTGTGAGTACCGGGCGTGAGTCGTGCTTCGGTAGCTCAGTTGGTAGAGCACTTGCCCGCGAAAGGCAAAGGTCCCGAGTTCGAGTCTCGGTCGGGCACACAGTTTTAATCTGCCAGGAAGTTTCATATCAGCGCACGCTCCGCTGCAGAGTGAAAATCTCATTCTGGGAACGCAGGAGATGTTTTGCTGCAACACGATAACGCTCGGCCCCACACAAGTCTGAGGACTGCTGAACACATAGCAAAACCGGGTTGGACAGCCTTACCCCATCCACTCTAGCGCCCTGACCTAGCCCCCTCGGCCTTCCACTTGTTTGGGCCATTAGAGGATACCACTCGTGGAAGACATTCTGAGGACGAGGAGGAGGAGACTCACGCAGTGAAGCACTGGCTCCGCCACCAGGACAAGGATTGGTACCGACACCACATACACGCCCTTGTTTGGCACTGGAGGAAGGCCATAGAACGGGGTGGAGATTACGTGGAAAATAGCGTTTGTAGATAAAACACCGATCTTCGCTTGTGTACTTCTCATTATGTTGAATAAACAATTGTTGAAGGAACAAAATTCGATGATGCATTACTTTCTTGGCAACCCTCGTATTTGGGTACTGGACAATGAACATACAATGGGTTCTAGTCTCCCAGTCAGAAATAGACTCTGAACGTACGAAGGGTTCTGTTCTCTTAGCCAAGACAGTACCTACGTTGTTATGTACTACTGCAAAGTAGATGTTCAGTTTCGGAAAGACCCGTCTCATTTACTCGATTGAGACGAAATAATTTACTGTCTTTATTTTTACAATACTGCTGTTACCTAAAGAAGTAAAAATACCTTTTACTTTGTTTTTATTAATGCAGTTTCCGCTGTGAAGCTACTTCGAAAACTAATGCATAAGCGCAACCCAGATTGCCAGATAGTTCTAATTGACACCCTGGATTACTCGTGCACGTGATAC
The DNA here is from genome assembly GCF_023898315.1 of Schistocerca nitens. Lineage (NCBI taxonomy): Eukaryota > Metazoa > Arthropoda > Insecta > Orthoptera > Acrididae > Schistocerca > Schistocerca nitens. Next base: position 220,051,440 of record NC_064623.1, read on the forward strand.
ACGTTCTGTCACGCCTCTGATGGACTAGTCTGATAATGTGACCAGTCTGGCACGATTACACAGTTACATGTGTATTGTGGTGAGTTCTGGGGCTGTGGCCAATGTATGACTATTCGTATGGGTCGCATTTTGTGCAGACTTCTGAAAAGGATTTCAGAGTCGCAGTGGCGCTGTTTTTCTTCCTTCAGTCCTGTAGTTTCTCGAAGGGTCGCGTCTGTCGCGCCTTCTATCTTTCGGGTTTTTCAGTTTGACCGTTGTGCTTTTATCATAATGGTTATTTTATTCTTTGTGCGTTAGGGACCGTTACTAAATGTGAAATTCTTGTCATATTTTGGAGAATTTGGTTGTGAGGTTTCAGTGGGTTATTTCGGTTACTGCGTATGAGGTTATGCGCCGATAGTGTAATTAAAAGGGAGATTTTCGTTGACTTAGCCTGAACTATTTCAGGGATTTTTTCGGTGTGAAGGGAACTGTACATTTACTCAGATCGAATGATCCTGCTTCGCTTATATCGGTCCATTGTCCGATCAAAAGCTGGATTATGGGAGCTTTGTCTACTCTTCTGCCCGGCCGTTCATCTTACGCCGTCTAAACTCTATCCACCATCGGGGGTTACGTCTGGCGACTGTAGCATTCTACACCAGCCCTGTTGAGAGTTTGTATATGCCGAAGCTGCCGAATTACCGCTAAACTACCGGCGCGATATGTTGCTTTGTCGGTACGCCTGCCGACTGACGTCAATGCCCGACCACCCGTCATAGTTCTCCTTCTTTGACGACTCTCTCGACCGCCAATACGGGCTGTATGTCTCTGCCCTGTTACCTCCTGGAGTTCGCTTTCGTCGCCTGCTTCAGCAACTTCATTTTACCCTCCCTACGACTTTTCGAGTGGGTGAGAGCCCGACGCCATCTTGACTCCAGGCTCAGGTTCGCAAGACTACTGCTGGCGTCGGATGTGCCTTTGTCGTTGGGGATGATACCTTTCAATACCGGCTCCTTGACCAGTGTTCAAGCTTCACAGCTGAGCTTTTTGCTCTCTATCAGGCTGTTCAGTATATCCGCCGCCATCGTCATTCTCCCACTGCCATCTGCTCTGATTCTTTGAGCGCCATTCAGAGTCTCCGTGACCCATATTCGGACCACCCTCTCGTGCAACGAATTCAACGGTCCATTCAGTCGCTAGCTGATACCGGCGCTCGTGTCCTTTTTTTGTGGATTCCTGGCCACGTTGGTGTGCCTGGGAACGAAGCTGCTGATGCTGCGGCCAAGGCTGCTGTCCTCCTGCCTCGGACAGCTTCCTTTTGTGTCCCATCAACCGGTGTCAGTGGGGTTCTTTGTCGGCGCGTTTCATCACTGTGGCATGAGGCTCGGTCCTCTCTCCATGAAAATAAGCTTAGGGCCATCAAACCGATCCCGACGGCTCAGACGACCTCCTCACGCCCTTCCCGGCGAGAGCAGGTCATTTTGGCCAGGTTGCGGATTGGGCATTGACTATTTAGCCACCGCTACCTGTTGTCCGGTGACCCCGCCCCACAGTGCCCCTGTGGTCATCCATTGACGCTGCGCCATGTTTTATTGTCCTGTCCCCGTTTTATTCACTCTCGTATTTTCCTATGTCTGCCGTCTACCTTGCAGGAACTTCTAGCTGATGACGTTCGAGCAGCTGCTCGTGTCCTTCGTTTTATGACACTGACGGACTTGTCCACAAAGATCTAACTCTTTTGTTTTGTTTCTCTGCGTCTTTGTAAGTACTTTCTGATGTTGCCCCCTTGCGTTTACTACGCTATTAGTGCACTAACGTTTGTGACTGGGCGCTAATGACCTTAGTAGTTGAGCGCCCTAAACAAAACAAAACAAAAACTGATACCCAGTAGTATTTATAGCAATCCTGTGGAATTGGTTTTGGAGTCGTCGCATTTTATTTTTGCGAGTATCACAGACTACACACCAAATATCAGAGCCATATGTAATAGCTGTAAGCATAATCGTTCTAAAAGTTTTGAGGCTACCACCAATGGTAAACGCTTTGTCTTTAACTAGTGAACAGAGCTAGAAAAGAAATCTTGACACTCTGTTGCAAATCAGAGCACTTGTTCCTGGAAGCTAAGGCTTGTGCGCAACGTTATTGGAAACTATTTTTATTGCTTTTCCATGGTAAAATATTTTTGTTGAAATTTACGTATTCATCGTTTGTAATTCTCTTACACGAAAATAAAAATTATTGAGTTCGTTCAGCATAAAGGTGCTTGCTGTTGTGTCTACAGACACTGTTGCAATCTGTTTTTACTGTTTCAAAATTACGATCAGCCTCTATTCGTCGACATACTATTTCTTGGCACTTGTACCTATTTCAGTTCCTCTACGAGATGCATCTAGAAAGTCGGTGCGAGCATTTGTTGAGGCGCTGACGTTATTTCGTAAGAAGTCCTTCGTTTGAGGAGGCTGTTTTCATTTCCAGGAAATTTCGCGGCAGCTATTGAGAACCGCTATCAAAGCACAAAGGGGAAGAGAATACAGCGAAGGGCAGCCGGTTCTGTCTATTTTATCGAAGGCGGTTCAGAGGCGTGTTTCAGCTCTCTTCGCCGAATGCAGGTCATGCCACGTATTTTTACGTCCCGCGTATCCTAATTTGTCAAGTGTAACGAAAATCAATATGAGAATGGAAGATAAAGAGAATAATAATTAAAGAAGACAAAGAAAACATAAAATAGCACATGCCAACGAACCGCGGATGAGCAGGTGGTAATAGCGCAGCCAATGCACTAAGTGCGTTATGTATTCATACGATGATTCCGAAACAGTGCCTGTGCTCGATAATCATACATGGTTATAGTTGTAGGGGGGCAGTAAGGTCTTCCTTGATTCCCCTTGGAACTTCGGCGTTTGGAATTTTAAAATTCAGCTGTAAGTATTATTGTTCAAATGATTCACACACATGATACCGCGTGTGGGAAGCCTAGCAGTCCTTGGTTTGGCAGCGCTACGAACAAATGATTAAGGGACATCCTCGTGTTGCGAAACGCCCCAGTTATTTGAACAGGTCGACTTGACATTGAATTTTAATATTTCGACACCTTTCTTGACATGAATAAAGTAGGTCCTCAGTCTCGTTTAACGATTCAGTTTATTGATTATGCGAAACAGGCATATGTTATTCAGAGGTATCGTGAGATACAGGATCTGCTTCTTGCAATCCTAGGAACGCCAGCAAATATGCTTCGTGAAGTGGCCGTAAAATGGATAAAAGCAACACAAAACAAATCGCCTGTATATACGTGTATGGAGGAGTTGTTTTTGAAGCTGTACGGTTTTCCACAAAGCACAAAAAGTAGTATGTGCACTATTGCTTACTATCGGCAATTAAAACGCGTTTAACGAATGAATTTCTACTGAACATGTACTTTGGATGCACTGAGAACAGCTACTCTCTCATCTCCTTAATAAGCAAATAAAAATTCTCTTGGTGCCTTCCTAAGAAACTATGTCTATTCCTTTCAGACTACCTAAACTTTGACAAAATGTGGCTCAAATTTAAAGAAATAATGTCGACGGCAGCTGGCAGTTACATATCAAGTAAATTAATAAGAGGCGAAACAGAGCCTACCAGATGTAAAGGTGTGCCGGGGGGGGGGGGGGGCAGATCGGGTATGAAAAATGGTTCAAATGGCTCTGAGCACTATGGGACTTAACATCTGTGGTCATCAGTCCCCTAGAACTTAGAACTACTTAAACCTAACTAACCTAAGGACATCACACACATCCATGCCCGAGGTAGGATTCGAACCTGCGACCGTACCAGTCACGCGGTTCCGGACTGAGACCCTAGAACCGCACGGCCACTGCGGCCGGCGGGGGGGTATGAGAAAATACACGGGTACAAATAAGCTAATGTAAGTTCTGCTGTTTGAGAGACAATTGAAGCAAATTTTTGCATGTGTTGTAATTATATCATTATTTTACTGGCTATAATTTGGAATTTTTTAATGTTTTTGTTAAAATAATTTGATCAGGCCACTGCTGGGGACTTTTAGAACACACGTCGCCGAAGAACATTTTCTCAAACATTGCTATACTTATGACTTTCACAATGTGGTAGGTTCTTCTTAGTAATTAGATAAACAGTTCTGTGCAACAACCTTTTTTATATCAATCGTAGAACACTCGCAACAATTTTTAAAAAAATTTATGTTTGTGATATGTAGCAACTTTTGTTTCAAAAAAATAAAATTTAAATTAATGTAGCAGTAACGAGCTTTGAAAAATTTTGTGCAACAGGAAATTCTTACAGTAGGAAATTTCACAAATTTATCTGCATTGGATCAGCAGAAAATGATCCCTATACATTGGGAAACGAAAATTGCGGTAAATACAAAAAGTTTTTATTAGCCTTTTGCCGTATACATGTACCTCAGTGTTGGCCATAACCATACATTTGGTCTTCTCAGTCTTCATGTAGCTCTTTTCCCCTGGTCTGCTCTTCCGGCGTGTCCTTTTGGCAATATCGCTCACAAACATTTCAGAGCTAGCAGTACGCACATTATCTCCTGCAGTAAGGTTTCAGTAAAACACTTTGCATGAAGTCCTAATTTCATGAGGTCCTGTTTCTTCCAGTGCTACCATCAGACAAACATCATATGAGGTAGTTTTAACAACAGTGGATGAACAAAACGTAGTCTTTGGGCGTCTGTTCCAACTGAGATTATTAAAAGTTCCATTCGAGTTTTCTGTTCCACCGTTGGTGCATTTCTTTAATAAATCGTAATTATCCACATCGTGAACGGGCTCACGCCTTTTATATTCTTCAAATGCTATGCTTTTGTGACGGCAGAAAATAATAAAACATCGCGAAGAAGGACACAGTCATGTAGAAAAGGGGGCGTGCCACTGCGCACTGCTTGGAACAAGACGACTTTTACGTCATCTGTAGCACGAATTAAACTCTGAAAATTGGAGACTGTACTTCTAACATGTTACAGAATTACTTGGTGACAAAAACAAATTCCAACATTTTTGACCAATTTTACGTAGATCCCCCCTTTGTAACGCACGAAATTGGTTGTGATCGTATGTGAAGTACACCAGCGGCGGGCACTATATACAGGGTGATCCATTCATCGTGACCGGGCCAAATATCTCACGAAATAAGCGTCAAACGAAAAAACTACAAAGAAAGAAACTCGTCTAGCTTGAAGGGAGAAACCAGATGGCGCTATGGTTGCCCCGCTAGATGGCGCTGCCATAGGTCAAACGGATATCAACTGCGTTTTTTAAAAATAGGAACCCCCATTTTTATTACACATTCGTGTAGTACGTAAAGAAATATGAATGTTTTAGTTGGACCACTTTTTTCGCTTTGTGATAGATGGCGCTGTAATAGTCACAAACATATGGCTCACAATTTTAGACAAACAGTTGGTAACAGTTAGGTTTTTTAAATTAAAATACAGAACGTAGGTTCGTTTGAACATTTTATTTCGGTTGTTCCCATGTGATACGTGTACCATACCTTTGTGAACTTGTCATTTCTGAGAACGCGTGCTGTTACAGCGGGATTACCTGTAAATACCACATTAATGCAATAAATGCTCAAAATGATGTCCGTCAACGTCAGTGAATTTGGCAATACGTGTAACGACATTCCTCTCAACAGCGAGTTGTTCGCCTTCCGTGATGTTCACACATGCACTGACAATGTGCTAGCCGCGCGGGATTAGCCGTGCGGTCTGGAGCGCTGCAGTCATGGACTGTGAGGCTGGTCCCGGCGGAGGTTCGAGTCCTCCATCGGGCATGGGTGTGTGTGTTTGTCCTTAGGATAATTTAGGTTAAATAGTGTGTAAGCTTAGGGACTGATGACCTTAGCAGTTAAGTCCCATACGATTTCACACACATTTGAACATTTTTTTTGAACAATGTGCTGACGCTTGTTGTCAGGCGTTGTCGGTGGATCACGATAGCAAATATCCTTCAACTTACCCCACAGAAAGAAATCCGGAGACGTCAGATCCGGTGAACGTGCGGGCCACGCTATGGTGCTTCGACCACCTGTCATGAAATATGCTATTCAACACCGCTTCAACCGCACGCGAGCTATGTGCCGGACATCCATGATGTTGGAAGTACATCGCCATTCTGTCATGCAGTGAAACATCTTGTAGTAACATCGGTAGAACATTACGTAGGAAATCAGCATACATTGCACCATTTAGATTGCCGTGCATAAAATGGGGGCCAATTATCCTTCCTCCCATAATGTCGCACCATAAATTAACCCGCCAAGGTCGCTGATGTTCCACTTGTCGCAGCCACCGTGGATTTTCCGTTGCCCAATAGTGCATATTATGCCGGTTTACGTTACCGCTGTTTGTGAATAACGCTTCGTCGCTAAATAGCACGCGTGCAAAAAATGTGTCATCGTCCCGTAATTTCTGTTGTGCCCAGTGGCAGAACTGTACACGACGTTCAAAGTCTTCGCCATGCAATTCCTGGTGCATAGAAGTATGGTACGGGTGCAATCGATGTTGATTTAGCATTCTCAACACCGACGTTGTTGAGATTCCCGATTCTCGCGCAGTTTGTCTGCTACTGATGTGCGGATTAGCCGCGGCATCATAATTTGTTGCAGGTCGTGGTTGACGTTTCACATGTGGCTCAACACTTCCTGTTTGCTTAACTATCCGTCGAACGGTCCGGACACTTGAATGATGTCGTCCAAGATAGCGAGCAGCATACATAGCACACGCCCGTTGGGCATTTTGATCACAATAACCGTACATCAATATGATATCAACCTTTTCCGCAATTGGTAAGCGGTCCATTTTAAAACGGGTAATGTATCACGAAGCAAATACCGTCCGCACTGGCGGAATATTACGTGATACCACGTACAGTCGTGGACAAAACGAGCGAGACCCCTCGCCTTTTCGTTATGCTGATCCGCACGGCTTTAAAGTCTGCTACACAGCATAACAGGCAAGGCGACGAAGTGCTACCAACATACTATGCGCAGGCGTGAAATTGACAAACTATCTGAACTTTTTTAGACTGTATTCCATAATTTCTAAGACTATATTAATGCTGATTAGTGTGTTAAATACAACACGTAAATATAAGACAGAACTGAAAGAACAAACGCTAATTGGTATGAACTGGACAAATAAAAATGAATTTCAACTTATCGAGATGACTTAACTGTTTCAGTAAGACAAAGAACCCCAGATCGTTACGAAGTAGCAAAATATTATCCGCATTCGGCCGCGAAACGGTCTGTGTCAACGTTCAGACCAGTCATACTGGATTACCATTGCTGACCTACCATGAAAGTGTGCAAATTTAGCAATGCGTGAAGATTCATAACGAAATTCACTTAAACATCATTCAGTGCCACACTTAAGTCAATTCCATTATTGACAGAAGCGGAAAAAGGAGGCAGTATCATGTATGAAATTCTACAAGAGTGTCATATTGACATCCACAGAGCGCCAGTACAGAATAAAGGTAGCGATAAATCGTATTGGGTGCGCGAGAATTTCTTAAAATTGCTTTACTGATATTCTACCTGCCTCCATAGAGATTAGAACCGAAAACAAACCAGACCTTCCTTTCACTATGCTAGCAGACAACCTAGGCAAACAGCCCTCTATTATTACCCCAGACATGAACAAGCCGGCAATTTCGCAATAAAAATCTGCAGTTTCTGTTGCATAGAGCTTTCTGGACTCAAAAACATGAATTTTCTTCCTTTATGTCACCACTTATGCGACAATCATTCGGGATGATTATCGAAATAACAAATTACTGTTATTAGAGAGTAAATTTTGTAGGATAATTCTGCACCACCCCAGGAAATAAACGGCTACATAGCTGCCAAACGTATTCTGCATTGTTTCGAATTCTCCACTAGACTCGCCACAGCCAGAAAACGTTCATTAGCAGAAGTGTTTCTTAAGCTAGCTAGCAATGAGAATGTTCGTACTTCTAAAACGCGGTGGCATTAATACTGGGATGTGAATTACCACGTGTATAGGCAAATACATTCTATTTGCATTCCTGTAAACGTGATTTGGATCGAAAACGTAGCTACGACTAATATGCTTATGTATCGACAGCAACTAGAACATTTCGAATAAAGAGTAGCGGGTGTTATTTATGCGGCCCTCATCTTCAGTGTTTTCGTTGTTAGGATTTCGTCACCTAAACCGGTAAAAACGGAACCCTACTAGTCTCACTTTCTTGACCGTCTATCGGTCTACCCAACCCTTAAAACCCGTTTACCTCCAGAACGGGTGGACATAATAAGCGGAAATGTATCGCACTTCTTGCTGTAACCGGTCCCTTGCTGGTGTAAAAAAGTGAGCTTCTATGTCAACGCAATCAAAAGATACGACGGTTTATGTAAAGAAAATTTACGCGAAAGGTCAAAAAATGGCTTCAAGAACTATGCGACCTAACTGCTTAGGTCATCAGCCCCTAGACCTAGAACTACTTAAACCTAGCTAGCCTAAGGGCATCACAGACATCTATGCCCGAGGTAGAATTCCAACCTGCGACTGAAGCAGCCGTGCGGTTCGTCACTGAAGCGCCTGGAACCGCTCGGCCACCGCAACGCGGCGAAACCCTACTCACCTCATGTATAATGATAATATATACTGTCTAGTGAGGATAAACTGTATTCTCCAGCAACTCAGATCGTTTGATCACGGAACTTTTACGAAGCTACATTCAAACTTTGTCGAAGTCGTCTGCAATATCCATTACAAACACCCTAGGAACTTCGTATGCGATATCCACTTCTGAATACGCTGGCAGATAATGCAGTACTATAACAAGTAGGTGGGAACTTATTGTTATTGGTCCATGCATGACACTTTATTTCAATATCACTTTAACGCGCCTAGGTGTTCGTATATGGCTGAAATTAATGAACAAAAAGTAAATAAACAGTAAACAACTTCGATGTTCAGATCAAGTGAAAGTCACATGTCGTAATTACAACATAATTTCGTTGTTACATCTACATGACTACATCAACAGGATTTCTTTGCAATCCGGACTTACGTGCCTGGCAGAAGGTTCGGATTATTTCTCTACCGTCCCACTCATTAACAGTGTGCGGGAAAAGGGACTACTTAAATCTTTTCTTGCGAGCCTTGAATTACATTATTACTATGGTTTCTTCTTGTGTAAGTACCCTAGGAAATAATGTTTTGGCATTCAGAACATATGGTGGTGATTGAAATTTCGTGAAAAGATCTCGTGGCAACGAAAAACGCATATGTTTTCATGAATGTTACCCCAACTCGATTATCAAATCTGGGATCCTCTCTCCCCTATTTCGTGACATTACAAAGCGTGCTACCGTTCCTTGGACGTTTTTGCGTGCACAGTCAATCACGTCTGTCAAGGATATTATAGCAGTGGACGGACAAACGTAGTGTAGGCAGTGTTTTCAGTTGGCCTGTTGCGTATTCTTAGTGTGCGGCCAATAAAACGCAGTCATTCGTTTGCCTTCCCCACAAAAGTATGTTTTCGATCTTTCCAGTTTAAGTTTTACTGGGTACTGAGATGAACTGACAGTGCTTCGACTTGTGTTTTGTCATGTAACCGAAAGTTAATTATTGTTATTGGACGCAGCTTTCGTGTTTAATGTATTCCTCAGTCAACAACAGTAGACTCCTCGTACACCACACATAACTGTTTCAAAGTATTAAATTGTTACTGATCTTACCATGTTGCAGTGGTCATCTTAACTTGCCGTTTTGAAAAAAAGGAAAATATTTTAGCGAAATGTAGCAACTAAGAAGCGGAGTATCCAAACAAACAAACGTTTCCGGTTTAAGTAGTTGCAGTAGGTCTACTACACAGTAACGTAAATTAGGAGCAAAGTCCATAAGTAGATCCTCATCAGGAAAACCAGCCCTCATAATGCAAAGTGCAACTACAACAACGAAAGTTTCCAAACATGTCAATGAGTAGTCGAGGAAAGTGGACGCATTCTGTCTACTGAATCCCAACGCACGCAATTTACGAGGGGGCACGCCAAGTGTCAGACCCCGATCTTGCTTTTAACTACGCTCATTGAAAGAGGGGACAAAATAAGCTTAAACTCTACCGCTTCTGAGAAAACGACGGTCAAAGTGTTCAATGCGTTGTTGCTATAGTGTAGATACCGCTTAGCGGTTAAGGATTCAACTGAAGCGGTGGCTCTGCGGCTACCATAGCGACTTCGGAACTTTGCGCTGCGAGTTCGAAACCCGGTTTTTCCTTTTTTCCCCCATCACTCTCTGAATTATCTACGAATGTTTATTCCAATTTATGATGAAACACTGTTGTCGTTATTCGTCAGTTAATTTACTGTGTAAAGAAATAAGTTAAAAAGGGAACACACAGTGCGTAGTGGGGCGATCACTCTGTTGTAGAAATAATTCAGAAGCCAAGATCGCTTAAATACTGTCTACTGGATAACCGGTTTCAACACACTAAAGGTGCCATTATCGGATCTAAATGTAGATTAACATTGATAAACCATTTGGATATAACGATACATGAGGCAGACGAGATGATTTTATATCAGCTTGTCTCATTCGTTTATTATTTTGTTAATTCATTAATTACACATAAAGTTAATTGTCGAGTAATGACAACATTATTTCAACATAAATTAGAAAAAAAACATTCGAAGATAATTCTGATAGAGAGGCAGGAAAATAAAATAATTAAAAAACCCAATATGGTCTCGAACACGGGAATCAATGCTAAGAAGGAACGACGGTAGCCACTGAGCCACCGCTTCAATTGCGTTCTCGGCTGCAGAAGGTATCTACATTAGAGCAACAGCGCGTTGATAACTTTGGCCGTCGTTTTCTCGGAAACGGTCGAGTGTCTGCAGATAAGCCGAAACACAAGTTCGCTTATTTTGTCCTCTCCTTCGCTGACAAGGGGAGGCCGCCAATTGTGAAATTCAGATTCGATTCATACTGCGCATAATAAAAGCTCATGGCCAGAGGTGTAATGTGGCAAAGCACCAAGATGCACTTCTCAGCCGTTGTCGAGAAAATCGACAGTTAGAAGAAACCGTTGCGGTGAAATACTCTCTACGATTCATAATTTTCTACAGCGTCGTGGCGCAGCGGTAAGCGCTCGAGTTCGTAATCCGAAGGTCGGCGGATCGAATCTCACGCCATGCAACATTTTTTTATTATTATTATTTTTTTGTAATTCAAATATATATATATATATATATATATATATATATATATATATATAATTCCCGGCAACAGGTTGCATCAATTATGCATATAATAAGTTGTTGAAAGTCGTTTGTCGTGGAAAAACTGGCGACTTCGAACATCATTATGTTTTCCGCAAACAAATTTGTATTTCACAAATGTTATTAATTGTCTTCATAATGTTAACCACGTATAGTTAGCGGAAGACGTAGAAACGATATTCCGAAACGAATACGTATAGCGTAAGTCAAACGTTCGAATTAGAATAGAAACCCCACGAACACAAATTTGCTGTGGCAGGTATGAAATATAAACTCCGTTAATCGCTCGTTACACTTGAAGGACAGATGTTGAATGGGCCGAAACGAGCCGCCGCATAACAGCGTAGTTGCCTGCTAACTTCGAAAGAAGGTAGATGCGGTCCCTAGCACAACTTATAACACCGTCGAAAATTAGTGCGGACGTGAGAGCTTTGGTACACCCTGTTAAACAAACGGTAAATTGGAGGCGGTACAATTGGAGAGCGATCCGCCTTCACCAACATGCATAAGCAATTCATTAATAGTTTATATATATATATATATATATATATATATATATATATATATATATATATATATTTGAATTACAAAAAAATAATAATAATAAAAAAATGTTGCATGGCGTGAGATTCGATCCGGCGGCCTTCGGATTACGAACTCGAGCGCTTACCGCTGCGCCACGACGCTGTAGAAAATTATTAATCGTAGAGAGTATTTCACCGCAACGGTTTCTTCTAACTGTCGATTTTCTCGACAACAGCTGAGAAGTGCATCTTGGTGCTTTGCCACATTACACCTCTGGCCATGAGCTTTTATTATGCGCAGTATGAATCGAATCTGAATTTCACATTTGGCGGCCTCCCCTTGTGAGCAAAGTTTCGGGACAATCAGCCTATGACACTTGGCGAGTTCCCCTCGCTCGTCGAGTCGCTTCTTACGCCCGGCGAGAATTATGTATGCCTCCGAGTAAACTGCGCCACCTGGAAACACGGCGAGCGGGGATAAACACGTTTTCCTTCTTATAAGGCAACCCTCTACAGATAAAATTCATGAAGTGTTCTTCAGGTTGCCTCAGATATTTCAGAAATGTTTCTGGCGTCAGGCCTGCCGCATATGCAAAACGTAAACATTTCATTTCATGTAATATTTATCAGGATAAGACATGACAAGAGTGGACCAGTCCCTTCTGAGAAAAATTAGAGATTTTAAGTTGCTCCACTATGTAATGACACGGGTATGGGCTTGCGATCTCTCTTTTATGCCATCGATTTCCGTGTTACACATACTTGGCCACTGCGTTGTGGCTGCCATCGTGGAGGAGGCAGTCTGTTTCCTGCCAGCGCTGTTTCCGCAGCCAATATTAACCGCGACGAATCATTCAGTCAACGCTAAATGGCCCATCTGGCTGAGGCAGACAAGGGCGCTATAATAGAACTCCATGCAGAGGGATCTTCAAATGCCGACATAGCAAGAACTATGGGTCTTCACAAGTCGACGGTAGCCAGGTGGATCAGACGAAAGGAAGAGAGTGGTAACTTGAATGGGAGGCCTCATGGCCGTCGCCGCAAAACAACAGCAGCTCAGGATCAGCAGATACGCCGTTTCAGTGAGAACCACCCATTTGTCAACGCACGACAAATTCAGCAAACTTTGGGTCTCAATGTTAGCAGTAAGACCGTCACTCCTCGTGTAAGGGAAGGTGGACTGAGAGCAAGAAGCGCTGCTGTGAAAGAGACATTGACTGTTTCCCAAAGAGAAGCTTGCCTTGCTTTTGCTACTGAAAATGGCGACAAACCTCTCCAGTTTTGGAGGCGAGTGATTTTCACGCACCAAAAAGTTTTCTCTACGGATTCATCCGGAAAAGTACTAGTTTACCGGCCTAAATGTGCTAGGTATAATCGAAAATATATTTACAGTTGCCGAAGGAGTGGCAGGTTGTCGGTGCCGGCCGGTGTGGCCGTGCGGTTCGAGGCGCTTCAGTCTGGAACCGCGTGACCGCTACGGTCGCAGGTTCGAATCCTGCCTCGCGCATGGATGTGTGTGATGTCCTTAGGTTAGTTAGGTTTAAGTAGTTCTACGTTCTAGGGGACTGATGACCACAGATGTTAAGTCCCACAGTGCTCAGAGCCATTTGTAGTCGGTAACGGTATGGGCGTGGATATCGGCCGAAGGGTGTGGGCTCCTGTGGGAAGTGGAAGGAAGATTCGATGCGCGCAATTACATATCAATTCTGGAGAACGTGATGTTGCCTGCTGTGGCAGCAAGATTTGGCGATGATCAGATGATGTTCCAACAAGATCGCTCTTCATATGGCACGTGTGGTTAAGAGGCGGGTCGACGACCATAGTAATATTACTGTAACGGAATGGCCACCTAAAGAAGCTGACACGAATCCCATTGAGAATATCTGGGCAGAAATGGTCAGAGTAATACGAGAAAAGGGCAGTCACCGTCGACTCGCCGACAGCTTTCTGATGTGATTCATGACGCTTGGAATGAGTTACTTGAATCTCCTAGTTATGTGGCTCGAGTTGTGGGCTCAATGCCCAACAGACTTCGAGCTGTTGTGGAAGCCAAAGGAGGCTTCACCAATCAGCTGTTTCAAGCTTTGTTTCTTTCTTCTTCGTCTTTTTTTTTTTTTTTTACTTACAGACGTATATTTTATATAATTTCAAGGAAACGCAGTAAATGGAATGTGGACTGATTTTTGAGGCTTCATTTTGTGACGGCTAAACAGTGCTGCATCATGGGACCCGCTATTTGTCCACATGTGGCTGAACATCAGAGGTGTAAAAAATTTTGAGGTGCCGAAGTTCTCTGGAAGAATAACGTCTTTTAGACAAGGAGATGATTTTTAGTTCATTTCATTTTAACCATTCACACTATGATTTGACATTCTAATCTTTGATTTCATTTTATTATTATGTATCTTTTCTCCAGTGAAAGTCAACGGTAGTAAGTTTCAAGATATGAAGAATAACTGGAAGTTTCTAATTTGTGGAATAGCGTATTTAACAGTTAATATTTTCGACAAATCTGTAGTTATAGGACATATTAAGAAGCGAGTCAAAAATGGCATTGTGGAATGATCAGGTTGGTCTCTAAAGGGTAACGACGATAAAATAGCAAATATGAAACTATGGGTAACAACTATTGTTGATAGTGAGGAGCCATAATCGATATGTCACTTTTCGGTAATTGTATTTCTGAAGTTTATCGTCAATCCTAGGACTGACACCGATACTCTGTTTTACGTAAAGAATACAACCTTCAAAATTTATTTAGCAGCGCAGAATATTAAATCACAGTTTATAGATCAGGAACCTAATCCAACTGCCTTTAATTTTATTTTCACGGATGACATTGAGACAGTAAATAACAAGAGAAATAAGAAAACTCTCAGAATCAATATAGAGAATTCAAGTATCATGTGAATTCAAAAGTTTGCTATAATAGCGATTAATTGCTTTTTACAGACCCCTTCATGCCTACGTTTTCCGTCAGACAGACAATGTTTGAAACTAGGACTAACGAGGTAAACAATTTTTCCACAAATTGTCAAATTGGAAGTCGGAGAGCCAGTTACATAAATTACGATGACAACGAACGTTTTTAAAGTAAACTGATCACAGGAGGCATCCAACGCATTTATTGTGAGTTACATGCACAGTATGTAAACTGGCAACGCCACCAACACACAATACCACTAACAAGGGAACATCCCCATCGCACCGCCCTCAGATTTAGTTATAAGTTGATACAGGGGATAGGCCTTGAAAAACTGAACACAGATCAATCGAGAAAACAGGAAGAAGTTGTGTGGAAGTATGAAAAAAATAAGCAAAATATACAAACTGAGTAGTCCATGCGCAAGATAGGCAACATCAAGGATAGGGTGAGCTCAGGAGCGCCGTGATCCCGTGGTTAGCGCACGCAGCTGCGGAACGAGAGGTCCTTCCGTCAAATTTTCCCAGGAGTGAAAAGTTTAATTTTTATTTTCAGACAATTATTATCTGTCCGTCCGTCCGTCCGATGCGAGGTAACCGCGCCGTAGTATGATGACGCTACACCTAAAAAACATCGAAAGACATGACGTCAGTCGACTATAGCGCACGGAAGAGAGAGTATTCCTGCTAATGAGGCTCCCTGGCTGGCAGTTAACTGTTCGCTACTTTGGACGAGAGTGCATTAAATACGTGCGATGCATTGCGTGGGCAATATGAATCCAGCAAATATAGCTCGTGACTCCAATAACAATGTCAATGAATATTTTCCGAACTGTAAGGCATCGGAAAGTTCCTTAAGGGATCGAACGATTGTCGAACATTTGTATGATTATTTCCTACATTTGTTGAATAACAGTACGTGTGGTGATGATTGTCTGAAAATAAAAAAAATCAAACAACTAACCCGAGGGAAGCCTTAAACCAACGACCTCTCGTTCTGCAGCTCCTCACGCTAACCACGCGACCACTGCGCTCCCGTGCTCAAGCTATCCTTGATGTTGCTTATCATGCACACGGACTACTCAGTTTGTTTGGTTTGAATATTTTTTTCATAGGTCCACACAACTTCTTCCTGTTTTTCGAATGATCTGTGTTCAGTTTTCAAGGCCTATCCACTGTGTCAACTTATAACTAAATCTGAGGAGGGTGCGATGGGGAGGTTCCCTTGTTAGCTATGAAACAACTGTAGCAAAACGGAGCATCCTCGTTATCCATGTGATGGATAAGACGACTAATTCGCAACATAAATGTCAATGTAAGCATCAGTTTCTGTTGGAACGTGCTTCCCGGACCATATAACATACATTTCCTACGTCTTCAATGCGAATCATGTAGCAAATGTAATTTAAAGGACATAAAAATATCGAGTGAATTTACTAAAATAATTATGAACCACTTGAATTTGCATTCAACAGGCAATGTTCAGAAGTCTGGTGTAGGAGTACTGCATGCTCTAATTCGAAACAACAAAAATCAACAGAGTAACTATTATTGAACGTCATCAGGTCACTCATCGAGCATTCCTATGCAGTACTGTTACTGGTGACGTGTTATGATGCCTTTATCGTTAACTTCCTAAGAAGAAATGAAAGGCTGAGCCCCACCAAAAGACGTAAACTCGAGGAAAGAGTTGCGTGAACATATTATTTTACATCTGATAAATCCAAAAGTGTGTTTTGGGCTACGAATTCTGCCCCCAGGGTGTGTGCAACACAGCTGGAATTTGTTGCCAACAACTGAGACACCTTTCGGTCACAGTGTAAGAAAATCGAGCAACAAAACTACATCACCTGTGCTACTGCATGATAACGCACTATGTTGATTTGAGAAACAAAACTATCCAGGAGATTGATAGGAAAGTCGTCTCTCAGGCACATTTGTATTGATAGGGAAGTCCTCTCTCAAGCACTTGTCCCTCTCGTCATATATTTGTAAAATTTTACCTTTCCCACTCTAGATCGATCAACCGTCAAGGCAATTCATTTCTAGACGAAAATACTTTTAAAACTACTCTGGTTTATTGACATCGTTAGAACAAGTAGGTTTCTACAGGCGTAGAATTTGTAAACAACTTTACCATTGTCATATCGTTTTAGATATCGTGAAAGAAAATTCTGCTGCTAATTAATTTCTCTTTGGTAATTACTGTTGCGTTTAGTAAACTAATGGAAAATGCAATTAAAATATTCACTGTACTAATACAAACTAAAGTCAGCTTAATACAGAAACATCACGACGGCAGTCTATCTTAATAAAGCATTAAGTTTCTGTGAGACAATTGGGCTTATTTTAACACGAATTAGTAGGATATTACAGACTTTACACTTAGAAAAGATCTGTATTTATTTCATTTCCTGTACCATTCGTAAGTGTTATGAAAATGGGGCTTTTCATAGATAAAATTATGTATTCACAACAACAAAAAAATGTCGGCAGAAAACAAAAGTGGCATTATGAATCTGGCAGTACCGTAAGGTTCACACTCTGACACTAAGAGTTACTGAAAGTAGCAAGAAGAATTTTGCTCGAGCGTTGTCTTACGATTCCCTTATTAAGTTTTTATCTGCCTGCTTGTAGCTGTGCTACAAAAGAACTAAAAATCTGGCTTTCAGCAAGTCTCGAAAGGCGAACAAAAGCAGCTTGCACCTGGTTACTAAGCATGTTACCTGGGGACTGGTTTTTTCTTAAAGCGGGAAGACATCCTTTTGTGGTTCAATTGGCAAATGTCAGTCAGACGTGTGACGTTAGTCTAAGCGTTTCGGTGTGTTGAATTTGTACCAATGATTTTTCTACACGTTTTTTCTGTCCCAAATAGAGTTGAAGTCTCCCATTAGTATTTTCACGTCATCTTGGTGAATTTTGCTCATGGTATTTTCGAGTGTGTTCCAGAATTTTTCAACATTGTCGGTGTTTTTCTTATTTTCGATGTTGGTGGGTTCAAATGGTTCAAATGGCTCTGAGCACTATGGGACTTAACTGCTGTGGTCATCAGTCCCCTAGAACTTAGAACTAGTTAAACCTAACTAACCTAAGGACATCGCACACATCCATGCCCGAGGCAGGATGCGAACCTGCGACCGTAGCGGTCGCGCGGTTCCAGACTGTAGCGCCTAGAACCTCTCGAACACTCCGGCCGTCGATGTTGGTGGGGACACGTGCATTGATGAGTGTATATGTTTTACTGGGGCTCTGAATGACCATAGTCATAAGTCGCTTGTTGACGGGCCAGCCGCGGTGGCCGAGCGGTTCTTGGCTCTTCAGTCTGGAACCGCGCGACTGCTACGGTCGCAGGTTCGAATCCAGCCTTGGGCATGAATTTGTGTGATGTCCTTAGATTAGCTAGGTATAAGTAGTTCTAAGTTCTAGGAGACTGATGACCTCCACTGTTAAGTTCCATAGTGCTCAGAGCCATTGGAACCTTTTGATTGTCGATCGGTGTGAATTCTTTGGCAGAGTTGATAGATCGGTGTTCGAGAAATGCAATGCCGAAGATTGGTACGCCTTTCGTTACCTTTTGTTGTATTCTGCTCTTGAAGATGCAATGGTTTCCCTAATACACGGTTTCATTGTCAGTTAGTCGTGGTTCTTGAAGTGCAAGGATGAGAATTTTTTGTCGGTCCATTTCTTTTGTGAAATTATTTAGTTTTCGTGTTTGGATCAAGGTATCGATGTTTACTTTTAAATGCATGTTTTTTGCTTGTAGGGAAATTTACCAGAGATCTTCGATATTCTCTGTCGTGCTAACCTGGACTCCCCAGAATCCGAAAATCCAACTGCCGCCTGTCGACAGCCGGGTTGTGTACCACCTGGGATAAAGTTGACTTTGCTTGCATAGTTTACGTTTGCTTGTGTTTCATTGGTTGTGCTTGGGTGATACCAGGACCGGACAGGACCAGAGGGTGTTGAAGCCTTTGAAAGCAAATATTTTCAGCCAAGCTCATTGAGCTAACACGGTGACCAGAGTAACGGTGATTTTCACTCAGACGTGTCTGGATTTTGCGTTCAACGGATTGAGTAGCCGTTCAGGATTGTGTTAGTATTTGGTTCACCCCTAGTATTTGATTTCCTCGGTACCACCCATATGGGGGAGGGTTTCCACTATCCGCCACACGCGATTATTATTATTATTATTATTATTATTATTATTGTCATTATGTCTCAGCAAATCCCATATGGTGTATCTTCCCACCACTGAAATAGATGTGTATTGTTCGATTCAGTATTTCCATCACATAACTGTGGTTTATAATTACGTTACATTGCTACTAGTAGACATATTTCTCACTTTTTCTTAGACAGTTGCTACCTGTTACTCCATCATAGGAATTTATGTGCGAAGCATTGTTGAAATACAGACATTCAAATTATCCGATTTCTGTAATTTCATTTCGATACCAGATCGTTCTAATCGGATTCAGCCAGGTAGTCTTAATGTGGATATCCGACCACGACTGTCATCATATGATAGACTGTGTAAACCACATTCTTTATCGGACTGTTGAATATAGATCACTTATCTATGACAGGACCTGAATTCTTAAACACTGTGGAAAATAATAATCCGATGTGCTTATTACAAATACGTTATTCCAATATAAATATGTGAACTAACGAGATAACAGTTTATTTACAGGAGCAGAACTAATGTTCAAATGTTCAAATGTGTGTGAAATCGTATGGGACTTAACTGCTAAGGTCATCAGTACCTAAGCTTACACACTACTTAACCTAAATCATCCTAAGGACAAACACACACACCCATGCCCCAGGGAGGACTCGAACCTCCGCCGGGATCAGCCACGCAGCTCATGACTGCAGCGCCCCTGACCGCTCGCCTAATCCCGCGCGGCTACTAAAAGTATACTCGTCCACAAAACCCATGTGGACAATTATCTGATAATCGGTCAAGCTTTGCTTTGTCGCAGCTCTTTAGGACAAAAGAATGGACAGCTCCCTGCTTTTTGCGTTTCCGATAGCGCCTACGATAAGAATCTGGTGTCATATTATGTTTCAGAGCCGTAAACTGTTTATTTTTTCACCTCATACTAAAAGAAAAGCTATGATATGAGACGAGGAAATGACTTAAATGCTTCTCAGGAACTTAAGTTTTTCGCGTTAATTTTCTCACTTCATTCTAAAACAAGGACGTTAATATGAGAAGAGGAAATGAAATATACGCTTCCAAGACATATTATTTCCTTGTGTGCTACTACTGCATACATGAAAGCCCTGCAGTTAATTTTTGTATGTTGGATAAATTTTGATATCACCTCACATTCCTTTGTGAGAAGGTTCCTATTTTCTTAGGATTCAAATAGAGTGGACATTTCATCACTGGTTAATATTCTCATGACTAATGACATGATACCCGTTGCAATTGCTCCATGGCACCTGTGAGTAGAGTCTCACGTTGGTTACTATAAGAACACGCAGGCAGTGATATCCGCTCACTGCAGTCAGAGCCAAGGTGATTTCTTTCTGTTTATGGCGAAGCGTCTGCTGCAGTGTCCACGCTCAGCCAACATAAACAAATCGCGGCGGCATTGGGCAGTGCTGATCGCTGCGCTTGTCGCAGGCCTCGACAACAAGAGCGCACTCTCTGCTAACGATACTATGGAGTTAATACATCTTACTTAACGTAATATGCAGGACGTGGGTTAGGTGAAAATTCAGTTTGACCGATTATCAGATAATTGTCCACATGGGTTTTGTGGACGAGTATACTTTTAGTAGCCGCGCGGGATTAGGCGAGCGGTCAGGGGCGCTGCAGTCATGAGCTGCGTGGCTGATCCCGGCGGAGGTTCGAGTCCTCCCTGGGGCATGGGTGTGTGTGTTTGTCCTTAGGATGATTTAGGTTAAGTAGTGTGTAAGCTTAGGTACTGATGACCTTAGCAGTTAAGTCCCATACGATTTCACACACATTTGAACATTTGAACATTAGTTCTGCTCCTGTAAATAAACTGTTATCTCGTTAGTTCACATATTTATATTGGAATAACGTATTTGTAATAAGCACATCGGATTATTATTTTCCACAGTGTTTAAGAATTCAGGTCCTGTCATAGATAAGTGATCTATATTCAACAGTCCGATAAAGAATGTGGTTTACACAGTCTATCATATGATGACAGTCGTGGTCGGATATCCACATTAAGACTACCTGGCTGAATCCGATTAGAACGATCTGGTATCGAAATGAAATTACAGAAATCGGATAATTTGAATGTCTGTATTTCAAGAATGCTTCGTGTGGTGTCACCGCTAGACACCACACTTGCTAGGTGGTAACTTAAATCGGCCGCGGTCCTGTAGTACATGTCGGACCCGCGTGTCGCCACTGTGTATTCGCAAACGTAGCGCCACCACAGGGCAGGTCACAAGACACGGACTTGACCTCGCCCCAGTTGTACGGACGACATAGCTTGCGACAAGACGTATCACGTCTTCCTCTCATTTGCCGAGAGACAGATTAAATAGCCTTCAGCTAGTCCATCGCTACTACCTAGCAAGGCGCCATGTGTATCATTGCTAATTGCTTACTACTATGCAAGAGATGTATTTCAACAAGAAGAACATTATTAAAAGTTAAGTATATTAAAATCTCTCTTCTTTTCTTTATAGTTTTCATCCAGTCTCCTGTTTCAGAATTTACGCCCGTCTGCGTTAGTTTCGCGTGCTTCTAGCCACTCATTGTGTCGAGACCTTAGGGAATCGACACAACACTTCGCACATAAATTCCTATGATGGAGTAACAGGTAGCAACTGTCTAAGAAAAAGTGAGAAATATGTCTACTAGTAGCAATGTAACGTAATTATAAACCACATTTATGTGATGGAAATACTGAATCGAACAATACACATCTATTTCAGTGGTGGGAAGATACACCATATGGGATTTGCTGAGACATAATGACAATAATAATAATAATAATAATAATAATAATCGCGTGTGGCGGATAGTGGAAACCCTCCCCCATATGGGTGGTACCGAGGAAATCAAATACTAGGGGTGAACCAAATACTAACACAATCCTGAACGGCTACTCAATCCGTTGAACGCAAAATCCAGACACGTCTGAGTGAAAATCACCGTTACTCTGGTCACCGTGTTAGCTCAATGAGCTTGGCTGAAAATATTTGCTTTCAAAGGCTTCAACACCCTCTGGTCCTGTCCGGTCCTGGTATCACCCAAGCACAACCAATGAAACACAAGCAAACGTAAACTATGCAAGCAAAGTCAACTTTATCCCAGGTGGTACACAACCCGGCTGTCGACAGGCGGCAGTTGGATTTTCGGATTCTGGGGAGTCCAGGTTAGCACGACAGAGAATATCGAAGATCTCTGGTAAATTTCCCTACAAGCAAAAAACATGCATTTAAAAGTAAACATCGATACCTTGATCCAAACACGAAAACTAAATAATTTCACAAAAGAAATGGACCGACAAAAAATTCTCATCCTTGCACTTCAAGAACCACGACTAACTGACAATGAAACCGTGTATTAGGGAAACCATTGCATCTTCAAGAGCAGAATACAACAAAAGGTAACGAAAGGCGTACCAATCTTCGGCATTGCATTTCTCGAACACCGATCTATCAACTCTGCCAAAGAATTCACACCGATCGACAATCAAAAGGTTCCAATGGCTCTGAGCACTATGGAACTTAACAGTGGAGGTCATCAGTCTCCTAGAACTTAGAACTACTTATACCTAGCTAATCTAAGGACATCACACAAATTCATGCCCAAGGCTGGATTCGAACCTGCGACCGTAGCAGTCGCGCGGTTCCAGACTGAAGAGCCAAGAACCGCTCGGCCACCGCGGCTGGCCCGTCAACAAGCGACTTATGACTATGGTCATTCAGAGCCCCAGTAAAACATATACACTCATCAATGCACGTGTCCCCACCAACATCGACGGCCGGAGTGTTCGAGAGGTTCTAGGCGCTACAGTCTGGAACCGCGCGACCGCTACGGTCGCAGGTTCGCATCCTGCCTCGGGCATGGATGTGTGCGATGTCCTTAGGTTAGTTAGGTTTAACTAGTTCTAAGTTCTAGGGGACTGATGACCACAGCAGTTAAGTCCCATAGTGCTCAGAGCCATTTGAACCATTTGAACCCACCAACATCGAAAATAAGAAAAACATCGACAATGTTGAAAAATTCTGGAACACACTCGAAAATACCATGAGCAAAATTCACCAAGATGACGTGAAAATACTAATGGGAGACTTCAACTCTATTTGGGACAGAAAAAACGTGTAGAAAAATCATTGGTACAAATTCAACACACCGAAACGCTTAGACTAACGTCACACGTCTGACTGACATTTGCCAATTGAACCACAAAAGGATGTCTTCCCGCTTTAAGAAAAAACCAGTCCCCAGGTAACATGCTTAGTAACCAGGTGCAAGCTGCTTTTGTTCGCCTTTCGAGACTTGCTGAAAGCCAGATTTTTAATTCTTTTGTAGCACAGCTACAAGCAGGCAGATAAAAACTTAATAAGGGAATCGTAAGACAACGCTCGAGCAAAATTCTTCTTGCTACTTTCAGTAACTCTTAGTGTCAGAGTGTAAACCTTACGGTACTGCCAGATTCATAATGCCACTTTTGTTTTCTGCCGACATTTTTTTGTTGTTGTGAATACATAATTTTATCTATGAAAAGCCCCATTTTCATAACACTTACGAATGGTACAGGAAATGAAATAAATACAGATCTTTTCTAAGTGTAAAGTCTGTAATATCCTACTAATTCGTGTTAAAATAAGCCCAATTGTCTCACAGAAACTTAATGCTTTATTAAGATAGACTGCCGTCGTGATGTTTCTGTATTAAGCTGACTTTAGTTTGTATTAGTACAGTGAATATTTTAATTGCATTTTCCATTAGTTTACTAAACGCAACAGTAATTACCAAAGAGAAATTAATTAGCAGCAGAATTTTCTTTCACGATATCTAAAACGATATGACAATGGTAAAGTTGTTTACAAATTCTACGCCTGTAGAAACCTACTTGTTCTAACGATGTCAATAAACCAGAGTAGTTTTAAAAGTATTTTCGTCTAGAAATGAATTGCCTTGACGGTTGATCGATCTAGAGTGGGAAAGGTAAAATTTTACAAATATATGACGAGAGGGACAAGTGCTTGAGAGAGGACTTCCCTATCAATACAAATGTGCCTGAGAGACGACTTTCCTATCAATCTCCTGGATAGTTTTGTTTCTCAAATCAACATAGTGCGTTATCATGCAGTAGCACAGGTGATGTAGTTTTGTTGCTCGATTTTCTTACACTGTGACCGAAAGGTGTCTCAGTTGTTGGCAACAAATTCCAGCTGTGTTGCACACACCCTGGGGGCAGAATTCGTAGCCCAAAACACACTTTTGGATTTATCAGATGTAAAATAATATGTTCACGCAACTCTCTCCTCGAGTTTACGTCTTTTGGTGGGGCTCAGCCTTTCATTTCTTCTTAGGAAGTTAACGATAAAGGCATCATAACACGTCACCAGTAACAGTACTGCATAGGAATGCTCGATGAGTGACCTGATGACGTTCAATAATAGTTACTCTGTTGATTTTTGTTGTTTCGAATTAGAGCATGCAGTACTCCTACACCAGACTTCTGAACATTGCCTGTTGAATGCAAATTCAAGTGGTTCATAATTATTTTAGTAAATTCACTCGATATTTTTATGTCCTTTAAATTACATTTGCTACATGATTCGCATTGAAGACGTAGGAAATGTATGTTATTTGGTCCGGGAAGCACGTTCCAACAGAAACTGATGCTTACATTGACATTATGTTGCGAATTAGTCGTCTTATCCATCACATGGATAACGAGGATGCTCCGTTTTGCTACAGTTGTTTCATAGCTAACAAGGGAACCTTCCCATCGCACCCTCCTCAGATTTAGTTATAAGTTGACACAGTGGATAGGCCTTGAAAACTGAACACAGATCATTCGAAAAACAGGAAGAAGTTGTGTGGACCTATGAAAAAAATATTCAAACCAAACAAACTGAGTAGTCCGTGTGCATGATAAGCAACATCAAGGATAGCTTGAGCACGGGAGCGCAGTGGTCGCGTGGTTAGCGTGAGGAGCTGCAGAACGAGAGGTCGTTGGTTTAAGTCTTCCCTCGGGTTAGTTGTTTGATTTTTTTTATTTTCAGACAATCATCACCACACGTACTGTTATTCAACAAATGTAGGAAATAATCATACAAATGTTCGACAATCGTTCGATCCCTTAAGGAACTTTCCGATGCCTTACAGTTCGGAAAATATTCATTGACATTGTTATTGGAGTCACGAGCTATATTTGCTGGATTCATATTGCCCACGCAATGCATCGCACGTATTTAATGCACTCTCGTCCAAAGTAGCGAACAGTTAACTGCCAGCCAGGGAGCCTCATTGGCAGGAATACTCTCTCTTCCGTGCGCTATAGTCGACTGACGTCATGTCTTTCGATGTTTTTTAGGTGTAGCGTCATCATACTACGGCGCGGTTACCTCGCATCGGACAGACGGACGGACAGATAATAATTGTCTGAAAATAAAAATTAAACTTTTCACTCCTGGGAAAATTTGACGGAAGGACCTCTCGTTCCGCAGCTGCGTGCGCTAACCACGGGATCACGGCGCTCCTGAGCTCACCCTATCCTTGATGTTGCCTATCTTGCGCATGGACTACTCAGTTTGTATATTTTGCTTATTTTTTTCATACTTCCACACAACTTCTTCCTGTTTTCTCGATTGATCTGTGTTCAGTTTTTCAAGGCCTATCCCCTGTATCAACTTATAACTAAATCTGAGGGCGGTGCGATGGGGATGTTCCCTTGTTAGTGGTATTGTGTGTTGGTGGCGTTGCCAGTTTACATACTGTGCATGTAACTCACAATAAATGCGTTGGATTCCTCCTGTGATCAGTTTACTTGAAAAACGTTTGTTGTCATCGTAATTTGTGTAACTGTCTCTCCGACTTCCAATTTGACAATTTGTGGAAAAATTGTTTACCTTCTTAGTCCTAGTTTCAAACATTGTCTGATAGAAAATGTAGGCATGAAGGAGTCTGTAAAAGCAATTAATCGCTATTATAGCAAACTTTTGAATCCACTGGACACTTGAATTCTATATATTGATTCTGAGAGTTTTGTTATTTCTCTTGTTATTTACTGTCCCAAAGTCATCCGTGAGAATAAAATTAAAGGCAGTTGGATTAGGTTCCTGATCTATCAACTGTGATTTAATATTCTGCGCTGCTAAATAAATTTTGAAGGTTGTATTCTTTACGTAAAACAGAGTATCGATGTCAGTCCTAGGATTGACGATAAACTTCAGAAATACAATTACGGAAAAGTGACATATCGATTACGGCTACTCACCATCAACAATAGTTGTTACCCATTGTTTAGTATTTGCTATTTTGCCGTCGTTACCCTTTAGAGGCCAACCTGATCTTTCCACAGTGCCATTTTTACTTGCTTCTTAATATGTCCTATAACTACAGATTTGTTGAAAATATGAACTGTTAAATACGCTATTCCACAAATTAAAAACTTCCAGTTATTCTTCATATCTTGAAACTTACTACCGTTGACTTTCACTGAAGGAAAGATACGTAATAATAAAATGAAATCAAAGATTAGAATGTCGAAGCATAGTGTGAATGGTTAAAATGAAATGAACTAAAAATCATCTTCTTGTCTAAAACACTTTACTCTTCCAGAGAACTTCGGTACCTCTCAAAATTTTTTCAGCTCTGATGTTTAGCCACATGTGGAAAAATAGCGGGTCTCATGATGCAGCACTGTTTAGCCGTCACAAAATAAAGCCTCAAAAATCAGTAAATAAAACTATTCTTGTACAGTTGCTCCGAATCGCATATACCAACCGCCCTTTGCTGCGACAACTACTCAAAGTCTATTGGGTATTTGATTTTGTTCTGCTTTTTCGGGCCTCCTTACCTCTCCTTCAAGCCCAACCTTTGTTCTGCAATTACGTCTTCATCGGGGAGCTTCTCCTCAACATTTTTATTTTGTGCTGAACTGTTTTGTACCCTTCTTGCATACACACGTGTGTCACGTATTTTATAGAGACTGAATGAATATATAAGGTGAGTATTTCTTCTCTTATCAAATTAAATATTACATATCTTGCTGTGAATTAATTTGTTTGTCCCCATTCCACTTATTGCGTTTCCTTGAAATTATATAAAACATAAGTCTGTAAAAAAAAATCGCGTATAGCCTCCTTTGGCTTCCACAACAGCTGGAAGTCTGTTGGGCATTGAGCCCACAACTCGAGCCACAGAACTAGGAGATTCAAGTAACTCATTCCAAGCTTCATGAATTTGCTGATTTGTCGTGCGTTGACAAATGGGTGGTTCTCACTGAAACGGCGTATCTGCTGATCCTGAGCTTGCGTTGTTTTGCGGCGACGGCCATGAGGCCTCCCATTCAAGTTACCACTCTCTTCCTTTCGTCTGATCCACCTGGCTACCGTCGACTTGTGAAGACCCATAGTTCTCGCTATGTCGGCATTTGAAGATCCCTCTGCATGGAGTATTATAGCGCCCTTGTCTGCCTCAGCCAGATGGGCCATTTAGCGTTGACTGAATGATTCGTCGCGGTTAATATTGGCTGCGGAAACAGCGCTGGCAGGAAACAGACTGCCTCCTCCAAGATGGCAGCCGCAACGCAGTGGCCAAGTATGTGTAACACGGAAATCGATGGCATAAAAGACAGATCGCAAGCCCGTGCCCGTGTCATTACATAGTGGAGCAACTTAGAATCTCTAATTTTTCTCAGAAGTGACTGGTCCACTCTTGTCATGTCTTATCCTGATAAATATTACATGAAATGAAATGTTTACGTTTTGCATATGCGGCAGGCCTGAGGCAAGAAACATTTCTGAAATATCTGAGGCAACCTGAAGAACACTTCATGAATATTATCTGTAGAAGGTTGCCTTATAAGAAGGAAAACGTGTTTATCCCCGCTCGCCGTGTTTCCAGGTGGCGCAGTTTACTCGGAGGCATACATAATTCTCGCCGGGCGTAAGAAGCGACTCGACGAGCGAGGGGAACTCGCCAAATGTCATAGGCTGATTGTCCCGAAACTTTGCTCAGTGAAGGAGAGGACAAAATAAGCGAACATGTGTTTCGGCTTATCTGCAGACACTCGACCGTTTCCGAGAAAACGACGGTCAAAGTTATCAACGCGCTGTTGCTCTAGTGTAGATACCTTCTGCAGCCGAGAACGCAATTGAAGCGGTGGCTACCGTCGTTCCTTCTTAACACTGATTCCCGTGTTCGATACCATATTGGGTTTTTTAATTATTTTATTTTCCTGCCTCTCTATCAGAATTATCTACGAATGTTTTTTTCTAAGTTATGTTGAAATAATGTTGTCATTATTCGCCAATTAACTTTATGTGTAATTAATGAATTAAAAAGTAATAAACGAATGAGACAAGCTGATCTAACATCATCTGGGCTGCCTCATGTATCGTTATAACCAAATATTTTATAAATGTTAATCTACATTCAGATCCGATGATGGCACCTTTAGTGTGTTGAAACCGGTTATCCAGTAAACAATATTTAAGCGATCTTGGCTTCTGAATTATTTCTACAACAGAGTGATCGCCCCACTACGCACTGTGTGTTCCCTTTTTAACTTATTTCTTTACACAGTAAATTAACTGACGAATAACGACAACAGTGTTTCAACATAAATTGGAATAAACATTCGTAGATAATTCAGAGAGTGAGGGGAAAAAAAAGGAAAAACCGGGTTTCGAACTCGCAGCGCAAAGTTCAGAAATCGCTATGGTAGCCGCAGAGCCACCGCTCCAGTTGAATGCTTACCCGCTAAGAGGTGTCTACACTATAGTAACAGCGCATTGAAAACTTTGACCGTCGTTTTCTCAGAAGCGGTAGAGTGTAAGCAGATAAGCCGAGACACGTGTTCGCTTATTTTGTCCCCGATTTCACTGAGCGAAGTTTCAGCAAGATCGGGGTATTTCCTCGGGAACACAGGAAGAAACCATAGTAATAATGTAATTCAAGGCTCGCAAGAAAAGATTTAAGTGGTCCTTTTTCCCGCACACTGTTAATGAGTGGGACGGTAGAGAAATAACCCTAACCTTCTGCCAGGCACGTAAGTCTGGATTGCCAAGAAATCCTGTTGATGTAGTCATGTAGATGTAACGACGAAATTATGTTTTAATTACGACATGTGACTTTCATTTGATTTAAACATCGAAGTTGTTTGCTGTTTCAAAATGGTTCAAATGCCTCTGAGCACTATGGGACTCAACTGCTGTGGTCATAAGTCCCCTAGAACTTAGAACTACTTAAACCTAACTAACCTAAGGACATCACACACATCCATGCCCCAGGCAGTATTCGAACCAGCGACCGTAGCAGTCGCACGGTTCCGGACTGCGCGCCTAGAACCGCGAGACCACCGCGGCCGGCTCGTTTGTTGTTTATTTACTTTTTGTTCAATAGTTTCAGGGATATACAAACACCTAGGCGCGTTAAATTGATATTGAAATAAAGTGTCATGCGTGGACCAATAACAATAAATTCCCACCTACTTGTTATAGTACTGCAGTATCTGCCAGCGTCTTCAGAAGTGGATATCGCATACGAAGTTCCTAGGGTGTTTGTAATGGATATTGCAGACGACTTCGACAAAGTTTGAATGTAGCTTCGTAAAAGTTCCGTGAGCAAACGATCTGAGTTGCTGGCGAATACAGTTTATCCTCACTAGACAGTATATATTATCATTATACATGAGGTGAGTAGGGTTTCGCCGCGTTGCGGTGGCCGAGCGGTTCCAGGCGCTTCAGTGACGAACCGCACGGCTGCTTCAGTCGCAGGTTGGAATTCTACCTCGGGCATAGATGTCTGTGATGCCCTTAGGCTAGCTAGGTTTAAGTAGTTCTAGGTCTAGGGGCTGATGACCTAAGCAGTTAGGTCGCATAGTTCTTGAAGCCATTTTTTGACCTTTCGCGTAAATTTTCTTTACATAAACCGTCGTATCTTTTGATTGCGTTGACATAGAAGCTCACTTTTTTACACCAGCATGGGACCGGTTACAGCAAGAAGTGCGATACATTTCCGCTTATTATGTCCACCCGTTCTGGAGGTAAACGGGTTTTAAGGGTTGGGTAGACCGATAGACGGTCAAGAAAGTGAGACTAGTAGGGTTCCGTTTTTACCGGTTTAGGTGACGAAATCCTAACAACGAAAACACTGAAGATGAGGGCCGCATAAATAACACCCGCTACTCTTTATTCGAAATGTTCTAGTTGCTGTCGATACATAAGCATATTAGTCGTAGCTACGTTTTCGATCCAAATCACGTTTACAGGAATGGAAATAGAATGTATTTGCCTATACACGTGGTAATTCACATCCCAGTATTAATGCCACCGCGTTTTAGAAGTACGAACATTCTCATTGCTAGCTAGCTTAAGAAACACTTCTGCTAATGAACATTTTCTGGCTGTGGCGAGTCTAGTGGAGAATTCGAAACAATGCAGAATACGTTTGGCAGCTATGTAGCCGTTTATTTCCTGGGGTGGTGCAGAATTATCCTACAAAATTTACTCTCTAATAACAGTAATTTGTTATTTCGATAAACATCCCGAATGATTGTCACATAAGCGGTGACATAAAGGAAGAAAATTCATGTTTTTGAGTCCAGAAAGCTCTATGCAACAGAAACTGCAGATTTTCATTTCGAAATTGCCTGCTTGTTCATGTCTGGGGTAATAATAGAGGGCTGTTTGCCTAGGTTGTCTGCTAGCATAGTGAAAGGAAGGTCTGGTTTGTTTTGGGTTCTAATCTCTATGGAGGCAGGTAGGATATCAGTAAAGCAATTTTAAGAAATTCTCGCGCACCCAATACGTTTTATCGCTACCTTTATTCTGTACTGGCGCCCTGTGCATGTCAATATGACACTCTTGTAGAATTTCGTACATGTTACTGCCTACTTTTTCCGCTTCTGTCAATAATGGAATTGACTTAAGTTTGGCACTGAATGATTTTTAACTGAATTTCGTTATGAATCTTCACGCATTGCTAAATTTGCACACTTTCATGGTAGGTCAGCAACGGTAATCCAGTATGACTGGTCTGAACGTTGACACAGACCGTTTCGCGGCCGAATGCGGATAATATTTTGCTACTTCGTAACGATCTGGGGTTCTTTGTCTTACTGAAACAGTTAAGTCATCTCGATAAGTTGAAATTCATTTTTATTTGTCCAGTTCATACCAATTAGCGTTTGTTCTTTCAGTTCTGTCTTATATTTACGTGTTGTATTTAACACACTAATCAGCATTAATATAGTCTTAGAAATTATGGAATACAGTCTAAAAAAGTTCAGATAGTTTGTCAATTTCACGCCTGCGCATAGTATGTTGGTAGCACTTCGTCGCCTTGCCTGTTATGCTGTGTAGCAGACTTTAAAGCCGTGCGGATCAGCATAACGAAAAGGCGAGGGGTCTCGCTCGTTTTGTCCACGACTGTACTTATACGTTTCTGACTATTACAGCGAAAAAAGTGGTCCAACTAAAACATTCATATTTCTTTACGTACTACACGAATATGAAATAAAAAATTTGGGGTTCCTATTTTTAAAAAACGCAGTTAATATCTGTTTGACCTATGGCAGCGACTTCTAGCGAGCCAACCATAGCGCCATCTGGTTTCCCCCTTCAAGCTAGACGAGTTTCTTTCTTTGTAGTTTTTTCGTTTGATGCTTATTTCGTGAGATATTTGTCCCGGTCACGATCAATGGACCACCCTGTATACTTTCGCTGCCTGACAGCGGTGGCAATGTTGTCGATGACAGCACAACTCTCCGCAAAGTAGATGCAGTAAATATTGTACAATTCGAATCAAGATTACGCTGCCAACACGGGTAAATTTGCAAGTACATATCCTTGATGTAGTAAACCATCTTTAGCCAGCTATTAAAGGTAAGTCCTCCGGTCCAGATTGTGTACCAGTCAAGTTCATCAGAGTGTAAGCTGGTGAAATGGACCTATTTTTAGCAATCATACGTAACAGCTGGCTCGACGGGTGATCGGTACCTTTGGAAAAAGTTGCATAGATCACACCAATAAACATTAAAGTAAATAGAAGTCATACACAGAATTATAGACCTATAGCATTGACATCGATTCGTAGTTGGATCTTGGAACATATTCTGTGTTACAGCATTATGAAATACCTCGAAGAAAATAATTTGTTTTCTCGTAACCAGCAGGAATTCACAAAATATCTTCCTGTGAAACACAAATGGCTCTTTATTCACTCGAAGATTGGGGCTGTCAACAGGGGATCTCATGCTGATTCCGTATGTGTAGAGTTTTAACACCGCTCCTCACCAGCGGCTTCTAATGGAATTGTATGTCTGTGCAGTATCGTCCCAGTTGGACGACTGGATTCGCGATTTCTTTTCATAAGGTCACAATCCCTTGAAACGTATGGGAGGTCATCTGGTGAAACTGAAGTTGTATGTGCTGCTTTTGATCTATATAAACGGTTTAGGAGGTGGCCGGAGTCGTCCTAGATTGTTTGAAGATGATGAGGTTGTTTATTGTCTAGAAAAGTCATCAGAAGATCAAAACGAATTACAACCTGATATAGACAATATATCTGCGTGGTGCAGAGATTGGCAGTTGATCCTGAACAATAAAAAGTGTGAGGTCCTCCACATGAGTACTAAAAATTTCTTTTAAATATCGCCTGTACGATAAATCACACAAATTTTACCGTTGTTGGTTCAATTATATACTCAGTAATTCGAATTTCGAATCACTTTAGTTGCGACAGTGACAGAAAATGATGTGAGGAAAGCGAAACAAAGACTGCTTTTCATTTACAGAACATTTAGAAGGTGCAACAAATCTACTACAGAGAATGCGTGCAGTACGTTTGTGTGTCTTCTTCTGGACCATTGCGGTGCGGTATAGGATCCTTAACGTATAGGACTGACGGAGGACGTAGAAAGAGTTCAAAGAAGGGCAGCTCGTTTTCAATCATGGCGAAATAGGGGAAAGATTGTCGCGGGTATGATAGAGGAGTTGGCGCGAAAATCATTAAAACAAAGGTGTTTTCCGATGCGGTGAGGTCTTTTTCCTATACTTCAATCAACTCGTTCCTCCTCGGAAAGCGAAGACATTTATTTGACGCCCACCTATATGGGGAGAAATAACCCTCGCATTAAAATAAGACAACTCAGAGCTTGCACGGAAAGCTTTAGGTGCTCGTTTTGCCACGGACTATTCGAGTGTGCATAGATCCTGGCGTTTGGTGTGGTTTGGTTTAGGACTGTAGGTTTATCGGAGGGAAATGAGACGTACTGTCTGTCGCTACTTCCCTGTCAGCAGATAAAACTAATCTCACGTGCTTATATTGTGTTCCCTGGATGGAGAACACATCAGCCTCCATCAGCTACAGCAGGGAATTCTATTGCCTGGATACATTGCATGGTTAATGAAGTGAACGAGAAAATTACGAACCTGTATCAGACAGTGAATTGAAAGTAAATCAGATGTATTCACGATAAGAACACATCAACGGTGCTTAGTCTTTTCACAAAAAATGGAATTTCGCCAACCCACTATTCTGGGCTATACGGCCAGCTGCCGATTTGCTGTAGGACAAGAAAAATATACATAGAACACAATGAGAATCAAACGAGAAACAACTTTAAGTCGTCTAGACCCTAGAAAGAATGATAATAGCAAAAAATTAGATGAGTTTTGGGGATTGAGAATCACAACAAAAGTAGTTATCCTTGAAGTGAGGTGCCATATGTTAACACGAACACACAGACGCGACAGAGCTTACGGCCGTAGCATCCATGTAATCATAATGTCACGTAGTTACTCGTGGTGCGAGCAGTGTGTCTGCATCTCAAACACGGCTGAAGGCTCCGTGAGCGTTCTAGCGTGAAACATCTTTACTGGTGCCGACGTAATCTGCATATTGTTGCTTCCAAAGCAATGGAAATGGAAGAACTCGCTGCCCCTCTGCATAACATCAATATTTGTTTAAACGTGTGATGTGATTTGGGTGTCGATTCTGCCAAGGAAACTCTTTAATAATTTCAAGTAGTGCCTGCCGTTTATTTCCATTGCGAATTTAACAAATAAGAAGCTCTCGAATTATGAAAAAAGCATGTTCTGCATCAGTTATTGTAATTCATTCGCTTTGTTGTGTACGTGCAACTTACCAATACTTCTTCTTCTTCTTTCTTGGCTCTACAGCTCATGATGAGCCTTGGCCTCTTCTACAATTTCCTTCCATCTCTCTCGGTCCTTTGCCAATACTCTCCAGTTTCTATAGCCCATCTTCCTAAGATCTTCGATTACTCCATCTTCCCATCTGGCTCTTGGTCGACCACGTCCTCTCTGCCCTCCTGGCTTTCCTTGTAATATTCTTTTTGGAACTTCTGTATCATTCATGCGAGCCACATGTCCCGCCCACCTCAGTCTGGATGATTTCACTATCCTTCTGATGGGTTGGTCTTTGTATATTGTATACAACTCATGGGTGTATCTCCTCCTCCATCTTCCTCTTTCACAGATTGGGCCGATAATTCGTTTAAGTACCTACCTTTCAAATGCATCCAGTGTTTCAATATCTTTAGTTGTTAATGTCCAGGCTTCAGAGGCATATGTAAGCACTGGTCGTATAAGTGATTTATACATAGTTAATTTCGTGGTACGAGTCAGGAGCCTTGAGGATAGAAGTCTTGTTTGGGCAAAATAGGCTCTGTTGGCCAGTATTAATCTCTGCTTAATTTCAAAGGAGGTATCATTTAGACGTGTAATGTCGAGCCCAGATACTTGAAATGTTCAACTCTCTCAAATGTGTAATTGCCCATTGTTATTGCATTTGGCATATTTTCTCTATGTGCTTTTCCAGCTGCCATATATTTTGTTTTTTGTTCATTAACAATTAACCCCATGTTCCTACTGGCCTGTTCAAGAGCTGTAAACGTCTCTTCCATTGCTTTTTGGGTTCTTGCTATTATATCTATGTCATCTGCGTAGGCCAGTATCTGCTCCGATTTATAGAAGTTCGTTCCTCTGTTCAGAAGGTTTTCGTTTCTCATCACCTTCTCCAGAGCGGCATTAAAGAGAAGGCATGCCAATGCATCCCTTTGTCGCACTCCATTTTTAATACTCAATGTGTTGGACATCATTCCTCCTATTCTTACACTACCTTGTGTTTCGCTCATTGTCATTCTCACCAGCATTACCAACTTTCTAGAGATTCCCAGTTCATCTAGAGCTTGATATAATTGCTCTCTATTTATGCTATCATAAGCTGCTTTGTGTTGTGTCGATTCCCTAAGGTCTCGACACAATGAGTGGCTAGGTGCACGCGAAACTAACGCAGACGGGCGTAAATTCTGAAACAGGAGACTGGATGAAAACTATAAAGAAAAGAAGAGAGATTTTAATATACTTAACTTTAATGTAGTCTTGTTCTTGTTGAAATACATCTCTTGCATAGTAGTAAGCAATTAGCAATGATACACATGGCGCCTTGCTAGGTAGTAGCGATGGACTAGCTGAAGGCTATTTAATCTGTCTCTCGGCAAATGAGAGGAAGACGTGATACGTCTTGTCGCAAGCTATGTCGTCCGTACAACTGGGGCGAGGTCAAGTCCGTGTCTTGTGACCTGCCCTGTGGTGGCGCTACGTTTGCGAATACACAGTGGCGACACGCGGGTCCGACATGTACTACAGGACCGCGGCCGATTTAAGTTACCACCTAGCAAGTGTGGTGTCTAGCGGTGACACCACACTTTGACGTCTATAAAGAGGTGATGCGTGCCAACTCCGTATTCATTTGTTTTTTCCAGGATTTGTCTTAAGGTGAAAATTTGATCTATGGTTGACTTCCCAGGAAGGAATCCGCATTGGTACGGCCCCATCTCCCTCTCTATGATTGGGAGTATTCTGCTGAATAGTATATTAGAGAGTATTCTATATCCCAAATTAAGTAGTGTGATCCCTCTGTAATTGCCACACTCCATCTTATCTCCTTTCTTATATATGGGACATATGATACCCTCTTTCCATTGTTGGGGCATTTTCTCCTCTTCCCATATTCTGGTGACCATTTTCAGAAGGCTCTGTTCCAGCTCTCTGCCTCCTTGCTTAAACAGTACTGCTGGAATACCATCTTTTTCTGCCGCCTTGTTGTTTATCAATACACTAGGTGAAAAAAAAGTGAAGCACCTAAAAGCGAAGGAGGAAATGAAAAGGAACATCACGATTCGAAAGGGTATGTGATGTTAGAATCGAGTCAAATTTACAAAGACATTGGCAGGCTCTGATTCGGTTGTGAAGGGTGTCATAAAGCCGTTCTATCCTCTCCTGAGGGAAGCTGGCCCACGAATGGTGTGACGAGTCCTCGATGTTCTGGATACTGGTATTGCGACGGAGCGACTTCCTAGGTGACTTCTATCGGGCACTGATGTGGGGATCTTGCTGGCCAAGAGAGCATCTCAGTATCACCTATGCAGCGCATGGGGACACGTGGCACGCGCGGACGAGCGTTGTCCTGTTGATAAATGGCACCACGGTGCT
This sequence comes from Schistocerca nitens, assembly GCF_023898315.1. Classification (NCBI taxonomy): domain Eukaryota; kingdom Metazoa; phylum Arthropoda; class Insecta; order Orthoptera; family Acrididae; genus Schistocerca; species Schistocerca nitens. The sequence goes on from NC_064623.1 coordinate 220,087,856, forward strand.
GTCCCACGAGAAGTATCACATGACGCCGAAGGAACACTTCGGCACGGCAGCCAGGACCAAAGTTTACGCTTTGCCACTCAGCACGTTTCATATCGCAATCTTCTGAAAGACGTATCCATGAAATGCCCTGTGCTACTGTGTTTAAATTATTACGTCATTCATTAGATGCGTTCTTATGGAATGCCTCTAATGTAACAAGGGAAGTTGTTGCAGGCTAGAGTGCGTCGTCGCACGCTACAGTAGATTCGGGTAACTGCTAGGCTAGGGAAAAGACGTTGAGACAAAGGAGCGTTGAACTGTTGCTCACGAAAGCGGTATTACCCCGCACACTGAAGTGCTGGTCCGGACTTTTATCGAACCCAGAATGAATCTTTCACTCTGCCCCTTAGTGCGCAACATTACGAAATCTCCACAGTGCCACCTCGTCGGATATTCGGAATGGATGCAACGGAATCCCCTAGAGGAGATAAGAATGGACAAAATGCTTCAAGCTGGTTAGAAATGTGAAGATGTGAAAGCTTGGGGCTAGCCGAGACTATTATGACTATCGATTGAAATAACAAGCAAACGTAACAAATTAGCTGTACTGATCTTTCCACGACGCCTTTGGAATGATTATATCGTTATGGTCGAGTGAATTTATTTATAGGTCTATTTATAAGGCATAGACGAATTTTCTGTCCGGCCTGTGTCAATACCGGGCAACGAAATCAAAAACAAATTAGCTTAGTGAAACTGTGTGCAAAACCATGAACTTTGGAAAATAGCAGAGACGTACTGTCGGAAATGAAGCTGTAAGGCCGGGCCGACAGTCGTGCTTGGGTTACGCAGTCGGTGAAAATGAGTGTCCGGGTTCGAGCCCCAGTCCTGCACACAGATTTAAACTGCCACGAAGTTTCAAAAATATCATACACTCTGCCGCAAAGTCAAAGATTCAATCTTAAAACAAACCGTTTTAGTACATGCTCTTCCCTCTAAGGTTATGTTGATTTCGTTGGTAAGCGATAGTATAAATATTAGTATCGTTAAATTATGAGAACTTGTTTTTTTTTTCAGATCGTATTTATTTTACTCACACACACGGCTTGTAAATTGCAATACGTCGTAAATAATGATTGTACAGAGGAACTAACAGAGCAAAGAAAGTATAATGTAAAATTGTGTATGGGAGGGGTGGAGGGTGACACACACACACACACACACACAAACACAGAGAGAGAGATAAAGAGAGAGAGAGAGCACTTGAGAGAGTGAGTCACTGTGTTCGTTCATTAGTTCCAGAGGGCCATAGACAAGGGCGAAAGGGAGAATCAAAATTTTATTCTTTTAAGATGTCAGATTTCTGCATTGAAGAAATCTGATGATCACAATTTTTTGTACGATTTTTTTAACGACCGGCATACTAACGTTAAAATATTTTGGTTGTGAAAGCGGTGAATGATGGACCTCAAGTCAACTTCAAAGTTCCAAGAAAAATGTTACAGAACCGCGTTGAGAAGCAAGACGTGGGCGGGGAGGGGAGAATTTATGCGTCAGTAATGGCATAATTTTGAATAATGGATGGTGACGTTGTTAAAGGCCTAATAAGGATATGAATGGAAAAAAATCCTATTTTGTGGCTGAGGTTGATTGAGTACGAGATTTTAGGTTGGAACAATCTTCAAGAAGGGTCGTTGGACACAAAGACATTATTGCACGTTATATTGCTGATACAGATGTGTTGACATACGTAACATGACGCTATTAGCTGTGTATGCTGGTAATTTTATGTGAATTATAAATTCTACAGCTTGTAATCTGCAAGCGAAGAAACGTTTTCTGTTTGTTCTGTTTATCGTTAATTTCCGACTGAGAAAAGCTAAAAATCGTGTTATGTGCTGTGTTACTTGCAGTTTCTATTTCCTCTTTTTATGGTGTTGCTTCACCTTTTTGTGACCTGTTGAATCACTTTTTTCTGTTGTCGTTCATCGATGTCACACACGCATTTGAGATAATTAATCTACATCTACAGTTATACTCCGCAAGCCACCCAACGGTGTGTGGCGGAGGGCACTTTACGTGCCACTGTCATTACCTCCCTTTTCTGTTGCAATCGCGTATGGTTCGCGGGAAGAACGACAGTCTGAAAGCCTCCGTGCGCGCTCGAATCTCTCTAATTTTACATTCGTGATCTCCTCGGGAGGTATAATTAGGGGGAAGCAATATGTCTCTGAGCACTATGGGACTTAACATCTTAGGTCATCAGTCCCCTAGAACTTAGAACTACTTAAACCTAACTAACCTAAGGACATCACACACATCCATGCCCGAGGCAGGATTCGAACCTGCGACCGTAGCAGTCCCGCGGTTCCGGACTGCAGCGCCTAGAACCGCACGGCCACCGCTGGGAAGCAATATATTCGATACCTCATCCAGAAACGCACCCTCTCCGAACCTGGCGAGCAAGCTACACCGCGATGCAGAGCGCCTCTCTTGCAGAGTCTGCCATTAGAATTTGCTAAACATCTCCGTAACGCTATCACGGTTACCAAATAACCCTGTGACGAAACGCGCCGCTCTTCTTTGGATCTTCTCTATCTCCTCCGCCAACCCGATCTGGTACGGATCCCACACTGATGAGCAATACTCCAAGTATAGGTCGAACGAGTGTTTTGTAAGCCACCTCCTTTGTTGATAGACTACATTTTCTAAGGACTCTCCCAATGAATCTCAACCTGGTACCCGCCTTACCAACAATTAATTTTATATGATCATTCCACTTCAAATCGTTCCGCACGCATACTCCCAGATATTTTACAGAAGTAACTGCTACCAGTGTTTGTTCCGCTGTCATCTAATCATACAATAAAGGATCCTTCTTTCTATGTATTCGCAATACATTACATTTGTCTATGTTAAGGGTCAGTTGCCACTCCTTGCACCAAGTGCCTATCCGCTGCAGATCTTCCTGCATTTCGCTACAATTTTCTAATGCTGCAACTTCTCTGTATACTACAGCATCATCCGCGAAAAGCCGCATGGAACTTCCGACACTATCTACTTCATCAGCAGAGCACAAGGTTTATAGCACATTTCACTTGTTTTCGTAGCTATGTTGTGTTCATTTATTTCGTTCCGTGTTTGTTTGAGGTGTGGAGCTCGATTTCATATTGACGTTTGAGGTGCTTAGCGTCTGTGTGTGTGTGTGTGTGTGTGTGTGTGTGTGACGGAGAGAGAGAGAGTTTTCAAAGAAGCAGAGCGAATGAGCTGTATAGTGGATGGGGAGGAGAATTTAATTTACGGGGTAACTGTGTGCTCTTAGGGAAAATCTGACAATTTGGTGCTTGTTCGGAAGTTTACCAACACTTGATCGTCCCACGCGACGCTAGTGAATCTAACAAGGAAGGAGGGAAATGATGGTTTTGCACCCTACGCCACACACCGAGATATAGCTTGCGGTTTATAATGGTAAATGTATTCTAAAGGTATTTTTGGAATATATTGTTTGCGCTTCAACATGAACATTATACCAATAGTCAAGTAGTCGGTGGTCTATAGTGTTGCCTGAAAGTAAAGCGAAATCGTTGGAGGATTGAAGCGATCTGCAGTGGAAAGCAGTCTGCGAGTACGTCAGAACGATGTTTACTAACTGGGGGCTGGAAATTGAAATTGGTGCAATAGTCGCCCAGAATGGCCATCACATACAACTGCAACATACATTTTGCTCCATCAATTACGATGTCGTCCATTTTAGTCAAGACTTCGTTAACCGCCTGTGCTTGGCAGAACATAACAAGAGAAAAGGAAACACTTCGTTGGGTATTTGCGACTTTTATTAGTTCCGTTACAAACCGGTTTTCAGCTTCTTAGGACATCGTTAGGTGGCAACTGAATGTCCCAACGACTGATGGAATGACGTTCGACTTGCATATTACTGATGTCATTCAATGAGATACACTGATCGTACAAAGGAATGTATCAAATGTATTTAAAAATGTAAAGAAAATTATTATACTTTAAAAATGAATGAAGGGTATGTTTCATCAATTAAATGTATTCCTTCAGTTATTAAACCACCTACATAATAACATGCAGTTCACATTCAAGCTGTGCGACTCTTCTACGAATTCTTGTTCCTTAATGCTGACAGCACAAAGCAACAGTGGTTTATTGTTTACAAGAAAACAACAGCTACCTATACTGCAATCCCTGCAAGTTCCCAGCACCCACAATGCCACAAACGTTCAGCTTTTCCTTGTGTAATACATCACCTCGTATCTATACCAGTCTGTGTGTATGTCTTTCAAACAGAATTACTGTCAGTCAAATTAATCGCTTCAAGGAAACTCTACAGCTCTGACAAGATTCTACGAAAAAAGAAAATACATAAAACTACATCACATCTGTACGCTAGCCAATGGGAACAGGTCAGTTATATCAAAAAATTATCCACTATCCCATGTGGTGGCAAAAATTCAGATAATCTTGCAAAAATATTAAAATATCGCAATTTCAAACGTACTTGTTACAATAACAGCAACATGGCTGAGGTAAGTTATGTTTCAATAACCGAGACATACGAGGCGCGTATGAAAAGTCCGTGCAAAGTCCGAGATATGTCACCACCAGCGCGTATCGAGGTCATGTTTAGTTAGCAGCATCTTTGGAAAGGAAGCACACCAGGTTTCAGTCATATTGGTCTATTTCTTTGTATTTGGCATTCGCGTGAATCGAGGAAGTCGAGTGATTGTCAAAAAATGGACGAAAAAGAATTTCGTGTGGTTATTAAACATTACTCTATTAAAGGCAAAACGCCTCATGAGACCAAAGAGAAGCTTGATAAACATTACGGTGACTCTGCACCTTCGATTAGAACAGTTTGTAAGTGGTTTCAAAATTTTCGGTGTGGCCATATGGGCACAAATGATGCTGAACGTTCTGGACGCCCTGTGGAGGTTATGACTCCAGAAATCATTGATGAAATCCATGATATAGTGATGGATGACAGAAGAGTTACGGTGCGTGAGATTGCTAGTGCTGTGGGCATCTCGAATAAACATGTATATAATATTTAGCATAAACATTTGGACATGAGAAAGCTGTCCGCCAGATGGGTTCCGCGATTGCTTGACCAAAAACGGAGTCGTGTGAAGTGTTGCAAGGATGATTTGCAGCTGTTCAGGAAGAATCCGCAGGGCTTTAAGCGTCGTTTCGTCACTGTGGATGAAACATGGATACATTACTATACTCCTGAGATCAAAGACCAATCTAAACAATGAGTTACCAAGGGAGAATCTGCACCAAAAAAGGCGAAGACGGTTCCTTCGGCCGGAAAGGTTATGGCGACTGTCTTTTGGGATTCGCAAGGGATAATCCTCATCGACTATCTGGAAAAGGGTAAAACTATTACAGGTGCGTATTATTCATTCTTATTGCACCATTTGAAAACCGAGCTGCCCAAAAAATGCCTGCAATTGGACCGCAAAAAAGTCCTTTTCCATCACGACAATGCACCAGCACACACCTCAGCAGTTGTGGTCGCAAAATTAATGAAAATAGGATTCCAACTCGTTTCACATCCCCCCTATTCTCCAGGCTTGGCTCCCTCGGACTACTATTTGTTCCCCAATTTGAAGAAATGGCTGGCAGGGCAAAGATTTTATTCAAACGAGGTGCTGATTGCAGCAACTAATAGCTATTTTGCAGACTTGGACACTTCCTATTATTCGGAAGGGATCAACAAATTAGAACAGCGTTGGACGAAGTGTATAAGTCTAAAAGGAGACTATGTGGAAAAATAAAAAAGGTGTACCCCAAACACATAAGTAGTGTTTATTTTTGCATGGACTTTTCAAACGCCCCTCGTACTTATAGCTTTCCTACAAAGTGGTGTGCTTGAACTGTGGCAGAGCAGATGTCGTTCATTCAGGCGGAGCTGTGGCAAATATGTTACTGGAACATGTGAGAACCTGGCAGGTAGGGAAGACAGGTTTTTGAACTTGCGCGGAACTTGTTTTAACAGAAGTATAAAGATAATACTACTGGATATACTCGAGATTAATAAACATATGACACAGCATGCTTGTTTGTTTTAAATGAACAGACGTAATTCCGTTTTCCCTTCTGTTACATTAACTTTCAGATACGCATATGTGAGAGAACCAGGTTAGAATGACGATATCAACTTTTCGTCACGGATTGCCCAACTAATGACCATGTGCCAATGTCAGTTTCTTAATTGTCGTTCTTGTCTTCGCTTCCGGTACTCTTTCATTTGTTTAGTTTCTTTTTTTCCTATCTTCGGACCACTTGGAAAACCTCCATATTTTATACTTTTTTCTTAAACTCTTTTCTTCAGCTTTTAAATTGTCTACATCTTTTTTACTTCATGGATCTAACTTATTGCTATTTTTATCCCACAAGTATTGGAACATCGTTTTGGCTGATCTATTGTGCATTCGATATAAATGTCCAAAAAATACCAATCTTCTTTTTCTCATTACATCTGTTTTAAGTGTTTCGATAAATTTCATCGTTAATTCATAATTTTCAACCTTTCACATGTTTCCGTGAGCGTAAATATTTTCCTAATGATTCGTCTTTCTGGTATTTTAATTTATCTAAATTATAGTTTAATGGTAGACATTCATTTGCATGTAGACACTCTGGATTCGCTACAGTATTCTAATGCCTTATCTTTGCCTTTTTAGACAGACATTTTTTTATTGTAAAAGTCTTTTGTAATACCATATTCTCTTTCCGTTTCATGCAGCCTTTCTTGTATAGCAGCTTTTTCCAAATAATTTTTCTGGATCCCCCCAAGAATATTTAAATTCTTTAATCTTTTGTATTTGGCCAATGTATGTTTTCAGAAATTTCGGTGTACTTTTAATGTTTGTTAAAAATCTGGTTTATTCTTTTGAAATTCTTAAGTCAGTACTACTGGCTACTCCTACAAAATTAATTTGAATTACAGGAGATGTCATTTCCCCAAAGTACAGCAATATCATCTTCAAATATGAGACAGTTTATTGCAATATTTTTGTTTTCTCTTCCCAAACGTCTTGCTGAAAACTTACATTCAGTAAGGTTTTCATTCCAAATCCTCACTGTTTTCTCGTGAACACAACTAAAATATTATGACTTCTCTTTTATTTTTTCATGTAAATGTAATGCTGTCCACCGTAAGAACTCTGTATCAGTAATATCCATATAATTGGCATGTAATTTTTCCGTGGCTCGGACCGTAGAAGAGTAACAGCGACGGAGTGGTCATTGAGGTGCACAGAAAAGAACTTTTGTTCCGACGTACTATTGGAGTAATGTTCTCTTGTAAGCGCTCCGCAGATTTTGAATGTTATTAAATCGATAGTACAGGCAGATCCCCTATCATGGACTCTATACCTTTGCTTCATAGGCATTGAATAACTGGAATGAACTTGTCTTAAAGGTTACAAGACAGAAACGCAAATTCGTTTCTCTTGTTTACAAATGTCCGACGTTAAATGTCACAGTTTTATTGCTACAGGGAAAGAAGGGATAGCCACCCTTATTTTACCGATTTTGTATTACGATTCATTTTATTGCCGAATCTCTACTTTAATGACTTGCGCTGCGACGGCATTGCGAAAATATGACTTCCTATAACGCCAAAGAGAGTGTACCACGAAATTATATTTTCAGATGTGACGTGCATTAAATTAGCGATTTATGAAACTTGGGAATATTCAGGGGTGAAATTCTTCCGTGTTTACTTTCTGGTACAACCTTGAACACCCCCATCCTGTAATACGACCTCTTCTGTACCTCAGTGTTGACACTACATATATCGTATGTAACGTGCTCCAGGCATTCGACAAATCTGATCCCTCCAATGGTGTAGCTTGATTCATCACTCCAAACCACTCGTTTCCAGTTATTCACGCTCTTTACACCACCCCAAGCGTCGCTTAGCATTGACTGCAGAAATGTTTGGCTTATGACGAGCTCCTCGGCTCTCCAAAAAGTACCAATTTTACGAAATGTATTTTAAATGGAAACTCATTCACGTGTATGAGAAATAGGAATTGACCTACAATTGAACCCTGTGGGACTCCCTTCGTTTATTGAAATGTATAGCTATTAGAGAAGTATAAAACGTAGAATTTTTGTGGTGATTTCGCGAAGAGCACCTTACGTTTCGGTGAGCCGCAATCGAAATTTGGAGCTTTTTTTGCGTTCTCCAATACTCTTATCGCTGTATCGCTATCCATTAAATTGTTACAGCCGTGTGGAATCGCTTTATTCGTATTGGACTGTTATATACAGAATGAAACTGGATCCATCTGCGTCACAGTAGATGATACACGTTCGCAGGAGCGTGTGAGGAAGCCGACGTCGGCCTTGGGTCTACTGGGAGTCGTCACTCCCTGTCTGTGGCCGAGATAAGCGGCTCGCGGTGAGAGGATCGTGGGAAGTTCTGGGGACTGCCCCGCCCTCTCGCTGTGCTGCTACGACTCCACGCCGTCTCCGCGGCCTTATTTGCTTTTCTTTTCCACGTAACTGTACCTGCCACTCCTCGCGAGCCAGCCACGCCTCTTCCCGGGAAACCCGTTTGACGTCATTTCTGCTGCTCTCCGCTGTTTCTGCGTACAGCTGATAATCTGTGTTCCCTTCCGCGCGACTCGACACGGTTCCACCTAAAGCACCTGCGTCGTTGGCAGCCTTACCCACGCCTCTTTACTGTACTGGATAGTACGCACTGGACGGTCCAAGAGTGGTCACCGTGACTCCCTGCGCCGCACACACATTTTTATTCTTTATTTAGATTTCAGATTATTTTAAGATGGACAAAAACAGCAATATCTACATCTACATCCATACTCCGCAAGCCACCTGACGGTGTGTGGCGGAGGGTACCTTGAGTACCTCTACCGGTTCTCCCTTCTATTCCAGTCTCGTATTGTTCGTGCAAAGAAGGATTGTCGGTATGCCTCTGTGTGGACTCTAATCTCTCTGATTTTATCCTCATGGTCTCTTCGCGAGATATTCGTAGGAGGCAGCAATATACTGCTTGACTCCTCGGTGAAGCTATATTCTCGAAACTTCAACAAAAGTCCGTTCCGAGATACTGAGCGTCTCACCTGCAGAGTCTTCCACTGGAGTTTATCTATCAATTCCGTAACGCTTTCGCAATTACTAAATGATCCTGTAACGAAGCTCGCTCCTCTATCAACCCCATCTGGTACGGATCCCACACTGCTGAGCAGTATTCAAGCAGTTGGCGAACAAGCGTATTGTAACCTACTTCCTTTGTTTTCGGACTGCATTTCCTTATTATTCTTCCAATGAATCTCAGTCGGGCACGGTCGCAGGTTCGAATCCTGCCTCGGGCATAGATGTGTGTGATGTCCTTAGGTTAGTTAGGTTTAAGTAGTGCTAAGTTCTTGGGGACTGATGACCAAAGATGTTAAGTCCCATAGTGCTCAGAGCCATTTGAACCTTTTTTTTTTTTTTCAGTCAGGCATCTGCTTTACCGACGATCAATAATTTATGGAATTAACTGCTTCCAGTTGCTGACCTGCTATATTGTAGCTAAATGATATGGGATCTTTCTTTCTGTGTATTCGCAGCACATTACACTTGTCTACATTGAGATTCATTTGCCATTCCCTGCACCATGCGTCAATTCGCTGCAGATCCTCCTGCATTTCAGTACAATTTTCCATTGTTATAACCTCTCGATATACCACAGCATCATCCGCAAAAAGCCTGAGTGAACTTCCGATGTTATCCACAAGGTCATTTATGTATACTGTGAATAGCAACGGTCCTACGACACTCCCCTGCGGCACACCTGAAATCACTCTTACTTCGGAAGACTTCTCTCCATTGAGAATGACATGCTGCGTTCTGTTATCTAGGAACTCTTCAATCCAATCACACAATTGATCTGATAGTCCATATGCTATTACTTTGTTCATTAAACGACTGTGGGGAACTGTATCGAACGCCTTGCGGAAATCAAGAAACAGGGCATCTACCTGCGAACCCGTGTCTATGGCCCTCTTAGTCTCGTGGACGAATAGCGCGAGCTGGGTTTCACACGATCGTCTTTTTCGAAACCCATATGAGTTTTGTAAGTGATTTAAATTTCACTAACCCAATTCAAATCAATTTTTCGCGTTGCGGATAATTATTTTACTCCTGCCAAGCTTTGTTCTCCTTATTGCTATTTTATACCATGGTGTATAGTGACCTGGCAGCTCTTTAGTGCCATTTTCAGCCAAAGTTAGTAAAAAAATATAAAGACACAATTTCTAAAAATTAAAAATGCAAAGTGTGTACATGTTTGTAAATTTATTAAAATAGACGTTCGTACTCATACATTGAAGATTTTAAGGCTACATTGAAGATTTTAAGGCTCAAATGGCTCTGAGCACTATGGGACATAACATCTGTGGTCATCAGTCCCCTAGAACTCAGAACTACTTAAACCCAACTAAGCTAAGAACATTACACACATCCATGTCCGAGGCAGGATTCGAACCTGCGACCGTAGCAGCAGCACGGTTCCGGACTGAAGCGCCTAGAACCGCTAGATCACAGCGGCCGGCCGTAGATTTTAAGTAAAATATGGTTGTCTTTTCTCAGTAAATTGATGACAGTCTTTCTAAAATGGTGCACTTACCTTTAATGAAGTTACAGAAAATAAACAATAAATGACGAGAAGTGTTGTGGACATCATATGGGATCGAAGAGTGGGAGCAAGCCCCTGAACCACGCATTTGGGTAAGTTGGTAGGGGGGGGGGGGGATGTGAGAGCTGGGTTGAAGTGGAGCCCTGACATAGAGATGAAGAGGACAGATCTGTTGAAACCGGGCGGATGAGTGGGGTTTCTAGGCGGCTGTCATGGTCAGGCGGGAGAGGCGGTGTAAGTTCGTCAGGTGTAGGATGTGCACAGTTTGTGGGTGTAACGCTGGGGTGACGTCTTCGTACGGAAATTGATAATTGAGGTAGGAAATTCGAAGATGTTCGTTGTGAGACAGGAGGGAGGGGGGGGGGTGCAATTATTAAGCTGATACAGCATCCTAGTAGGGGATGGTAACCGGGTATCCTTATATAATCTGTGACTGTTATCGGTTTTTGTTTTAACATAGGAGTCGATTATTATCTACTTCTAATGATTAGTCGTGCAGAAGCATCTGAGTAGAAAGTTCAGTGCTCTTATTAACAAAAAAAAAAGTGTGTGAAATCCTATGGGACTTAACTGCTAAGGTCATCAGTCCCTAAGCTTACACACTACTTAACCTAAATTATCCTAAGGGCAAACACACACACCCATGCCCGAGGGAGGACTCGAACCTCCGCCGGGACCAGCCGCACAGTCCATGACTGCAGTGCCTAAGACCGCTCGGCTAATCCCGCGCGGCTCTTATTAACAGTTTCGTAACAGCGCTACATATGTGTTCCACCAATATGTACTCGTGAGAAAAAAATCGCAACACCAAAAAATAATCAGTCTAGATTAATGAAATGTCCGCAATATATTTGTCTAGGTACATATCTAATTCAGTACGCAAGATCACAGGTTAATGTAAGCACGCGATAAGCCGTTGCAAATGTGAAATGCTGGTACATTAACAATTAGTATAACCGCCAGAATGTTGAATGCAAGCTGGCGAACTTGCATGTTTTCGGTTGTGCAAGTGCCGAATGTCAGCTTGTGGGATAGAGTCCCGTGCCTGTTCCACTTAGTCGGTCTGTTCGGGCACAGTTAATGCTGATGCCCAATATGTGCGTGACTGGAGTTAGACCTGCTGATCGAGCAGGCCAAGACAACATGTCGGCACTCTGTAGAGCATGTTGGGTCACAACAGCGCTATGTGGGCGAGCGTTATCCTGTTGGGAAACGCCTCCTGCACTGCTGTTTATGAATGACATCAGAACAGATCGAAACACCAGATTGACGTACAGATTTGCAGCGAGGGTGTGTGGGATAACCGCGAGAGTGCTCCTGCTGTGATACGGAATCTCACTCCAGGTGTAGGTCCAGTGTGTCCAGCGCGCAGACAGGTTGGTTGCAGGCCCTCATCTGGCCTTCTTCTGACCAACACACGGCCGTCACTGGTACCGAGGCAGAACCAGCTTCCATCAGGAAACACAACAGACCCGCTCCCTGCCCTCCAGGAAGCTCTCGTTTCACACCACGGAAGTCGCAAATGGCGGTACCTTGGAGTCAGTGGAATGGTAGAAAACCCAAAGAGATTCTGGTCGTATGTAAAATACACCAGTGGCAAAAAACAGTCAATACTGTCACCGCACGATAGTGATGGAAATGCTACCGATCGTGGTGCCACTAAAGCGGAGTTACTAAATAGTTACACTGGACTCGCATTCGGGAGGACGACGGTTCAATCCCGCGTCCGGCCATCCTGATTTAGGTTTTCCGTGATTTCCCTAAATCTTTACAGGCAAATAATGCCGGGATGGTTCCTTTCAAAGGGCACGGCCGACTTCCTTCCCCATCCTTCCCTAATCCGACGAGACCGATGACCTCGCTGTCTGGTCTCCTTCCCCATACCAACCAACCAACCAACCAACTAAATAGTTTTCCGTCATTCCTTCACGAAAGAAGACGAAGTAAATATTCCATAATTCGAAACCAGAACAGCTGTTAGCATGAGTGACATAAAAGTAGGTGTTGCGATACAACTCAAACCACTTATGAAAGGCAAGTCTTCCGGTCCAGATGGCATACCATTGAGGTTCCTTTCAGAATCTGCAGACACAATAGCGCCTTTCTTAGCAACCATATACAACCGCTCACTTGACGAAAGGTCTGTTCCTAACGACTGGAAAGTAGCACAGGTCACACCAATATTCAAGAAAGGAAAAAGGAGTAAACCATTGAATTTGAGACCCATATCACTGATCTCAATTTGGAGTAGGATTTTGGAGTATATACTCTACTCGAACATAATGAAGCACCTTGAAGAAACTGACTTATTGATACATAACCAACACGGATTCAGAAAATATCGTTCTTGTGCAACGCAGCTAGCTCTTTATTCCCATGTAGTAATGAGTGCTGTCGACAAGGGATCTCAGATCGATTCCATATTCCTAGATTTCGAGAAGGCTTTTGATACCGTTCCTCACAAGCGACTATTAATCAAATTGCGTGCATATGGAGTATCGTCTCACTTGTGTCAATGGATTCGAGATTTCCTCTCAGAGAGGTCACAGTTCGTAGTGATAGAAGTAAATCATCGAGTAGAACAGAAGTGATATCTGGCGTTCCGCAAGGTAGTGCCATAGGCCCTCCGCTGTTCCTGATTTACATAAATGATTTAGGTGATAATCTGAACAGCCCCCTTACATTGCAGATGACGCTGTAATTTACCATCTAGTAAAATCATCAGACGATCAATTCCAATTACAAAATGATGCAGAGAGAATTTCTGTGTGGTGCGAAAAGTGGCCATTGGCACTAAACAAAGAAAAGTGTGAGGTCATTCACATAGGTACTAAAATAAATCCTATAAATTTTGGGTATATGATAAATCGCACAAAACTAAGGGCTGTCATTTCGACTAAATACCTAGGAATTACAATTACGAGCAACTTAAATTGAAAAGACCACATAGATAATGTTGTGGGGAAGGCGAAACAATGACTGCACTTTGTTGGCAGAACACTCAGAAGATGCGACAAACCCAGTAAAGAGACAGCTTACATTACACGTGTCCGTCCTCTGCAGGAATATTGCTGCGCGGTGTGGGATCCTTACCAGGTAGGATTGACGAAGGACATCGGAAAAGTACAAAGAAGGGCAGCTCGTTTCGTGTTATCGCGCAACAGGGGTGAGAGTGTCACTGATATGGTACGTAAGTTGGGGTGGCAGTCACTGAAACAAAGGCAGTTTTCTTTGCGGTGAGATCTATTTACGAAATTTCAATCACCATCTTTCTCTTCCGAATGCAAAAAATATTTTGTTGACACCCACGTACGTAGGGAGAAATGAGCATCATAATAAAATAAGAGAAATCAGGGCTCGAACGGGAAGATTTAGGTGTTCCTTTCTCCCGCGCCCCATTCGAGTGTAATGGTAGAGAAGTAGTATGAAAATGGTTGGATGAACCCTCTGCCAGGCAGTTATTTGTGAACTGCAAAGTAACCGTGTAGATGTAGAGTAGATTTAGATGCACGCTACAGGGCGCCTGGCTCCGAGCTGTCCTTGAAGTAACCGGTTTGTAACAGCTCGTTGTGCCACTGTGGTGGCAACTGTTGGTCATCATGCTGCTGCAGTGCGATGCGCCAGAACCTTAACGCCGAACACGATGGTCTTCCCCCTCGGTAGTGCCACGTGGCCGTACGGAGCCCGGTCTTCTTGCGACCGTACATCTCGTGACCTCCGCTGCTAGCAGTCATGCGCGGTGGCCACGTTTCTGCCAAATCTTTCTGCAATAACGCAGCAGAAACATCCAGCTTCTCGTAGCCCTCTTATACGACCTCGTTCAAACTCAGTAGAATCACTACGTCTAATCTCAGAGGTAACTGACGCTCACGATAATTACAGTATGTGCTTAAAGTAGAGTGCATCGTCATGGTGGCGCTACAAGCGCCACGCTTACGCGACTGGAGCGAAATTTTAATAAATATCGTCTTTCAGAGGTAGAAACACGCCTGCCAACTTTCACTGTTAGTATTCAATTTGAATTCAACAGGCACATTGTATGCTAAATGAAGCGTGGGTTTTCACAAAGATGTAATAACTGCGTTGTATTCATGACTGTTTCGGCTTGTTTTTCTCTCTTTGTGAGAAGTAGGGTTTCTGAAGATGTGGTTACCGTTTTAAATTATTTGTTATCTGTGTACCGTTCTGGAGATATGTTAACGGGTAAAATTCCTTTTCAACAAGTGGTCAGCTGGTTTTGAAGAGCACAAGCAGTCGATGTAGATGATGCTGTGTATGAAAGCTAGAGATTCGACATTGTCCACTGCGCTGAGTGACTTTTGCTGTTGAAATCCCAAGGGCGTACGTTCCAAGAAGAATCGGGCGACATAAGTACATGGGACAAGAAGTTAGTCAAAGCCAGCAGACAGCGCGCTAGTACCATCCAACACCGCCTCTAGAATTGCACGGATATGGGAGACTTTCATTGTTAAATACTTGACCAGCCGCTGTCTCATGTCCACAATGCATCAATAGACCTTCTACCCTTAGTGAATACCTCAATTTGGCGAGGAAGAGGTACCATAAAGTTACCAAGGTAAGCCATGTCAATCTGAAGGTGGCTAATTCCCGCAGAACTTCCACATTCCACGATGTTGATTGTTAGGTTTCACCCGCTATTCCAAGTCAATATCTACATCTCTATCTATACTCCTCAAGCCATCTTATGGTGTGTAGCCGAGGGTGCTTTCTTTACCAGTCTCCCTATCCACTTTTCCTCTTCCGGTCGGAATCTCTCTAATCTCACCTTAAGACACCTTTCACGAGGTATACGTATAAGGAAGCAATACACTGGTTGACTGTTGTAGCAGGGTACGCTGATGCAACTTTAACATCAGACTATGTCGTGAAGCAGAATACATTCAGATCGGATAGTGACAAGCAGTATTCAAGTATTGTTGGAACCAGTTTTTTGTAAGCTACTCCTTTTGTTGATGGACTACATTTCCTGAGCATTTTTCCAATGAATCTCAGTCTGGCATCTGCCTTATTCATGATTAATTTTATGTTTTCTTTCCATTTCAGATCTCTTCGCACGTACACTCCAAGCTATGTTATAGAAGTAACTATACCTACGCCAAGAAGCAGAGGAAAGATCTCCTGGCTAAAATAAATTTGTCACAAGACATGGACTCACACGGTTATTCTCAGGACCTTACAGCGATAAACTATGGACCTGTCAAATCAACACTGAAGCCATAAGTAAGTCAAAATGCCAAATCTTGCAGAAGATGAAAACTGTAACATCGATATTGTTGCTATTCGGGAAACACATACTGAAAACGAAGAGCAAATGAAACAGAGCGGAAAAGTTCCTGGCTTTGAGTCAGTATGAGCAACGTAGCATCGTGCTTAACGGAGTGCCAACATACGTACGATCGTCGGTCTATGCTCTGTATCTGATCTCAGTGACATCCACGCAGTAAAAATTGGAGAAATAACAGTAATTAATATATACGAACCTCCAGCTATCCCTTGAATTACACAGGTCATCCCGATATCGCAACACACCGCCACATAACTCAGAGATTTTGACAGCCACCGTACTCAATGGAGAGGTAAGGAAAGTGATGAAAATGGCGAAGCCATTGTAAACTGGGCAGAAGACGATAGCTTATACACTGAAGCGCTAAAGATACTGGCATATGCGTGCGTATACAAGTAAAGAGATATGGAAACAGGTACACTACGGCGCAGCTTTCGGCAACCCGTCTATAAGACAACAAGTGTCTGGTGCAGTTTTTAGATTCGTTACTTTGATATCCATCTATAGCTTTTGTCATTTGTGTTATTTTATGCTGGGTAGCTGAGTTTAAATTTTGACGTGTAGTAGTTTTGTAATCTTTGGCTATGTACTGCCATACATGTTGTTGTTGTTGTGGTCTTCAGTCCTGAGACTGGTTTGATGCAGCTCTCCATGCTACTCTATCCTGTGCAAGCCTCTTCATCTCCCAGTACCTACTCCAACCTACATCCTTCTGAATCTGCTTAGCGTATTCATCTCTTGGTCTCCCTCTACGATTTTTACCCTCCACGCTGCCCTCCAGTACTAAATTGGTGATCCCTTGATGCCTCAGAACGTGTCCTACCAACCGGTCCCTTCTTCTAGTCAAGTTGTGCCACAAACTCC
This sequence comes from Schistocerca nitens, assembly GCF_023898315.1. Taxonomy (NCBI): domain Eukaryota; kingdom Metazoa; phylum Arthropoda; class Insecta; order Orthoptera; family Acrididae; genus Schistocerca; species Schistocerca nitens. The sequence goes on from NC_064623.1 coordinate 220,104,682, forward strand.
TCTTCTCCCCAATTCTATTCAATACCTCCTCATTAGTTATGTCGTCTACCCATATAATCTTCAGCATTCTTCTGTAGCACCACATTTCGAAAGCTTCTATTCTCTTCTTGTCCAAACTATTTATCGTCCATGTTTCACTTCCATACATGGCTACACTCCATACAAATACTTTCAGAAAAGACTTCCTTACACTTAAATCCATACACGATGTTAACAAATTTCACTTCTTCAGAAACGCTTTCCTTGCCATTGCCAGTCTACATTCAACAAGGTGTGTCATAATTAATGGCGCAAACGCATACAGTTTAAAGCATACGATACTAGAAGCAAAAAAGTCTCAGTAAACATAGGGTCGAAAATGCATACCTTAAGGTCTACGAGCAATTTTTCTTCTTCGATACTGAGAAACAAATCTCTTCTACTGCAAGCTCTTTGCTTTCCATATTTTGGGAAGTGGTAGTATGGACCAAAACAAGGAAAAAATGTCCAGTAAACATGTGCTCTAAAATGCATACCTTAAAAGTTATGAGCATTTGTTCATTGGAAAAGTTATGTTTCAAAGTAGTGACAGTATCGAAAATACGTAGCTCTTAGGGTACGCATCTTCGACCCTATGTTTGCTGAGAATTTTTTGCTTGTTTACGCCATATATATGATAAACCCCGTATATTCTCTCTACTTCAACCATCATCAATTATTTTGCTCCCCAGATAGCGAAACTCATCTACTGCTTTAAGTGTCTCATTTCTTAATCTGATTCTCTCAGCATCACCTGATTTAATTCGACTACATTCCATTATCCTCGTTTTGCTTTTGTTGATGTTCATCCTATATCCTCTATTCAAGACACTGTCCATTCCGTGCAATTGCTCTTCCAGGTCCTTTTCTGTCTCTGACAGAATCACAATGTCGTCGGCAAACCTGAAAGTTTTTATTTCTTCTCCACTGATTATAATTCCTATTCCGAATTTTTCTTTTGTTTCCTTTACTGCGTGCTCAATGTACAGATTGAATAACATTGGGGAGAGGCTACAACGCTGTGTCATTCCCTTCCCAACCACTGCTTCCCTTTCATGTACCTCGACTCTTATAATTGCCATCTGGTTTCTGTACAAATTGCAAATAGCCATTCGCTCCCTGTATTTTACCCCTGCCACCTTCAGAATTTGAAAGAGAGTATTCCAGTCAACATTGTCAAAAGCTTTCTCTAAGTCTACGAATGCTAGAAATGTAGGTTTGCCTTTCATTAATCTATGTTCTAAGATTAGTCTTAGGGTCAGTATTGCCTCGCGTCTTCCAACATTTGCACGCAACCAAAACTGATATGCCATACATACAAATAAACAAATGTGGAAGAAACTTCTTCCTGTGATTATTCTACAATTGTGTTATCATACAGTAAGCGGTCTTTCTTCCAATATATTTACAAAACGTTACATTTGTTTGTCAACCGGTGAACTGCCACTCCCTGCACCAATTGTCGGTACCGTGCAGGTCTTCCTGCATTTCGCTACCATGTTCTAGTGCCGCGACTTTTCTATACACGCCAGCATCATCCGCGAAAAGGCTCATGAAACTTCCAACCTTATCTACTATGTCATTTACGTACGCTGTGAAAAGTAATGGACCTATAACACTGCCCTGGGACACTCCCGAAGTTAGTTTTATGGCTGAAGACTTCTCTCCCTTCAGAATGACATGCTGTGTTCTGTTTGCTAGAAACTCTTCAATACAATCACACCGTTAGGCTGATATTCCGTACCCTCGTATTTTGTTCACTAGGCGGTAGTGCGGAACTGTGTGGAATGCCTTCCGGAAGTCAAGGAACCGTCATCCACTGTGGTGGTAGTGCTGGTGCTTTCTTGGTCTCGTGGGCAAAGAGAGCGAGCTGGAGGTTACACGATCGTTGTTTTCAGAACCCGTCATGGTTCCTACAGAGGAGATTTTTGCAGAACATAAAAATCAGTCTTGGTTGCACAAGATGGGGTTATTTAGTACTCACATGTGACGCTTTTCGGCTCTTCTAGGCATCAGACAATCTGGGGAAATTACTGACTGATGTAAGTATGAATTGCTATTAAAGGCAATAATAAATCAATAAATTAAAAATAACAAAGGAGGACACACATCAATTGGACTATGGAGAACAGGGCCACATTCGTGCTTCAGCGGGTGGTGAGGCGTGACCGAGGTGTCAAACGCAATTAAACAGTTCCATAGAACTCGGAGGTAACATCCAGATAGCCACTGCCAATGCTTCATTACATCACCTGGAAGCGACACGAAGAAGGTAATGACAGTAGGAAAAAGAAAGCTACTAAATCGTGCATGGGGTACCTAACTTAGGCAAATGTAAATTCAGTGAGCAGAAAAGAACTCGCAAGTGCAAAATATACCGGTATAATGGCCAGCCTTTGTCAATTGAATGGGCGCTAATAGGAATAAAGAAACAGCTAAAATTTTTAGTCCAATCGATGTATGTCTACTTCTAGTTATCTATAATTTATTCATTTATTATTGCCTTTAATATCAATTTATCCTTATATCAGTTTGTAATTTCTCCAAATTATGTGCAGATGCCTAGGAGAGGCGCAAGGCGTCACACGCGAAGATTAAATAAATCTATCTAATCCAACCGAGAATGATTTTTCTGTTATAAAGACCCATTAGAGTTGCTGTACCAGTTTCACCGCGGTAGTTATTGAGTGGAGTGATTTTCGATCACCGTGAATGTCCTAATATGCGAGCATAAATTATATTCGAAAATTAAACAACAGATCTCCGTCAGAGATGTAGTCCTATAGTTTTGTGCGTCCGTTCGACGAACCTTTGCTAAAACGAGAATGACCTGTGCTTTTTTCCAGTCATTAGGAACGCTTCGCTCCTCTAGAGACCTACAGCAAACTGCTAGTAGAAGAGGAGCAAGTTCCTTTGCATAATCTGTGCAGAACCTAACTGATATCCCTTCAGCTCTAGTGACCCTTCTTCTGTTGAGCCATTTCGGTTTCTTTTCTATCCCTTGGTCACTTATTTCGATAACTGTCATTTTCTCGCAGACATATTGTATGCGATAAGATTTTAAGATTGCGTGCTTTTGGGAACGGGGAGGGGGGCGGAGGGTCAGTCAAGGTACGATGGGATTCCTGAGTGTTCCTCAAACCTGCAACGTCCGCATGCATGTCTGTGAACGCGGCTGTCGTGATACTTGAAGATGGAAGTATACATGAAATACACAACTGGCCATTAAAATTGCTACACCACGAAGATGACGTGCTACAGACGCGAAATTAAACCGACAGGGAGAAGATGCTGTGATATGCAAATGATCAGCTTTTCAGAGCATTCACACAAGGTTGGCGCCGGTGGCGACATCCACGACGTGCTGACATGAGGAAAATTTCCAACCGATTTCTCATACACAAACAGCAGTTGACCGGCGTTGCCTGGTGATACGTTGTTGTGATGCCTCGTGTAAGCAGGAGAAATGCGTACCATCACGTTTCCGACTTTGATAAAGGTCGGACTGTAGCCTATCGCGATTGCCGTTTATCGTATCGCGACATTGCTGCTCGCGTTGATCGAGATCCAATGACTGTTAGCAGAATGTGGAATCGGTGGGTTCAGGAGGGTAATACGGAACGCCGTGCTGGATCCCAATGGCCTCGTATCACTAGCAGTCGAGATGACAGGCATCTTATCCTTATCCGCATGGCTGTAACGGATCGTGCAGCCACGTCTCGATCCTTGAGTCAACAGATGGTGACGTTTGCGAGACAAAAACCATCTGCACGAACAGTTCGACGACGTTTGCAGTAGCATGGACTATCAGCTCGGAGACCACGGCTGCGGTTACCATTGACGCTGCATCACAGACAGGAGCGCCTGCGATGGTGTACTCAACGACGAACTTGCGTGCACGAATGGCAAAACGTCATTTTTTGGGATGAATCCAGGTTCTGTTTACAGCATCGTGATGGTCGCATGCGCGTTTGGCGACATCGCGGTGAACGCACATTGGAAGCGTGTATTCGTCATCGCCATACTGGCGTATCACCCGGCGTGATGGTATTGGGTGTCATTGGTTACACGTCTCGGTCACCTCTTGTTCGCATTGACGGCACTTTGAACAGTTGACGTTACGTTTTAGATGTGTTACGAGCCGTGGCTCTGCCTTTCATTCGATCCCTGCGAAACTCTACATTTCAGCAGGATAATGCGCGACCCCATGTTGCAGGTCCTGTACGGGCCTTTCTGGATACAGAAAATGTTCGACTGCTGCCCTGGCTAGCACATCCTCCAGATCTCTCACCAAATGAAAACGTCTGGTCGATGGTGGCCGAGCAACTGGCTCGTCACAATTTGCCAGTCACTACTCTTGATGAACTGTAGTATCGTGTTGAAGCTGTATGGGCAGCTGTACCTGTACACGCCATCCAAGCTCTGTTTGACTCAATGCCCAGGCGTATCAAGACCGTTATTACGGCCAGAGGTGGTTGTTCTGGGTACTGATTTCTCAGGATCTATGCACCCAAATTGCGTGAAAATGTAATCACATGTCAGTTCTAGTATAATATATTTGTCCAATGAATACCCGTTTATCATCTGCATTTCTTCTTAGTTTAGCAATTTTAATGGCCAGTAGTGGATACAGGGTTAGTGTGAAGTCGCTCCTAGTTTTAAATGACCAGAAGTTTTTTATTGATGAATATTTGCACATAGAACAAACTGTAATCGGTTCCCAGAACCCTGAGAACATGTGTATTTCACTGCAGTTCATTATAATTATGCTCCTGCGTTGTCGAAGAAACGACATAAACGTGCAGGAATGTCCTGAAGATTTCTGCAGGAAAGTCACAGGTACATTTCCGAGAACAGCGGTGATCCTCTCTTCTAATTCGTCCAGAGTGCGTGCGTTCTTCGGTACACCTCTTCTTTTGGCCAATTCCACAAAAAGTAGTTCCAAGGCATCGCGGAGGCCATTCTTTGGGACCTTGCCGTTCCAGCCAACCTCCTGAAAAATATTCGTCCGTCCAGTCGCTAACGATGCAGGCAAAATGAAGCGGTGCCCCGTCTTGCTGAAAGGGGATATTCGCAACATTGCCCCATCGTGATATCAGTAGCCACACATATTCATTCAGCAGTGGGCGATACCGGTCGCTGTTCATAGTGTCTCGTAATATGAATGGTCCAATGAAACGTCTGCTGGCATACCGTCGCAAACTGTGAATTTTGGTCAACTTTGTAATTTTTCAGTTGTCACTCCTGGATTTGTTTCTGCCCAGTAATGGCAGTTGTGTCGACTGACGAACCCTCATCAAATAAGATTCTTGAACTAATCTGACCAACCATTATGCCATGACAACACAGTTTCCCCATTTTCCAGCCGGCTGTCACAATCTCCCAACGATAACTCCTATACATAATGGGGTTCCTAGGGTTTCCAGATCATGTTCTTCTTCAACTCAACACACACCGTGTGCCTACTGATTCCACTCTCATAAGCTGCCTGGTGTGTTAATTTATCATGACTGTGCGCAAAGATGTCCCTCACTGATGCTACATTTTCTGGAGGTCGCGTCACTGAAGGTCGTTCTCTTCGTGGTTGATCCTCAATTGATCCAGTTATCATTAGCTTGGTGTGACAGTTCCTCATGGCGTTAGTGTCAAGTGTGGCATGAGGGCCATGAACACCCCACCACTATCACTGAACAATTCAAACCGCGAAGCGATGTAGGCGCACTTTCGCTAAGTCAACTTTCTTGCCATCTCGTCGTTCACCACAAGTAGATGCTACAGACGGTCAAGGTACCCTCCAGGAGGCTGTAACAAAACATAACACCTTTCACTAATGAATATGAACAATCACAAAACTTATGGACATTTAAAAATGCCACCCATCGTGTAGAAGAAACAGCAAAATTTGATCACTGACAATGATGATATAAACCTTCTGCTTCACGTTCACAGTAACTTCAATAAGGAGGTAGAAGGCATGGTGTGAAACACACTTCCGAAACATCGCGGAGCCACATCCGGTCTGAACTCCACACTCCACAAACTGCAGGTTACACATCTCATTGGGTCGTCAGTGCACTCTACAGCTTGCAGTGTTTGGAAACATGTGAAGTCGCGACTAGTCAGACCACAGTATACACCTTCATTCAGATGCTGACCAGTGTAGTTTGGCACCATTATCTGCTGCTGTGACCAGTGGCCTCTGTGAAGTGATTGATCCCGTAAGTAGTGGGACAACCTTCGTACCACCCCAAGTTGCAGTGTTGCCAAATTTATTCAAGATGGCGGACCCAAGATGGCAATGGTAGATGTGGCAACATTGCAATGGCGTCATGGCGGGAAGTTCAGATTTTGGCTTGAAAATAGGTCAACTGGGCTGCCCTCAGTAACCTAACCCCCTCCGCTCCGCCTATCACCCATAAAATGGCATGAAGTTTAAATTTTGGTGTGGCAAAAAGGGCACCTGGGCTACCTCCACCAGCCTAAGTCATCTGACCGCCACCCTTTCCTTGGAATTGACAGGAAAGGGCTCAGTCTGTGATGAACTGCTGAATAGGATGAACATAAGTCTTTATTTTGCATGCAGTGTTTATTTAAACAATTTGAGTTGTCTTAGGCAGTAGCTCCACCCAGTGTGTTCACCATGAAGTCCAGAGTCCAGCTGACCTAGTACTACACAGTACTGCCACCAGAGTGCACTGTCGTCCCTTGGCGGTCTGGCGAAAAATGGCAGGAGAACGACTCAGTCTGTGTCCAGCTGCTGAAGAGAGGAAGGAGTGTATTTTATTTATTTTGGAACAACCTATTTAGGGAGGGATTTCAAGTAGTTTATTTATTACACTGATTCAAAAACTCACCCTGAGGTGCTTGAGTCACTGTAAATAGCCTACAGACCAGCAAACTACTAGTAAATCACCGAGATAGTGCAGTACACAGATGTACAGACATGGAAACAACTCATATATTGTCAAAATAATGCATGTGAAACGCTCTGCAAACACGCTCACTAATTGTAAACTGTCGAGTCAATGCATTGCAGAACCTACAGACATGCAAACTACTCGTAAATCACCGAAATAATGCATGTATAACGCTCTGCAAACACGCTCACAATGCTTCAACAGCCGAAGTAATGCTGTGCACAAACACTCATCACAAGTAAAAACGCTTTCGAGGTATCGTTAAGAAATTCAGCCGCGGCATTCAGCGGACTGATCCCTACAGAGGCCCCAATACGCACACGCCAGGGCGGCGCGAGCGCGTCGGTTCAGCCTGCGAGATGCCTCCAACCCCGCACATGTTCACCTAACCACCTTTGCTGGCAGTCATGCATAACCTTTGCCGCTACGGTCCAGCGAAGACCTAATTGCTGAGTGACTCACGATCGCAACAAGTCCTCCTCTGGACGCGCAATAGAAATATTTTGCAATGGTTCACAGAATTGCAGAGGGTGCATTGTTCCTAGCGATCCTAACGAGACATGTCAGATGCGTCTAGCCGCATACGTGTTTATCGTGGCTCACGCATATCTTACAGAGTTGCGAGTCCGGCGGAGGCCTAATTGCCAAGCGAGAGATGTCTGCGAAGTGACTCACCCACATAGGCGCAGCTACAATGCTGTCATTATTGTACTGATTTCTCTTTGTAAATAACAGCTAAGTCTCCCTCTGACGCGCTGTCAGAAACTGTTAACGAAAATAGTCCAGAATAACGCCACATGCATCTTCCTGACACTCCTAACGGCAGAGTCCGTCCTTCACATATCAGCCCTCATGGAAACCCTAAAGTGTCGCAGAAATGGTTAATGGTCGCTTTTGTTGTTGTTGTTGTTGTTGTTCTATGAGCTTTCGTGATGTCTCAAACTTGTCTGCTTGGAAATTCTTGCCCGAACAGGTGCTGTTTACGAAAAAAAAACTCAAAATAACACCGAATGCATTCTTCCTGATGGTTCAAATGGTTCAAATGGCTCTGAGCACTATGGGACTCAACTGCTGTGGTCATAAGTCCCCTAGAACTTAGAACTACTTAAACCTAACTAACCTAAGGACAGCACACAACACCCAGCCATCACGAGGCAGAGAAAATCCCTGACCCCGCCGGGAATCGAACCCGGGAACCCGGGCGTGGGAAGCGAGAACGCTACCGCACGACCACCTGATGGTTCTAGCCATTCTTTTTTCAGACGAGACTTTCATCACTAAAACTATCAAAACTATTTTGTACAGATCGCCATATTGCACTGACATTTAAGCCATGCAAAAGTGGGCTACAGATCGTCAAATACAGAGACACTTCCTCAACTACACTGCTTTGCCACTGACAACGGAAGATTGAATATTTCAGTGTGAAACCGATCTCCACGCACCATATTGATGTAGAAAACACACAATTTGTATTCTGTACCATACAAATCGCCACTTCTGCATCCTGCATATAGTTACCGACCACCAGACACTCGTACATATACTGTGAAGACAGACAGCATTATCACCTACACCATATATACTCCTCGCAGCACTAGATATTCCCCGCGTGGTCGGGTGGTCATCGACCACAGCAGACGGACACAAGTCAACCACCCTCGCACATACTCGACCGACACAGGACCAGAGCGTCGTCGGCGGTCCGAAGCCACTCTCCAAACTGTTGTACAAAGGCTGGGTCGGTTCCCCTCGGCACAGCAGCGTTACTGATTCTGGCCCCTACCTGCTTCCTTGCTTTCTACACCTATCTCCAGACTCTGGGATTACAAGGACATATGTATTTTCACATGGTTTGCCGGAGTATCATACCATTTTCGCGATACTCCTCAATATCAAGCACTTACAGCGTGCTATCGATCGCTTGCACACTATAATTCCGAAGACATAGACTGGAAATTATTTCTCTAGAAACTCGAAACCTTAGCAAGATGGAGCGTGCTGTAAACTACTGAGTAACTAGAAATTTATTTCGAAAAAAAAAAAATAGAGTTAACTGGTATCTCCACTCGCGAATACTGATGTCTTCGATATAACAGATTCCAAATCATCTTTATAATTTACAAAGTCAAGTAAGGTGTTTCTCACGTCTTGAGAACCAGCAAACGTGTCTTCCACCGCCGCGCGGGATTAGCCGTGCGGTCTCAGGTGCAGCAGTCATGGACTGTGCGGTTGGTCCCGGCGGAGGTTCGAGTCCTCTCTTGGGCATGGGTGTGTGTCTTTGTCCTTAGGATAACTTAGGTTACGTAGTGTGTAAGCTTAGGGACTGATGACCTTAGCAGTTAAGTCCCATAAGATTTCACACACATTAGAAATTTTTTTTTGTCTTCCACCTGTCTTTCACCTGCCAATCGATATTCTCTCAATCAAATAAAGACAGGAAATGTGCGGAAGCAGTCAACTGGACAGTTTACATGAGAACGAATAATGGTCCAGTACAAATACGCGTCCATATTGAGTCTTCTCAGATTTCCACTGAGAACACACGTGATCATGAAGGCTGTCCAACACACACTGAGTATTAGTTCGCTTTTCAGCCATCTAGAGGGCGACACGGTTAGGTCAGCTACATTGCTGTACCCCAAACGGTCTTTCCATTCGGACAGCTCCTGCCATTAGCGGGAAACGTGAATCATTCCCAATACAGGCCACCATCGCCGCACGCCACGCACCCCTAGAGAGAATTGTCCTAGGAAACCGGCTACATATATATTTGTTCACTGTGCTTACAATTAAATTTTACGATCACGGTCTCAACTGGACAACATTCGACAATGAGCGAAGTATCGGAAATACACCTTGCTGACAGCAGTGGCTCTGGAAATAGAGATGTGTGCCATTCTTATGACTTGACATACTTTTCCAAGAAAAAAAATCTTTCATTCCCCTTGCTATCGCATTATTCTATGTCAGATCCATACCTTCCTTATGACATCACACAGTCATTTTCTTTGCACATGTCGGAACACACACACACACACACATCAACACACACCCACACACAAAGTGGTTCAAATGTCTCTGAACACTATGGGACTTAACTTCTGAGGTCATCAGTCCCCTAGAACTCAGAACTACTTAAACCTAGCTAACCTAAGGACATCACACACATCCATGCCCGAGGCAGGATTGGAACCCGCGACCGTAGCGGTCGCGCAGTTCCAGATTGAAGCGCCTAGAACCGGTCGGCCACACCGGCCGCCCCCCCCCCCCCCCCCCCCCCGCCCACACACACACACACTTTAAAAGCCTGATGCTCAAGGTGAACCTATCACGCATCCCCTACTGCTAAGTATAATATGTCGCCATTAACTGATTGCTGGCGATACGAAACAATACTGAGTGAGATTCAGCGATGGGTGGACATGTCTCATAAGTTTTTGCTGCGAGTGGTACCACTGTGTCTTAGAAAGAGAGGCGTGGTTGTCTTACAAGCCACCAGATGTTAGAAACACGATCGCAACAACACTGTTACTGTCACAATCGGTCGTGGTCCTCCCGGTGCACTCGAGTATCCATGTCAAAGCTATACTGGCTTTATAAATCGAGGTATTGCATTACCTCTGAATGAAGTGGTTTTTCCAGACAAATACCGTGACACCGAATATAGACGGTGATCGCTGGAGCGTATATTATCAGACCAACAGTGCAGTTACACGTCGCCGACGGCGCAACATCGTAATAAAATCAGTGAATTTAGAAAGTAATTCCGCTAAGGAGCGTGATATGAAGCCGGTATTTGCAACTCTCTCACACCACCGATGGATATTTCTCCAGTATTTGTAACACATTCTGTCTCGATGCTGTGTCAGAGGTTCTGCGATATATAGCATGTAGCACATGTGGCGGTCCTATGAGATATAGAGGAATTGATCCATTGCACAGACCTGTCTAAAGTCTCACGGTCTGTACACATTTTGTTTTTTCCACCAGGACTTTGAGGTCTGTGTCAGGTTCTTAACTGACATTGACACTTTCTGATACGTTGCCTCTAACAGAAAACTATATGTCGCACAGTGTAAATCATGTTGTTGCTGTTGCTACCATAACACACACACACACACACACACACACACACACACACACACACTGGATGATTTTAAATGAGACACTTACAACACAAGGAAAGTGGAAGAGTTTTGCGGCGTTGTGGAGCGTTTCCGAACTGTTCTCCGACGGCGATAGACGACCTCTACTTTTAAACTCATCTGTCACAATGACGGGATAGCTGATGACTCTGTGTTCTGTTTCGAATGATTCCTAATATTGCAGCCATTTACGCTGTATATAACTGACTGGGGTGACATATTGTATACAGAAACAGAAAAAGCAGACCGCATATTGGAACATGACACACAAATACACAAGTATTATTAATAAAATAATATAGCCGAAATCCTAGAATTCCATGTCGCAAAAGTCATCACACAGAAGAAAGCAATCAAAGCAATTATAAAAAAACGAAATCTTTAAAAGTGCAACAAAAAATCGAAGTGTTGATGGTTGCATTATCTCTTTCCTGTCACAAAGTTAACATGAAACATCGCTATCGTGTGGTTTCGTCAATGGATCCATACCTGGACGCAGTAATTACAAGAGTGCAGACAGACAACGCTAACATTACTGACTTTTTTAAATAAGCCTGTAGTATACAATTGGATCATCTTTCCATTCGCCTCCTTTTCACTAAACATTTTAGAAAATACGACTACTGTGCCGTTCACGGTTAATTTCAAAGTATTATTTTCTCTGTAGTGTAACTGTTAATCTGAATCTTTCCAGTCTCTAATCACCCATGTGTTCGATCGTTTTTGGTTTCGATCGGTGACTACCACACCTACGTTTCAAATTCTTTATTCGCTTGCTGTGGAATGTTCCCATTTCCTAATCTCCTAGCTGCCTTTTGTGACTTTGTTCCCAGCAACGTAGGTATCATTCTAGGAATCTGGCGATTTTAAAAGAAAATATTTTCTAGTTAGTATTTTTTAACGAGGGCGAAAATTTCCTCAAAAGAAAAAACGAATTTAGCAGAGCGTGGTTTCGATCCACGGACCTCTGGGTTATGGGCCCAGCACGCTTCCACTGCGCCACTCTGCTTTCGTGTGATATTGACATCAATACGTGTAACACAAGTGACACCCAATCACCTGATCACATTCGAAGTCCTTGAGTACTGTGGAGCGCCCCATTCTGCTCCTTCACGATGTCTAATGACTACTGAGGTCGCTGGTATGGAGTACCTGGCAGTAGGTGGCAGCACAATGCACCTAACATGAAAAAGTATGTTTTTGGGGGTGCCCGGATACTTTTGATCACATAGTGTATAAACAGCGATTCCTTATGATATAGAAGGCAAATTAATACACTTATCCGTGTCAAGGTACTTTTATTTTCTCCTTTAATCCAATAACGCAGCTAGAGATGAGGGTGTAAGCTCTCTAAACGAATTGTGTAAGAAAATAAAAGTTATTTTAATTTGTCTTTTAGAATGTATTTATCAGACAAAAGTGTACAGGTCTACCACGATCATCTCACTTCGATCATTAGAGCAACTTTCAAGTGATCAGTAAGTACAGATCTATGTAGTATATACATTAAAATCCCCCCAGAATTTTCATTTTTGTATATTATGGCTAATCTAAGGAACTAATGTAGGGATTTTGATACGGTTTTCACTGACAGCCAGACTGATTCACAAGGACGGTTCGTGTACATAATTTTTTGTTTATAGCAATGATGAGTTGTAACACTTGTATCGTCATCTGTTCCATGTTTTCCCGCGCCCGGGTTCCCGGGTTCGATTCCCGGCGGGGTCAGGGATTTTCTCTGCCTCGTGATGACTGGGTGTTGTGTGATGTCCTTAGGTTAGTTAGGTTTAAGCAGTTCTAAGTTCTAGGGGACTGATGACCGTAGATGTTAAGTCCCATAGTGCTCAGAGCCATTTGAACCATTTTGTTCCATGTATAATTGGCGTCTGGAGTGATATCTCGTGGCAGCGATAGGGTCTACAAACTTGTCAGCCAGAGACGAGGCGGCATCTGACAGGAAAAGCAATAAACAGCAGCCACAACTCAAGAGAGCAGCGAAGCTACGCCACTTTCTGTACATACTACAAATTAAAGCTCCGAACCGCGCTTTTCTGTGTGTATAGGAGGCTAATCTGAGGAACAACTGTAGATCACACAGTGTACGTATGTTGTTGTGATGGGTGTAGAAATTAAGCAAGCAAGCAGGTAGGGGCCAGAAACAGTAATGCCTTTGTGTTGAGGGGAACTGCCCCATCCTTCGTTCAACACTTTGGAGAATGACCTCGGGAAATATCTAGTGCTGCGAGGAGTATATACGGTGCAGGTGCTTATCCTGTCTGTCTTGGTGGTATATGTACGAGTGTCTGGTGGTCGATAACTATATGCAGGATGCAGAAGTGACGATTTTGTATGGCGCAGGATACGAATTGTGTGTTCACTATATCGATATCATGCTTGGAGATCGGTTTCACACTGAAGTATTCAAGCTTCCGTCTTCAGTGGCAGAGCAGTGTAATTGGGGAAACGTCTTTGCGTATTTGACGAGCTGCAGTCTACTTTTGCAGTGTTTAACTGTCAGTGCTATATGGCCATCTGTACAAAATAGTTTTGCTGCTGAAAGTCTCATCAAGGGAAAAAAAAAAATGCGGACAGTCCGGGCGAGTGTTTTGTATCAGTGTAATAAAAAGACTACGTGTAATCCGTTCCTAAAGAAATTGTTCTAAAATAATTAAACTATACTCGTATTAACAGAATCTTCCGTCGGTTCTTGGTAGAACAACATTATAATACATGAAAAGCACCAGTTTGCTTTTGTTCTACAATATTACTTTTATTGCTAACCGGTTTTCGCCTTACAAGGCCATCTTCAGCAATAAAATTAATATTGTAGAACAAAAGCAAACTGGTGCTTTTCATTTATTAAAGTATACTCCTTCCTGTCTCGAGCAACTGGGCACAGACTGAGTCTGATGAAGTGTCAGTGTAGAGTGTCTCGATGTGCGGTACTGGAACGTGGACGATGAGGGAGGATGACAGAACAAGGCTGGAGTGCAAGATGGAAGAATAAGTTGAATGGCTAGAGTGAAAAATTTGGAGGCACTGAGAAAAGTGGGGGAGCGCAGACAATTATCGAGTGTAATAAAAAGTAGGAAGAGGAGCCGCATAGGACTCGTACTCTCTGTGATCAAAAGTATCAGGACTCTTGTTACTGGACATTAGTATGGTGTGTGCCCAACCTTCGGCTTTATGACGGCTTGAACTCCACTGAGAACACTTTCAATGTGGTGTCTGAATGTCTGTGGAGGAATGGAATCCCATTCTTACTCAAGAAGCGAGACTAGAGAAGGTAGTGACTTTGGAAGCTGAGATTTGGAGCGAAGTCGAGGTTCTGACTCATCCGAAATTTGTTGTTCGGACTGGGCACCTCAGTCCATTTCAGGACTGCTGCTCTCCAGAAACTATTGCCTCACAGACACTGCTGTATGACAGGGTGCATTGTAATGCTGATGCATAGGATCATTGTGTTCGAACAGTTCATCTAAAATACAAAGTATAGAATAGCGTAAAACGTGTTCGTATCCTTCTGTATTTAGCATTTCTTAAGCGCTATAATGGGACTACACAATAACCACGAGAAACACCTCCATACTGTAACATCATCCCTTCTGTATTTCGCTGTTTTCGCTGCACATGATCGCAGGTAATCTTCTCCAGGCATCCACTAAACTCAAACCCAAACTCTCCCGTCGTGTTACCAAAGACCGTAGACCTCCAAATCACTTCTTTCCTGTTATCCACTTTCAGGCGTCGCTCTTTGCACAACCTCAGGTGTCACTTACCGTTAGCTCCAGAAATGTGTGGGTTGTGAGGAGCTGCCCGACCACTCTATCTATCCTACAGTAAGTAATTTTCGTAGCTGAGCTGTGGGTAGCAGTTTGGAACACACAATTGACTCCTTCCGGTGATTGCTTGCTCCGACCTCCGCAATGCTCTACGCCCCATATCTGTCAGTACATCAAGTCTGCGTGGTCTAGGTTTGGCTGCGGTTCTTCCTTCGCGCTTCCCGTCCACAGTGGCGTCACCATCCGTATACTTTGGTAGGTTTATAAGGGTCGAAACGGTCCTGTTGGGTCTGTTATTCAGGTGACATCCAGTGACTCCACGTTCGGAGTCGGTGAGGTCGCCTGATCGACCCATTCTAAAAAATGGTTCAAATGGCTCTGAGCACTATGGGACTTAACATCTGAGGTCATCAGTCCCCTAGAACTTAGAACTACTTAAACCTAACTAACCTAAGGACGTCACACACGTCCGTGCCCGAGGCAGGATTCGAACCTGCGACCGCAGTGGGCGCGCAGTTCCGGACTGAAGCGCCTAGAACCGCTCGGCCACACAGGCCGGCTCTACCCATTCTGCTGTCACTTCTTCGTTACTGACAACGCAGTACGCCCCGCCTCCTTTCATAATGGCAGCTCCGCCTCTTGTGACATCTCGTGGTCAATTCCGCATTACACAGGGCTGTGTGGATACTTTTGACCGGATGTTCATCTACATCTACATACGGTGCGTAGCGGAGGGTACCTCGTACAACAACTAGCATCTTCTCTTCCTGTTCCACTCCCAAACAGAACGAAGGAAAAAATGACTGCCTATATGCCTCTGTACGAGCCCTAATCTCTCTTATCTTTGTGGTCTTTCCGCGAAATATATATTGGCGGCAGTAAAACTGTATTGCAGTCAGCCTCAAATGCTGGTTCTCTAAATTTCCTCAGTAGCGATTCACGAAAAGAACGCTTCCTTTCCTCTAGAGACTCCCACCCGAGTCCCTGAAGCATTTCCGTAACACTCGCGTGATGATCAAACCTACCAGTAACAAATCTAGCAGCCCGCCTCTGAATTGCTTCTACGTCCTCCCTCAATCCGATCTGATAGGTATCCCAAACGCTCGAGCAGTACTCAAGAATAGGTCGTATTAGTGTTTTATAAGCGGTCTCCTTTACAGATGAACCACATCTTCCCAAAATTCTACCAATGAACCGAAGACGACTATCCACCTTCCCCACAACTGCCATCACATGCTTGTCGCACTTCATATCGCTCTGCAATGTTACGCCCAAATATTTAATTGACGTGACTGTGTCAAGCGCTACACTACTAATGGAGTATTCAAACATTACGGGATTCTTTTTCCTATTTATCTGCATTAATTTACATTTATATATATTTAGTTAGCTGCCATTCTTTATACCAATCACAAATCCTGTCCAAGTCATCTTGTATCCTCCTACAGTCACACCTTCCAGTACACCACAGCATCATCAGCAAACAGCTGCACATTGCTATCCACCCTATGCAAAAGATCATTTATGTAGACAGAAAACAACAGCGGACCTACCACACTTCCCTGGGGCACTCCAGATGATACCCTCACCTCCGATGAACACTCACCATCGAGGACAACGTACTGGGTTCTATTACTTAAGAAGTCTTCGAGCCACTCACATATTTGGGAACCAATCCCATATGGTCGTACCTTAGTTAGGAGTCTGCAGTGGGGCACCGAGTCAAACGCTTTCCGGAAGTCGAGGAATATGGCATCCGTCTGATACCCTTCATCCATGGTTCGCAAGATATCATGTGATAAAAGGAAGAGTTGCTTTTCGCAGGAGCGATGCTTTCTAAAGCCGTGCTGTTGCATGGACAGCAACTTCTCTGTCTCAAGGAAATTCATTATATTCGAACTGAGAATATGTTCGAGAATGCTCCATAAACCGATGTTAAGAATATTGGTCTGTAATTTTGAGGATCCGTTCTTCTACCCTTCTTATACACAGGCGTCACCTGCGGTTTTTTCCAGTCCCTCTAGACTCTACGTTGAGCGAGAGATTCGCGATAAATGCAAGCTAAGTAAGGAGCCAATGCAGTGGAGAACTCTCTGTAAAACCGAATTGGAGTCCCATCATGACCTGGTGATTTATTTATTTTCAACCCATTCAGCTGCTTGACAAACCCAGGGATGTCTATCACTATGTCCTCCATACGGGAATCTGTATGTTGTGTGTTAAGAATGAAGGAGCGGCTTGTAAAAAGTCTGTGAATGAAAATATTCTTCTCGGGTATGCTGCCGGATCATAACGTCTTCTTGACACAATATTTCTGCGGTCCATCTGGCCGTCATCTTCAGGTGAAGGTGCTGGTACACGATCTCGCCGGAACTGATTTCTCAGCGCGAGCGGCGGCCCCTATATAGGCAGCAGAAGGCGTGCGCGGGAAGGTGCCGTAACTGCCCTCTAGCGCAAGTAAACATACCGCGCCGCCAGTGGTGGAAACAGGCGAAATCGAGATATCGCTATCAAAAATTATTCCGACGATCGAAACACAGACCGTTGTGTTTTAATGTGTGATAACACCGGGTTCCAAGTCTTACTTAAACGGTAAGCCTTGTATCTATTAATAAGATTGTCAGATAAACGAATCTCAATGGATTCTTTTAAAACGCAGTCCCAGTAGCGAGATGCAGGGGCAACCATTTGTGTCTCGTCATACAGCATTCTATGTCCCTCGGTGAGACAGTGCTCCGCCACTGCAGATTTCTCAGGCTGAAGCAGCCGTGTGTGCCGCTGGTGCTCAACACGTCGGTCCTGAATGGTCCGGAATGTCTGACCAATATAAGCCTTCCCACAGTGGCAGGGGATCTTGTACACACCGGGTTTCCTCAAACCCAAGTCATCCTTAACAGAGCCAAGAAGCGCTCTAATCTTGGCTGGCGGACGAAAAATACTTTTGATATGATATCT
The DNA here is from genome assembly GCF_023898315.1 of Schistocerca nitens. Taxonomy (NCBI): domain Eukaryota; kingdom Metazoa; phylum Arthropoda; class Insecta; order Orthoptera; family Acrididae; genus Schistocerca; species Schistocerca nitens. Next base: position 220,122,502 of record NC_064623.1, read on the forward strand.
TTTTGGAATTCTTCCTATCTTCGACGAAATGCTCCCAGCAGAAGGTAAAAAAGCCATCGATTTGCAGGTATCTTCTGGTGGTTCAGGCGAAGGTCCAAACTGGAAAGCACGACGGATCTGTTTATTTGTATAGTCATTCTGCTTGAACAGAACCTTGAGATGGTCCAATTCTTGTGTCGAGCTTTCTCTATCTGAAATGGCATAAGCTCTTCTTTCCCTGCATCCTAGCATCAAGTTTACGATGAAAGTGGAAAGTGATGGAAAGCTTCCGTTTCTGGATGTTGAACCGCTGAAATATTGTGTCAAGATGACGTTATGATCCGGCTGCACACCCGAGAAGAATATTATCAATTATTACGCCGGGTAAGCCTCCGTAATCACATCAGTCTTTGAATTGTATCTGGAAGGGAAAAGGAGATGAGCAAGTGAAACGTTTTTTTCACTCTGTTGTTACGTGTTTGAAACCGAGTCAGAACACTTAACATTTTCCCTGTCAGCCGACGTGTCGTGTGTTTTATTTACCTGCAAAGCAGGTGAAGATGTTTACTCGAACCGCACGCCTCTCCATTCAACTCTGCACAAATGTGAAACAAAACGACCGTGTTCAGTGTGTGTTGCGCGACTTATTTACTACCTAAAACTACTTTTACTATTCTGTCACGATCTCTTTCTTTGTCATAAGTGTTGTTGTTGTTGTGGTCTTCAGTCGTGAGACTGGTTTGATGCAGCTCTCCATGCTACTCTATCCTGTGCAAGCTTCTTCATCTCCCAGTATCTACTGCAACTACATCCTTCTGAATCTGCTTAGTGTATTCATCTCTTGGTCTCCCTCTACGATTTTTACCCTCCACGCTGCCCTCCACTGCTAAATTTGTGATCCCTTGATGCCTCAGAACATGTCCTACCAACCCGTCCCTTCTTCTTGTCGAGTTTTGCCACAAACTCCTCTTCTCCCCAATCCTATTCAATAGCTCCTCATTAGTAATGTGATCTACCCATTTAATCTTCAGCATTGTTCTGTAGCACCACATTTCGAAAGCTTCTATTCTCTTCTTGTCCAAACGAGTTATCGTCCATGTTTCACTTCCATACATGGCTACACTCCATACAAATACATTCAGAAACGACTTCCTGACACTTAAATCTATACTCGACGTTAACAAATTTCTCTTCTTCAGAAATGCTTTCCTTGCCATTGCCAGTCTACATTTTATATCCTCTCTACTTCGACCATCATCAGTTATTTTGCTCCCCAAATAGCAAAAGTCCTTTACTACTTTAAGTGTCTCATTTCCTAATCTAATTCCCGCAGCATCACCCGACTTAATGCGACTACATTCCATTATCCTCGTTTTGCTTTTGTTGATGTTCATCTTATACCCTCCTTTCAAGACACTGTCCATTCCGTTCAACTGCTCTTCCAAGTCCTTTGCTGTCTCTGACAGAATTACAATGTCATCGGCGAACCTCAAAGTTTTAATCTCTTTTCCATGGATTTTAATACCTACTCCGAATTTTTCTTTTGTTTCGTTTACTGCTTGCTCAATATACAGATTGAATAACGTCGGGGAGAGGCTACAGCCCTGTCTCACTCCCTTCCCAACCACTGCTTCCCTTTCATGCCCCTCGACTCTTACAACTGTCATCTGGTTTCTGTACAAATTGCAAATAGCCTTTCGCTCCATGATTTTACCCCTGCCGCCCTCAGAATTTGAAAGAGAGTATTCCAATCAACATTGTCAAAAGCTTTCTCTAAGTCTACAAATGCTAGGAACGTAGGTTTGCCTTTCCTTAATCTTTCTTTAAGATAAGTCTTAGGGTCAGTATTACTTCATATGTTCCACCATTTGTATGTAATCCAAATTGATCTTCCCTGAGGTCGGCTTCTACCAGTTTTTCCATTCGTCTGTAAAGAATTCGCGTTAATATTTTGCAGCTTGTCAGAAATAGGATGTTAGAAATGTCTTTTGCCTAAACGGCATGTAACACTACACAAGGGAGAGAATTTAGACAACGAGCGATGTGCACGAGCAACAGCGTTAAGGAGAAAGCGATGGGCAACCAGAAATTAGGCGCAGTGGATAACAGGAAAGTGACGGTGGTGTTTCTGTACGAGGCCGTCAACGTACCGCGCCTCTCGTCCTGTGCGCGTGGCCTTAATGCGAGCAGGGGCTGGGCTGCCGTGGCAGCCTCTGCGCGGCCTCTGTTGACCCTGCCGCGTTCCGGTTGCCGGGCTGCGCCTGTGTGTGTGTGTGTGTGTCTCCCCAGCTCCGGCACGCGCGCCGGGACCCCGTTTCACGCTAATCGGCGGTGCGTGCCGCCACGTCGCAGTGCGTGGGCGTGCGTGCCACGGCGCCGGCCGGCCGGCTGGCTGGCTGCGGGCTCCACAGTGCGTGACCGCCGCTCCTTCCCACGGGAGGGTGGGAGGCGCGTATTTTTAACCCGCCTGCTCGCAGCCGCCTGCGTAATGGCTCTGCGCAGACGGCTGCAGAGCGGCAGCTGTGCGCAGCAGCAGGTCAGGTCTCACGATTCGTCAGGCAGGGTCAGCAGCGCTCTCGGATTGTTCGCTGGCGCTGCTTTCGCCTACGGCAAAGTGCAGAGTGCTTAAAAACTTTCGTCCCATTTCACGACACTATACGGGGTGGTCCATTGACCGTGACCGGGCCAAATATCTCACGACATAAGCGTCAAACAAAAAAATTACGAAGATCGAAACTTGCCTAGCTCGAAGGGGGAAACTCGCGTCTTTCATGTGCTGCCACAGCCCGTTAACGCCAAATTTCGCAGCACTATCCTAACGGATAGTTGACTGGAATACTCTCTTTCAAATTCTAAAGGTGGCAGGGGTAAAATACAGGGAGCGAAAGACTATTTACAATTTGTACAGAAACCAGATGGCAGTTATCAGAGTCGAGAGACATGAAAGGGAAGGAGTGGTTGGGAAGGGAGTGAGACAGGGTTGTAGCCTGTCCCCGATGTTATTCAATCTGTATATTGAGCAAGCAGTAAAGGAAACAAAAGAAAAAATCGGAGTAGGTATTAAAGTCCATGGAGAAGAAATAAAAACGTTGAGGTTCGCCGATGACATTGTAATTCTCTCAGAGACAGCAAAGGACTTGGAAGAGCAGTTGAACGGAATGGACAGTGTCTTGAAAGGAGGGTATAAGATGAACATCAACAAAAGCAAAACGAGGATAATGGAATGCAGTCGAATCAAATCAGGTGATGCTGCAGGAATAGTAAAGGAGTTTTGCTATTTGGGGAGCAAAATAACTTATGATGGTCGAAGTAGAGAGGATATAAAATGTAGACTGGCAATGGCAAGGAAAGCGTTTCTGAAGAAGCGAAATTTGTTAACATCGAGTATAGATTTAAGTGTCAGGAAGTCGTTTCTGAAAGTATTTGTATGGAGTGTAGCCATGTATGGAAGTGAAACATGGACGATAAATAGTTTGGACAAGAAGAGAATAGAAGCTTTCGAAATGTGGTGCTAGAGAAGAATGCTGAAGATTAGATGGGTAGACCACATAACTAATGAGGAGGTATTGAATAGAATTGGGGAGAAGAGGAGTTTGCGGCACAACTTGACTAGAAGAAGGGATCGGTTGATAGGACATGTTCTGAGGCATCAAGGGATCACAAATTTAGCATTGGAGGGCAGCGTGGAGGGTAAAAATCGTAGAGGGAGACCAAGAGATCAATACACTAAGCAGATTCAGAAGGATGTAGGTTGCAGTAGGTACTGGGAGGTGAAGAGGCTTGCACAGGATAGAGTAGCATGGAGAGCTGCATCAAACCAGTCTCAGGACTGAGGACCACAACAACAACATCCTAACGGATACGTTCATCATACGTCCCACAGTAACAATACGAGTCAAGATAGATGTAACGGAACTTGAATACCGTATTTGCCTCTATTGGTTACGGTAGAGAGATCAATCTTTCGGTCCTATCTGTATATTTATTTATAATATTGCATGATTAAAGGCTGGGCGTGTATAAAGCTATCGTTAAAAACGCACGCCGCGCGATTTGTTACGATTTGGTCGGTCATAATAATAATAATATGCTTTTGAATACAATTAAAATATAACGGAGATACCTGTTTACTGATATTGGAAATAATATGTAGTAAATTAATGACTTAGGTAGTCGATCCTATAAGAAGAGGTAAAATTGGGCATATTGAAGTGTTTTGTTTTAGATCGATGAAGCCAATGATACGGCGTCATTATTTCGTTTACTCTTGGTTCAAATGGTTCAAATAGCTCTGATCACTATGGAGCTTAACATCTGTGGTCATCAGCCCCCTAGAACTTAGAACTACTTAAACCTAAGCCGGCCGAGTGGCCGAGCGGTTCTAGGCGCTACAGTCCGTAACCGCGTGACCGCTACGGTCGCAGGTTCGAATCCTGCCTCGGACATGGATGTGTATGATGTCCTTAGCTTAGTTAGGTTTAAGTAGTTCTAAGTTCTAGGTGACTGATGACCTCAGAAGTTAAGTCCCATAGTGCTCGGAGCCATTTGATCCATTTTGAACTTAAACCTAACCTTGAACAGTGGACGTTACATTTCAGATGTGTTACGACCCGTTTCTCTACCTTCATACAACCCCGTCAATTTGTCGGGGAATCCTTCTTCGAAATGTTGGTCAACTCGCAAGGCACATTGCTGGAACGTCCATGATATCGTCCAAGCGTTATTATCGCAAAACACAGTTCGCGTAAAAGTTAAAGGTTTTCTCCTTTTCATAATTTGGGGCCCGCTCTCCGCGATATAATTTAAAAAAACGGTCTCAATTCCGCGTCCCTCGTGAGATGCGTACAGATTTATCCCGGAATTGACCGCCCTGTAGGTGTACTCAGTTTAATGACCACACTTGGCTATCCGCGATTTCGTGTAAGTAAATGTCCTTTTGTTCCTCTGATCGTATACAGACTGAAGCGCTTAGAACCGCTCGGCCACACGGGCTGGCGGAAAGGTACCCACTAAAGGTTCTAACTTGGTCGTCTGCATTCGAGAGCTTAAACTCATTTAAACGCACAGTCGAGAATTATTAAATTCGTCTTCAATACTTGCTTGCTCCCCTCCGGAGACGGCTGCTGTCACTCTTTAAGACCTGCAGTCTTTGTGTGCTTAACGCATGCGCCACGGGCTGTCTTTCTCGCGGGCCTCCTGGTACACAGTTTTACAATTACTCTGGGTGGAAAGAAACTTTTGGTTTGGCTACGAAAATATTTAAAGAAAACAGCAGAGGTGACTCACTCTTTATGTAAACATTTTTTTGTTATTTTTTATGAGTATATCGCTACACTATAGGAAGAACGGAGAATCGGATCAAACTAGTTGAAATATGAACGATACACAATAAATTAACGTCAGCAGGAATGTTTTAGACTTTAAAGATAAGAGCCAAATGCCTAAACCCAATTGACTGTGTACCAAAATATGTGTAGATCAGTAAATGAGTGGTTGTAGAGTTTTATATTTGTATCTTTAGGTGTTAAATCATTCAGTGTATCAGTCCATAATATTTCTTGAAACATTGTAATTTGGGACCTCTTGTCTTCTCGCCGTGACTGATTAGTGGTGAGCTTCTGGATGTTGACACGACCGCCGTCTTGACGTGCTGCGAGTTTTGCTGTTGCGTGTGCTCGCTGTCTGCACTCCGACCACACTCTGAGCGTCTCTGCAGCCGAGCCCGACCGCGACGCCCAGTACGTCTTTTGCTGCTCTTCTGATTTTCAGAGCCGTAGTCTCCGGTGGATGTGATGGTTGACGAGATCTTAATCAGCTGAGTGCCTGACCCCAAATCTTGTTTGAACTGAAACCTTTGTCCCCGTTTATTATGTTTTCCTACGTCTTCATTCTGATAGACACCTTACCCATGTTGTCCGAGAAACTTGACGATTGCAGCAAGAAGCTGATCTCGTCGTATTTCACTTCATAATTATACTGGAGGCGGTGCTCCGTGACAGCTGATTTGCTTTGCTATTATAGTTGGGTGTGTCGCTGATGTCCCTGTCCCACGTAAGACTTGCCGTATTCTTCGCATGCAGTGCGCTACACACTCGGATTTCTCAGACCTAGGTCGCCCTTAACATTACAAAGTAGACTTAGTTATGATCTTCAGTCGGAAGGCAGGTTCGATGCAGCACTTCGCGCTATCCAATTCCATGCAATGTCATCGTCCCTGCATAACTGCTGGAACACCCATCCAGTTGAATCTGTTTACTGTAATCCGTTGGTCCTCCCCCGTACCCCGTTGCCGGATGTCTTGATCCGTTTACCAACTCTGTCACATTCTGTACTCTGGAGGTACAGAAGGCTGTATGCTTTGTAACAAAATTTTCTCCCCGGCTAGGAATCGAACCTTTTTTTTAACGTATATAGACTTTTATTTACAAAATAACAATTTCGTTTTACAAATACAGTTTACATTTAACTTGTAAAGATGAGACAATCCATTTTTTGCTTTTATTTTTCTGTTACTGTACTGTCCAGGTAATTATTTCATTTGGTGTTTTTTTTTAAATATTTTTCGAGAGTCTGTCAGTCAGAGTTTTTTAGTTGTAGTTTAGCAATTTAGCTTTTCTTCACGTTGTTAGGCAGATATACGACGTCTCTGCAAAGGGTGTGGTCTATTGCTTTTTGGTTCTTACAAGAAAACGACAGCCTTAATTGAATAACTGTAGGTTAAAAGGAAATCGTAAATAAATTGTCCAGTGATGTACTGTTTCAAATTAACCAGGGCCTTTAGGGAACTAAAGAAAGACAAGTCTGGTGTAAGTTTTTAGTCATCATCGTTTGTTAATGGCACTACATATACTCCCTATTGTAGAAACTATGTTACAAATCAATATAAACTATGCTATTCGGACTCATCCGATTTCGTATTCAGAAGTATAGTTTTCTGTCCGCTTGGAGCGCTGGTGTCTCAGTGTATGACAAAAAATGAGCAGGGGTCTTGTGGCTGTATGTGTTAGTGTTATAACTTAACAATTCTGTACCCTGACATGTTCCAGTGTACACATGTATTTATTCATTTTAGATATTTGGAACACAGCATGAATTAAATTTCGTAATTAATTTTTTTTACACTTTTCATATAAAGATGCTATTGTATACGCCATACACTACATAAGGAAACCGTAAAAACATTAGGTGGACGTAGTTTCAACTGCGTTCCATCTTTACAACAGGCTCGTTTTGCTTTCATTGAATTGTGCACTTTCGATTAATTCCACTGATGATATCACTCTTGCTCGAACATTATAAACTGAAAAACAAAACTGCAGACATCTTTCGCTTAAAGGAAATTTCAGACATCTATGTATGGAAAGAGCGTTTTGCAGTATACGGTGTGTCAAGGCTGGAGGAAAATACGTGTGCAGATGAAGCAGGTTGCCCATAAGGACCGACGACAAGGAAAAAAGAAGACACAAGAGACCTTCAGAGAGTCCCCTAACTCGCAACATTCGTGGAGCGCCTTGTAGGCGCGAAGTGTTCTGCGTACTCGTCTGCGGAAAACCTCCGATCGCTGCGCTGTCGTAGTTTTGGACAAGCTACTTGCCTGCGGAATATCTATCCGAGTAGTCTGATAGTAGTATATTGGAATTACGAGATTATCAGAGACATGTATCACATATTTCTCGGTGAAGTGGGCTCGTCGTCTATACGAGAAAGCTGTTACATTTGCAGAGCTGGAATATATAAAAACCTCTGCAAAATCGACGCATGTGGGGTTTCTACATTCACATGAGCCACCTTTCCAAAATGGCGGATCGGTGAGCAAGTATGGTGTGTATCTAGAAAATGAAATACCTGCGTAGGACCATAGCCAGAACTGTTGCCTTGCAATCAAACGTTGGTATCAAAAGTTGCAGGAAGAAAATCCTTTACTAAAATCACCTGGTCTTCCACGATGCCGATTGCGCATAGATCAATCGTATAATCTTCCGAAACAGTTTAATGGTTTCAAATCTAAATAACAGTATAAAGTCCTCTTGAGTACAGCGAATTATTTAAAATGGTTCAAATGGCTCTGAGCACTATGGGACTTAACATCTATGGTCATCAGTCCCCTAGAACTTAGAACTACTTAAACCTAACTAACCTAAGGACATCACACAACACCCAGCCATCACGAGGCAGAGAAAATCCCTGACCCCGCCGGGAATCGAACCCGGGAACCCGGGCGTGGGAAGCGAGAACGCTACCGCACGACCACGAGATGCGGGCAATTATTTAAAAGATGAAATTAATTTGAGAATTCAAAGCACAAATAAAATGACTCCACAGGTTTCCGCAGTAATGTCGTTGATTGTTGACAGCACCAGTCTTTCAATATCTTCTGATCCGACATTTTGGCCTTCTTTGTGAGTCCGTCTTCAGGGAAGCGATTGCACCCAGGGTGCAAAAATGTTGTGATAGCAATAACCAAGATCTTTTAACAAAACATATTCTCCTCTGACAAATATCTTAAAAGAGCAGAAATAGCCCTAGGACAACAGAAAGACTCATCTGTTAGGTCCTCGACGTTGCTTCCGCCGTTGAAGGCTCGGTTGTGAAAAACTTACGAAACATTTACGATTCAAAGTGTTGGTCACCTACCAGACATAATACGAATCCTGCTGCGGAATTGTGCATTCGTTCATATGACCGGGAGTGCGTGTCAGCCAGGCGCTGTGCCATTGCTTGAAAAAGGCGGTAGTCAGAGAGAGCATTGGCCGCGCGGGATTAGCCGAGCGGTCTCAGGCGCTGCAGTCGTGGACTGTGCGACTGGTCCCGGCGGAGGTTCGAGTCCTCCCTCGGGCATGGGTGTGTGTGTTTGTCCTTAGGTTAGTTAGGTTTAAGTAGTTCTAAGTTCTAGGGGGTTGATAACCTCAGCAGTTAAGTCCCATAAGATTTCACAGACATTTGAACATTTGAAAGGGAGCTATGCTCGAGAATACGGCGGGTGGGGCAGGACTTCCCATTTCGACGTTTCCAGATATTCTTTTGACAGGCTTTGCGACATGGGATCGAGCATTCCATGCTGCAAAATCACTTTTTTCATGTCTATCGCTATATTCTGCCCGTTTGTGTTAAATGGGTGGCTTAAACGCATCAACTGCTTTGGATGACGACCTCCTGTGATTGTTCCCGTGGGTTTCAGTAGATTCTAAAACCTTCTCTCTTTGCCGGCCGGAGTGGCCGAGCGGTTCTAGGCGCTACAGTCGGGAACCGCGCGATCGCTACAGTCGCAGGTTCGAATCCTGCCTCGGGCATGGATGTGTGTGATGTCCTTAGGTTAGTTAGGTTTAAGTAGTTCTAAGTTCTAGGGGACTGATAACCTCAGCATTTAAGTCCCATAGTGCTCAGAGCCATTTGAACCTTCTCTCTTTCTCTGCCATGCCGGTGTTCGACGTCGAACTCACCGTTCTTGAAGCGTTGAAACCATTCTCTGCACGTTCTTACACTAATAGGTGCCTCACCATAGGTCTTATCCAGCATTTTATGAGCCTCATCCGCAGATTCCTTCATGTTAAAGAAGAAAAATAAAACTTCCCGCAAATGACGAGAACTGAGCTCGTAAGTTGACAAATGACGCAGTCACAAATAGACTAATATTTTCATGGCATTATGTTTACAAATGCCTAAGCTTATCGCATGACACTTACGACGTACCCCCTGCACCAGCACTACTGCCATCTATTGTAAAACGGCGGAAGCAAACTTGAAGACGTAATATAAAGTTCGTTACAGAACCAGTTTTAACGTATGTCTGTGAAACAGGATTTTTTTACGGTATTCGTAATACGTAGTTCAAAAATTTCCATGTCCGACATTCATTGATTCAGTTGAATCTAAATGGCCGCTAACAGATTCCTTCAACGAAATTGTCTTCTGTTCAACGGAAAGTCTAACATTTTCTCTGCTGTTTAGACAGCCGGGTGATATTTTACTCGGTGGTAAAAATTTCTCCCCGGCCGGGAATCGAACCTTTTTTTTTTTTTTTTGTAACCATATATATTTATTTAAATATTTTAACAACGATACATTAAAAAAAAGACATTTTATTCTATTAATCTATTATCCTAGTGATGATTAATATTATTGTCA